>NC_139827.1:19235793-19620793 GCF_963691815.1 Echiichthys vipera
TGTGTGCGTGCATGTGAGCTTGGCTAGAGAGAGGATATTTGTGTGTACTGTGTGTGTGTTCGTTCATGTTTGCGTGCCTGTAAGCCTGAGAGGGAGGGGTGAGTGTGTGTGTGTGAGTGCGCCTGTTTGCGTGCCTGTGTGTGTGTGTTTGTGCATGCATGTGGGCCAGAGAGGGGGAGGGGTTGTGTGTGTGTGTGTGTGTGTGTGTGTGTGTGTGTGTGTGTGTGTGTGTGTGTGTGTGTGTGTGTGTGTGTGTGTGTGTGTGTGTGTGTGTGTGTGTGTGTGTGTGTGTGTGTGTGTGTGTGTGTGTGTGTGTGTGTGTGTGTGTGTGTGTGTGTGTGTGTGTGTGTGTGTGTGTGTGTGCATATGTGGACTCTACAAGCTGTGTGTACGTGTCTGTATGTGTGCTCACGCATATGTGGGTCTTAAGTATGGACTTGTTTGTGTATTTGTGCATGCATGTGGGTTGGCAGGAGGGTGGTTGTGTGTGTGTCTGTCTGTGTGTGTTGGAGTAAAGAAGGGAGAGAAAAGAAAGAGAGTATCGATCAGGAGGGTGAGACAGACTGAGACAGGAGTGGAGGGAAAGACTGAGGGGTCAGCTCACTGAAGAAGTGGAGGTGAGACAGAATCGGTTGGCAAGAAAGTTCCCAGAAACTCATTGAACCAGAACTGAATACACAGACACACACTCAGAAGAACCAAAAATAATCCAGCAAAATATAAACTCTGAGGAAAGCTGTGTTTTTCTGGGAAAAGATGGCAACCTGTTGGGATCAAGTGTAGCTCACCAGTCATGGACAACCACTGAAGCTTTCTTTTACAATGCACTAATTAACTAATGTTATTTTTCTACAGGCTAGGAATCACATTTCCTTTAGCTGTATTGCATCCAAATGAATGATTCCAAGGAAATTGTAATTGAATACTAACAAACTGTAAGTTTTTGTGACGGTTTTAGACTGAAATAATGTGTGATAGACAGTGTATTGCTTTGGACACAAGCTTGATTTGACAACATAATCATAGTTCACGGTTGACTGGCTTTTACCTGAGCGTTCAACTGCGTCCCATGGTCTAAATAATGGATAATGGAGTTTGCTCAGGTGTCTTGAGCCAATTTTACATATGAGCTCTGGACAATGTCAGAAGAAACAGTCATTTGTCCGGAGTTTCCCTTTTACACGAGCAGCACACAACTGGAGATTCTCCGTCTCCTGCGTGTTCTCACACACTGGTAATACTCTGTCTGGTTTAGGCGAGGGTGTGCGTCTGGGTAGAACATGCAGGGGTGGGAGGACATGACAGGGATATACCTCGCTGATGAAGTCGGTTCTTGATTTGGTCACACACAACTGAGTCGCTTGCAGTTCTTAGAATTTGTCTGGTGATTTCGGCATCGGCCCTTGCTGACAGAACTTGCCGAATCTCGTCTTCTTTGTTTAAATCGCCCTTCTTCTTCACCAACTCAGGTTTGTTGTCATATTTACGTATGATATAAACGTCATCAACACCCCATCCAACTCTGTGGATACACTGGAGAATAAGCGGCTGCATTCACACATGCTCAGTCAGAGATTAATCCGTTCTTTGTAGTAGGGAGCTGGCAGGGTAAACTCTGTTTGATGTCCAGTCCGACTGAATCTGATATTTGCTTTCACACATATAGCCCCACAGGTTAATTTATTGATAATTTAAGGTTTGCAGTGCATGTATGAAAGGGGCTTTGGAGATGACTCCGTTGTCATACAATGTACCTAAGTATGTAAGTGATTTTGGGTTGAAAGCTTTGGGAAAAAGCACACACACACACACACACACACACACACACACACACACACACACACAAGCAAACACCCACGCGAGTGCGCACACACACACACACACACACACGCACACACACATATGTTAATAGTGATGGTAATTACGGCTTTTTGAAGGGAGCAAGATCTTATGGCTCTGTTCCTTTCTCAGTCTTTTTTTTAATATGGGGGCCGGGGTTACTAGGTTTATCATCAAAAAATCACTAGGATAATCATAGGGTAAGATTTGATTCACAATTAAAACTTCGACATCCCACCAATATAAATGAATCCGCAAATGTGGACTAGGTTTTGCAGCACTAAATTACCCAATGTCAATGATCTGCATTGTAAACATTACTCAAGGTGACACCACATCCCTCTGCTTTGTCAGTAAATTTAGGCAACTACTTTGAATTTACCCTCTGCATGAAATGTGTTATGTAAAGCATGCCTTGCCTTGAATGCAATTCATGCAACACTTAATATTAGAAAACCTTGTATCGGCACAGTAAAAAAAGTATATAGTATACTGTGCAGCGATAATAAGAACGTCTCTCCCAAAGTACGACTCTGTTTCCATCATTCGTGCCAAAGAGCAAATGAACCAATGTAACATCGCTAATTTTACACTAAACCAACTTGATTCAATTTCAGTATGGATAATGGATTGCTATTTATATCATTACAATGATTTCAGCCACGTTTCCAAGCTTTACCTTTAAGGAAACAGATCTAGCTCTAAGCTAATTTGTCTTATAAAAATGGAATATGTCAACCAAACACAGCTGTGTGTTGTTGAAGGATGCGATTGCCACAGAGGGTGTTATTATTTACATGATGGTTGTGCCATTGTTAATGATGATAATGTGATCTTTATAGTGTTGTGACGCATACAATCCCACAGTATAGCAAAGTGACTTTGGATATTATTATGTTATACACAAGTAATGTTATACAGCACTGATTCTGAAGTAAAGTGAATGATTTTTATGCGTCTTGTTTGTGTAGCGGCACTGTGATATGTTTCACGCTTGATTGTGTAATTAAAATGCTGACACTTTCGTGATAATTATCACGTTTGATTATATTTTCAGAAACCAGATTTGTGTAGGCAAAAGCGGGAAAAAAAATCTGCACAAATGCAGCCACACTTTTCTTACACACTTTCTTAAACACACACGCACACATGCGCAAAAAGAATCACGAGTCCAGATGCGAGTAGAGTGGATCAATACAAAGACAGTGGTCTGGTTGATATCTCTGCTCCCTCTCTCTGTTCTCTGTCTGTCTTTTTCTTCCATTTTCTCCCTTTTCCTCTGTCTGTTTTCTGCTGCTTCACTTTTTTCCTTCCTATCCCATTTTTCTTCTTGCCTTTCTTCCTCTCCCGTTTTTTTCTTTTTCTCTCTCTTGTCTGCATTCACACACACACACACACACACACACACACACACACACACACACACACACACACACACACACACACACACACACACACACACACACACACACACACACACACACACACACACACACTAATGAACAACTCAAAATCCAAAGCACGATCTTCCTATGGCCTAGTTTTAAGATCCTCCAATGTCATGTGAGTAAAAAATAGGCTGACGGAAAACAATATTGAGATGTGTGGTAACAGAACAAGCCTAGAATCGGCGGAAGCAAGATCAGTTTGGCTCTTCTAAGCGTGGCGGTTTTGGCATGGATTTAGTCTGAAGAAGATAATCTCGCCAGGCAATTCCGGGCTAATACAGGTGGCTGCTTTTGAGCTCCCTGGAGTAATGACACACTCATAAGTGGTGATCCTGGGGTCAGAGTACTCAACTTTGAACACTAACTAGATTGCAGAACCTTGCTTTGGTCAGTGCAGTCAT
This sequence comes from Echiichthys vipera, assembly GCF_963691815.1. Classification (NCBI taxonomy): domain Eukaryota; kingdom Metazoa; phylum Chordata; class Actinopteri; order Perciformes; family Trachinidae; genus Echiichthys; species Echiichthys vipera. Next base: position 19,239,482 of record NC_139827.1, read on the forward strand.
TATTATATTATTATATTATATCATTCGTGATGTCAGACAGATGTCAATTTTACCTTGCAGAACACAGGAGTTGCTGGTCTCCCTGATCTGTTAGTTTGTTTGCGTTATTGTGTGACTTTGGTGAATTTTAATTAACCCTTTAAACACCACACGTCCACAGCAGTATAATGCTTAGCATCCTTGCCTGGATTCCTGCCTGCTACTCTAAACTGGGGGCGTGCAGAACACCTTGCCACCTTACTGACTGGATAAATGCCTCATACAAACCCACTTCAAAGTATCTCTACTATCCCTTTGAGTCATAAAAAAACGCACATCTGGAAGAAATGTAAGAAATTTGATCTAATAAAACATCCTGGCCAGTTCATTTTCCTAGGCCTCAAAGATTACTGAAAGCTGGTATTAAATGTCTTGTGTGTACTCTTCTTTACATATGATCAGTCATTTTTGATCAGAGCTGTTTTGATTCAAATCACAACTCTGCTAATTTAAACTTTGATTCAGGCAAAGTTCTTTAATAGCTTCTCGATAACTTTTTAACTTTTGAGAAATTTGTTTTCTAGAAAGAGTTAGCCTCCCCTAGCTAAGGATTTGAAAAAAAGAGAAAAATAATTTTGGTATCAGCACTGAAATAAAAAAAAAAATCATATCCAGCCCCGCTGTTTGCATATTTTTGGTCCTTCAAAATCCTCAGGCATTTTATAAACATGAAGTAAACCTCTTCCCTGAGCTCTGTTACCTTAACATTATCCCGGTGTGTGATAAGAAATTAGTGCAGTTTATTGAAATCGAAAACCATGCACTGGATTTCACTTATGCTCGAGTCATACACAGTACTGTTTAAACGATAATTGTCCAGTTGCTGTGTGTGTTGTTTGTGTTTTTCTGGTATTTTGTTTGCCTCTATGGGAAGACTAAACACAGTTTGTATTGATCCATTAGGTGGCCATCATCTTATTGATCGCTCTCTGACCTGATTGAAGTTTGGCCAGTAGGTCGATTGATTAAATGATAATTATGTGTGTGTGTGTGTGTGTGTGTGTTCTCTGCAGACGCGGCTGTGGAAGGAAAAGGAAAGGGACGCCCGTGAAAGTCTTTGTTACACACACTGAGGAAGAGAGCGTGCCTGAACACAGCTTCAGCCCAGGTGTGTGTTGTGTGTGTAATATCTGCATGCCATTTTCTCACTGCCATCAACTATGTGTGTGTGTTTGTGCATCTGTGTGCGCATTTGTGTGTGTGTGTGTGTGTGTGTGTGTGTGATTGGTATGGGGGTGGAGCATGTGCAACCGAGTGTGACCTACTTTTGTGCATGCATGCGTGTGTGTGTGCCTGCCTACGTATGTGTCCTGCGAAGTGCACCTGTGTGTGTGCTCCAGGAGATGAGGTGATGACCTTTGTGTGTGTGTGTGTGTGTGTGTGTGTGTGTGTGTGTGTGTGTGTGTGTGTGTGTGTGTGTGTGTGTGTGTGTGTGTGTGTGTGTGTGTGTGTGTGTGTGTGTGTGTGTGTGTGTGTGTGTGTGTGTGTGTGTGTGTGTGTGTGTGTGTGTGTGTGTGTGTGTGTGTGTGTGTGTGTGTGTGTGTGTGTGTGCGCGTGCCCCTGCATACTTATATGTAATCCTTTTATACTGACTGTTCCTGTGCTCTCAGGTGATCGTAAAGAAGAAGCAGAGAATAAACGGCCAATGCTGGACGGGCCTCTCTATAACACAGAGCCTGCTCCTCATAATTGGTGAGTGTTTGTTTATATTTATATTTTTATATATATATATATATAACTTAGTACTCGAGGCTTGTCTGTGAGCAGAACTTCTGAATCCCGGTCCTCAGGTCTCGCCAACCTTGTAGGTTTCCATTTTAGCCAAATAATAAGGGAAACTTATACCTTAGATGTCAGAAGAATGCAGTTGACGAGCTAGTAGAAAGACAGAGCACTCTGAGGATTGAGAATCACTGCCCTGAAGCACAGCCATGTGTGGATTTTTACTGTTTGTTTTACACTCATTCAGCAGTGGTGGATCTCTACAGCAAAGAATTGAACCCTATGGCTATAAGAATGTAAATACAATGACAAGACATTATAATTATAGTTCCTGCTAATATATCTTGATTGACAAATCATGGAAGAGAGGCAAGAGCAAAGCTGGATCTTAGAGTCAGTATCAACCTTGAACCCTACATCTGACATATGAGCCCTCTACATACAGTATGTACTTGCAATTAAATCAGAATATAACATAAGAGAAAAATAATAGGGCTGCAACTAATGACTATTTCCATTGTTGTTTGAATGGACAATTATTTTTAATGCAAAAAATAAATATTTTACAATTAAATACAACAGAAAAGCAGCAAACACTTTTAAACAACTGGACTCAATAAATGGCCATGTTGTTTAATAAATGACCTAAACAATTAATCAATTTTACAACAATTGATTAATTTTCTGTCAATCAGATGAATCTTTTTTAACCGTTGCATGGCAACCACCAAATCACCCGTCCTCAGCCTAACCGTTATTTTGTTGTAAAGTTAAATAATGTCTGGAGCTTTCCTTCTCTTGAGTTGAAGTTTTTTCAACTTGAGGCTTTCAGGGCGCTCCTGCAAAACCACAAGGCACATAGGAAGGAAAAACACAAGGTGCTCAGTAAAGCAAAAGCAGGGCACAACTTGAAAACATTTTTAAAAAATCACCCCAAGGTTGCTAAAAAACTTTGGTCTGATCAGTGACATACACAGCATGTCTTTCCTCTAACAAAGGGGACAGCATTGGAACTAAATATAAATAGACCAACTGCACATGTTGTCTAAATAATGTTGTGAATTTAACTTTCAAATCCCCCACTTCCTTCACCTCCCAGTGGTCCATCAGCGCAGACTCATGACAAAGTCTCCACGGGATCCAAGAACAGCTCCTGTGCAGCCTCTACACCAGCTCCAGCTCCTGCCACTTCCTCTGCCCCAACCCCAACACCACTCCCTGCTGCTCCAACTACGGCAACTTCAGCTCAGGCACCGTCTCTTACCCCGGCGTCCACAGCTCCGGCTGCTCCGACAGCCTCTGCTCCAGCCCCAACAGCCAGCTCCTTTCCCCCCTCCCCTAACTGCCGCATCCGAGAGGTCCACTGTGGCAGCCAGGTGCGGTTGGTCGTTATCGCCATCCGAGACATCATCAAGGGGGAGGAGATCACTGTGGACTACAGCTTGACAGAGTGGGGAGAGAACTTGGTTAGTACGTTTAAAGACATACGTAACTATACACTAAAAACTTATGTTTCTAGTATTACACTTTTACACTTTTACACCCCTGCAGTTTTCGCAGACTTTTAGCAGTCACTTAGGAAGAAATTTGTTCATCTCTCCACCAACAGAAGCCTCAATAGACCAGAACACAAGGCCTCGGCAAGGACATTATCTTTGGATTGAATAGAGCTATTCATGCATGCTCTCATCTAACATTTTGTAGTTTAATTTTTCTAACCATAATTTTAAACCTAATCTGAACTAAAATCTAATTTAACTTCAACTCTAAATCTTGTAGATTTCTAATCCAAAACCTTCCGCGTCAGAAGGAACTTATCTTACTCTTCACTTTTCTTCAACTGTGTGTCCTTGACTAAATCACTTTTATTTGCCGTTTTAAATCATAACAGAAGTTATCTCAGGACACAGGATACAGAGTAGGTCTAGACCACAATTTTTTAAAAGTGATTTCCAATCAAATAAATTAATTAAAAATTGCGCTACTAGTCTTACTCAATGTCCCGCCCACAGCAAGATGTGATTGGTTTCACGTTTCATGAAGACTGTTCCACAGATGGTCAAAGCTGCTCTGGCAAAAAACACCCATTTTTGAGCTTTCAGTTTCAATTATCGCAATTTAAAGCAGGGATCGCTGATTCCCTCTCTCTCTCTCTCTCTATCTCGCTCTCTCTCTCGCTCTCTCTTTCTCTCTCGATGGAAGTTTTGTGTTGAAGTTTGTGTTATTCTAAATTTTATCACATTTGAACTGCAACTGTATATCGGGTGCAAATATTGGTTAATTGCCTCCTTAATTAATAATAATATGTATATATAAAGGCCCAGTCCATCCCTACTGTGCATATCTGATGAGTTCAGATAGGCATCAATATGTGTATTCACACACAGTTGATCAGCGTTACACACTCACTGCCTTTGTCACACATACACGCACACACACACACACACACACACACACACACACACACACACACACACACACACACACACACACACACACACACACACACACACACACACACACACATTCACACTACTCGCTGCACACGCATTCATGCTACACATAAGCTAAGCAAGGCATGGGGTTACCATGGTGATTGTTGAGCTCCAGTTCCCTCTCTACCTATAGTGCTTAAGCAACAGTAACCGTGGTTATAACATGACATCTGTTCCTTTTAATGGATCTCTTTAGATTGGATTAATTAACTCAACAAAATGATGACACCAGAATCTGTTTAAGCAAATGAAATTGACAAATTGACATTAGAGGTGGCTCACAGTTCCTACAAAGTTATATTTTAATATTTTGTTTGCCTGAGATAAAGTCTAAATGTTTCTATTACTAACTGATTGATTTGTTCTGTACTTAATATCCCAGCCTGATTGATCGTTTGAGAGAATATCTTTTTGGGCCTCTTTTGTTTGGCTTGTTAGCAGGAGATTTGGTGACTTAATCAACCTCTGTGCTTATGACCAACTGGGGAGGGGTGGCCTTCTGCCTTCTGAGTGACAGCTGAGACTTATTGTGCTGGAGGTTTTAATGTGACTTCTTTGTGTCCCACAGGGTTTCCGTGGCACTCAGTCTCCAGCGCAACACGAGTTTAACTCTGACACAGAGAATAACAACAATATCAAAAAGGTATGAGAAAAACTTTGATTATTTTTGGAAGTGACAACTAGACAATGAAAGCCAAGCTTCAAATTGAATCTACCCACTGTAAACTATCAACACACTTCTAAATGGCAGACAGACACATTTAGTGACTTGCTGTTGAACATTTAGCATCTAAAGAACCAGATATTTCCCTCAGGAGTTGGTAGAGACCAAGAGCAGATCTAAAAAAGAATAATTATTGGACTTAAATTCACCAGGTGACCAAAAACACGACTCCCGATTTTTTTCAGTGGCCCAGAAGTGGCCAAGAATATAATTTTTTTTCAGGTTAAAAACACAGTTTCCTCCAAATTCAACGTGACATATTTTTATTTTATTTTTGGATTTTCACTAGAATCTGTGTCAGTGATTGTTGCACTGCCAAAACAGTGTTATTAAAGAGGATAAGTAAATGTATCGGTGTTGATGTTATTGGTGATTCCCCCATCTAGGGGGAGCCAAAACACAACATGACATTGAGTCCCCATGCATCTTTCTCAAGTCCCAAACAACCACAGACAAATTTACTGAATGTGCCAACAGTCAGATGTATTTACAATGTTGTCTGATATATTTACAATGCTGGTTAATTGAGTATTTAGGTGTAAACCCAGGATCAGCCACGGCCAACAAAACAAATTATCCCTAACTAACCTCCCAACCCTTCCACCTCCAACAGTATACAAGTTCACAAATGATATATGCTGAGCGTAGGAGCTCTTGTGGCCCATCTGGAGATGAGAAGGATTCTCTCTGCAACAAGAGATCTTGGCTCTTATGTACAGTCCAACATCCATCATGAGCCAATCCGCTGCCACAGCCGGTAGTTAGTCCAACCGACGGCATCCTCGTTCACAGCAACACCCTACATAAGTGTTGCTACGGAACATCTATGCAGTAAAAAAAAACACTGATGCGGTTGTGATGCACTGCTGTGCATGCAAGATGCCACCTGTCTGTATGTGGGTTGACACATGATCATGAAGTCTTCCTCCTGCTTTGGATATTGTTTTATTGTGTGTAAACATGATACAAAACATCTTCAGGTTTAACCCCTTAAGTAAAACAGCAGAGGTAATGTAACCTGCTTATGCCTAGTGGCATTGTGCTGTGTGTCTGCCTCCTGTCACACACTAAATGGTTTGGTTCACTTGTGTGCAAACAGATCACTGTTGATTCTCTTGCCAGTGATGATCACATTTTGCTCCTGGCTGTGAGTTTGACTAGACTGGTGTTTTACACATCCATGCATTTATGTCAGTAACAATATTCAAACTGCACTGCATTCTGTGACATGATGGTGACATCTTTAGGGAACAGTTGTGATTTGGTTGGTAGCTAGTTTAAAGATGCCAGTGGTTAACAGTGGTTAAGCTGAGTCAGTGACTACTGTTGTTACTTCACCATCAATCATTTGAATTGACATCCTATTTATAATGCAGAAGATGTCTCTGGTCAGCAGGTGACGTGTTCTTTTCTCCCCACCATATCTCTCACTCCTAGGAGGATGAGCCTCTCTCTGTGACAACACAGCAACAACAGCAGCAGCAGCAACAGCAGCAGCAGCAGCAGCAGCAGCAACAACAGCAGCATCAGGAGTACGTCACCCCGTCTTGGTCCCTCTCCCCCTCCTCCTCCCCAATCTCCCACTCTGACGCCAGTGACTCAGATGCTGGAGATGAAGGCAATGCCAGCCCCCGAGGGCGGGCACTTCGCCGGCGCAAGAAACGGCGCGGCACTCCTTCAAAGAAAAAGACCCCCCATCGGACCCTACCTGGGCGGCTGCCGCAAATCTCCTCCACCAGCATTCCTCATCACAACCGTCCACTTCCTTCATCCCTCCCTCCAGCACAGTCCTCCCCTCCCTGCCGTTCCTCCTCCTCCTCTCCAGTTAGGCCTGTGTTCAAAGCTCCGGCTCCGCTGGGCTCCAACACCAAGGGCAATGTCAACATAAATGTCCCCAGAGGAGGAGTGTCTATAGACTCAATGCGCCAAACCTGTGAGTACTGTGGACGCCACTTCCGCTCCCTGGGTCGCCACTTGGATAAACACCATGCCCACCAACCAGAAGTGTGCTCTGCCCTGGTGGAGCGTTACACACAGATGCCCCGTCTGCAGGCACAGAACACAAACCCTACCACAGCTCACACACACAGTCTGCAGCACTCAAAGTCATTACAAGCTGCGGGACAGAACCGCAGCTCAGATCTTCCACAGATTGGCGTCCAGGACCTCTCAATGCCTCCGCCCACTCTCACAGCAGCTAACCAATCCCCTGCCTCCTCTGGAAGAAACTCCTCCCCACCTGTGCTGACTCCTCCACAAGGACAGAATGCAATGCCAGTGTCTGTCCTTAAGAGAAGCCCACCTCCTGTGGCGGTGACGCAGTCCAGAAAGGGAACAATTAGCGGACTAAAGACGGAAAGACAGGAGGATGAGGAGGGAGAGGATGAGGAGAACGAAGACGAAGACGATGTGGAGGTCGTAGAAATAAAGAGACCCAAAGAGGAGGAGGATGTTGAAGTTGTGTGCCCCCAGCTCTTCAGCAAGTTGGTCAAAGAGATGGAGCCACCAAAAGAAGAGGAAGATGAGGAGGATGAGGAAGAGGAGGATGAGGAGAATGGAGTGATGGAGATAGAAGATGAAAGTGGGACAGAGGATAAAGAAAAGGACTTGCTGAGGTAACTTGAGGTCTTTATGAGCAAAGTTTAGAGTAGGGCTACAACTTACGCCTATTTTTATTGTTGATTTAATCATTTTGTCTATAACATGTTTTGTCCAACCAACAGTCCAAAGCCCAGAGATATTTAGTTAACTACCACACATTTGAGATGCTGGAACCATTGACTGTTAAAAAAGAATACAATTTCATTATCATTAAATAGTTGCTGATTATTGGGGATATAAATAAAATAAACAACTTTTTTTGCAACTCTGCGCACAAATCATCTTTAATTTCACCCCTAATACCTGCTGGGCTCTGTTGTGACATGCTAGCTGGAAGTTATACTATCAGAATGAAGAAATTTACTAATTGCTCACCATATCTCTTTTTTCAGTGGTTTGGGGCGTCACCACATGCTGCCCCTCCTCTCATCCTTGTCCTCTTTGGTGCTGTACCTTCGTCGGCTGCAGCACTCGGCCTTCTTGTCCCTGTCTCGGCAGCTACAATCAGCCGAGGCCTGGCGCCTTCTTTGCCACTCCAGCTTGGCTCTTCTCATCCTGTACAACCGACGACGCGAGTGTGAGGTCTCCAAGCTGTCCATCGGCGAATATCGTGCTCGCATCACTCCCCAGTGCCCTGTTCCTGTCCCACCTGGTGCACCCCCAGCTCTTACCCCTTTGGAGGCCTCCCTGTCACCCTTTGAGCGCCTGGTGCTTCCTCACCTCCCGAGGGTTGGGGTCCAGGGTAAACGTGGACGAGTCCAGCCCCTCATCCTCCCCCCTCACTGTGAGCCTTGCCTGGAGCTCCTCCTGCAGACACGGCAGGATGTCGGAGTTGACCCCACAAACCCGTATGTCTTTGCCAGGCCCTATCACTCCCCTGCCACACCACTGCGAGGTACTGACCTCCTCCGCAGCCTTGCCCGCTCAAGCGGTACCCGCAATCCCCGTGCCCTGACCCAGACCAGGGTTCGCCGACAGGTAGCTATTCTGACCCAGCTGTTGCTACTGGGAGAAGGCGAGGAGCCTGGGCAGCCTGGAGGCAGCGCAGTGGAGAGGCTGGAACACTTCCTGGAGAGGGAGTACCATGTGACACAGAACTGTGCCGGAATTGGCCAAGACCCAGGCCTGATGGGCAGAGTGGGCAGAGTGGTGCTTTGTGGAGAGAGAGATGGAGTGCTGTTCAGAGGAATGAGTCTGAACCACATCTGCCTGGAACTGGATGGTGAGTGAATGAGCGGGACTGGTGTCTTTTTCTGTTGTCCAAGACAAGCTGTAGCATCCCGCCCTTTATGGTGTCAGACATCCAAAAAGACTGTTACTGTGTGGATGTTTGTGGGTGAGGAGGGGGTTTGTGATAGGAGAGCATGGAAACTAGTGACAAATTAGACTAATGAAGTTGTGCTTGTATCTTTTCTTAACTTTCTTGCTTCTTCTTTTCAGTTATGTCGGGAAACTCTGCAGACTCGTACTCAGAGGGAGAGTCTGAAGGAGAGCAGGTGAAGGAGAAGCCTGAGGAGCCCACTCCTGCCCCTGCTCCTGCTCCGAACCCTACACCAACCCTGCTGTATGTCAGGAAGGGCAAGAACAATGGGCGGGTGGGTCGACCCAAGAAGCTCAAGAACACACAGCCACCCCCTACACCTGCTCCACCTCCATCTGCAAACCGCAGGAGAGGCTCAGGTCAGCCCAAAACAGGTTTGTATGGGTTTCAACAATAAGTGTAATTGCACAAACTTAACAAAACATACAATTGAGTGAGATTTAACATGGCACCTAAATAAACATAAAGTAATGAATTAAAATAGAGACAACAATGGATGTGGAAGAAAGTTTTAAAAAGCAAGGGGAAAACTAAGAATATAGTGTAATCTAACTGTGCGTGTTTGTTTGTGCTTCCAAGGAGGAGGAGAAATAAAATTCACAACATTGACAGTTCAGAGCCCTTCTTGAAAACGGTCCGGAAAAAAACTAATCCCACCCGAATACACACTTCTGTAAAACATATGTTGATAATCCGTCATATCTCATCAATACGTGATTTCCACATTTTTTTGAGCATGGAGGCGCTTGAAGAAGCACTCCGATCACTGCTTTAAGGTAATCGATTTTGTCCTTTAGTTTCGTGTTTACTTCATTTTGAATATCAGGCAGCCACGTAGCATGCATATGGCGACAGTGAGGTGACAAAGTACGTAAATCGAGTAAAACCTCCCACTCCAGGAAGAATACAGGTATTTCTTAATCCCGTGCAAATTGGCCATTTATATTACAGATGTCCTGAGGTCAAATTATTTTACCCCACATCCCACACGTAAAACTAATCCCGTTTAGTTTTAGGTTTTAAGACAGACAGGCTCCAAGTCAGTTTTTGAAGGTGAAACACGAAGTGTACTGGTACATGTTTATCCCAGCAGGCAAAGTTCACTCGTCAAATTTCGAGAAATGCACACTGCTGAGACCACAGAAACAAAATATTGTGTACAAGAATTTCTAAAGTTCTTTCTTTTCCATTGTGCTACTGGTTGGGTGATGTGGACTGATATGCAAATGTAACTATCATGGTAAGGATCCTGGAAAATACTAATTATTTTATATAGATGAAGACATTTTTGATATACAGTGACATCAGTTGACAGTTGCGTTCAAATGAACTGTAAATATAATATAAACCCTGACAAATGATTATTTGAATTATCAATTAATCTGCCAGTCATTTCTTTGATCAATTGATTAGTTCTCCAGTCTATAAATTGTCAGAGAATACTGAAATTTCCGAAATTCCAGGGGGACACCTTTAAATGTCTTTTTTTGTCCAACCAGCAGCACAAAACCCAGAGACAGTTTAGTATCATAGATGACAAAGAATACTGGCAAATATTAACAATTTAGAAGCTGAAATCAAATAATGTTACAAATGTAAATGACATAAGTGATTAATCAATTAATTTTCTGAAGATTAAGTAGTCATTCCTGTTTAGATCTGATGGATTAAAAAAGAAAGGGATAAATGTCTAAGCTAGAAGACCACTCAGGGACCAGAGGACTTCACTAAGGCCAATACCCTGCCTTGCATTGTTAATGAAAGTGAAAAATCATTACTATACGTATCTACCCTGTGATTTGGATCCACTCCAGAATTTAATGGATTCTTCCTTTACACCAACTTTCATGAAAATCGGGTTAGGGTTAGGGTAGTAGTAGCAGTAGCTCTTCCATAATCCTGCTGGAAAAACAAACTGAACTGAGAACATAACCTCCTTGGCAGAGTTAAAAGTGAAGTGGGGAACGCTAGTAACTATAGTCGATTGAAAATGACCTACATCTAATTAAACGTGGCCTAGATCTTCTTACACCAGTATAATGGGTTGTAACTGTGTCATTCAAGTGTCAGCATTGGAAGAGGTTGGCATCCCTCATTCTAATATTAACAGTATTATAGACTGTCAGTGCTTGCTCGCTTGAGGGCAAACTGAAACCACGATTGACTTTAAACCTGAGACAACACTTTAATTCGGCAACTAGCAAGAAATATGGACGCAGTAAGATTTCTCCCTGTCTCAAAATTGTTGATCTTGTTTGTATCTGTTACAGTATCATGCACAGAAACAACATACAGTTAATTTCCCCTCAAATCCAATCACTGAATTTGGAGTTAATAGCTTATTTTATACAGTGAATTGTTGCAAAACAAGCATCTTTGGACTAATTGGCTTAAATATGCTGGAATCTGTACATGAACTTAAACTTCTATTGGGGGTTTCACTACACTCATGCTGAAAGAGATAAGCTGTTAAAACACATCATCTCTATTCATCTCTCCCTTGTAGGAAAGCGAGGTGTCCTGAAGCGTCCCTGGTCTGAGGCGGAGCGTGCGGCAGTCGAGGAGCACTTGACCCGGAACATCACGGAACTCAGAGTCCCCGCCAAGGCTGACTGCGAGCGCTGCCTGCAGCAGTGTCCCCTGCTGGTCAGCAACCACCGCGACTGGCGAGCCATCAAGTTCTACTGCCACAATCGCATCCAGCTGTTGAAGAAAAACCAGCGGCGTGAAAATGAGCCCATGCCCCTCACTGTTTGCTGAGGGCGGGGTGCAGTGTTCGGGGGAGGGAGGGAGTGAGGGCTGGAGGGAGGGGGGGTTGTCTGGTGTGGTGCAGCTGATCAGAGCCGATCTCAAATGGTCCCCTGCTGCCCAGGAAATGCACTATTTTTGAGAGGATGGTCCTAAATTTCACTCTTCTGGTAGCCTGCTTTGTTTTTTAACATGACTTCTAATTTGACACCTGATGGAATTTTTATTTTGAGCCACAAAAGAACAGATAATCTGAATTTTTGCTGCTCTACTTAATGGTCTTAAAAGATGACACTAGCGTCTTTAGGGTGCTGGTTTGAGGGTTACAGTGCCTGTCTTGGATGGGCGCTGACATGCTTAGGGGGATTTCAGAGACCATGGCACTGGCCGCAGCCTGTCTTGTGCTGTACATGGACTTTTTTTTTCTCTCCTTCCGAAACAGATACACTAAACTGAAATGTAAACAAGGGAGGCAGTTGAGCCCTACAGTGTTGTTATATGAACGTTGTGAAGTAGCATTAGTGTTTTATGCACTTGGAGACGTTAATAGGACAAATGGCCTGTGCTTGGGCCACACTTTTCTTAATAGTGGCTATATAAATAGATTAGGCCTAACTACAGCTAACCTAGAAAAATAACCAGATCTTTCCTGAAGCAAGCTAGTTCTTCTTTATCATACAGCTGACTGTGCAATTCTGACAATGGTTTCATTATATCTGGACCATCATTTACATGTAAGGTACTAGGTGATGAATAAGTTACTCCTTTGCTGTTATTTGTAACAAACTCCAGAGTGTGGGTTTCATGAGAGAGACAATTAAATGGCCTCAGAATGTTGTGAAGTTACTCTTGGATACCTAAGATGTTTAGTTAAACCACAAAAACTGTTCGGAAACTTGTTGCATTAGACTCAAAATGTCAACAGCTACCATGTTCCCCTGTTCTCGGTTCCTATTGTTTGTTGTTCTTTTTCTGCCTGTTGCACATTCGTTATTCAAAGCAGTAAAAAAAAGGTGCTGTAGGCCAATGAGCTGGATATCACTTTATATGTGGAGAGGAGATTTCCCTGGGTTGTGTTAAAAGCTTCTTAAAAAGTGGGGCATTTATCAGCGAAATGATCGTTCCGTCACAATGTATGTGCATCGTCTCTGTTGTCTTTTCCAGTAACCAGAGCTTCTCCTGTCCTTTCCCAGCCACACTAAACACAGCTGGACCAGATCTTTGGTTTCTCTTCGGTGTTGCCGAAAAATCTGCGTCCCATCGGACTAAAACCCCATGAAACCTCAAGACAGATACTTGAAGTTATTTAAACCTTTTGCAAAATCTTTATGTCCTTTCTTGCTCTAGCCTTGCCAGTTACATTGTACATAACAAATATATTATCATTATGCTAACTGGTCGTTTGTGTATAGGCTATATGTAGCTTCTTCCATTTCTGAGTTGTTGCTATCTGTAAATAAGCCTGTTTGTAAATACTCCTCAGAGAAACAAAGAAAAAACACAATGTATGACATGCCTTGGTTATTGTTATGTTTTTTCTTTTTTATAAGTCTTATAAAAATGTAAAGCTCTATGTTGTTCTGTGTTTCTTTATTTCAGTGCCCTATTTCGCCAAAATGAAATAATTCTCTCTGTTGTAAATATTGTAGTGTAATAAGAAACCTGCTAAAGTTGTAGCTTTGTTCATTTGCAGTTCACTGTTAAAGACACTAGATGGAGCTGTTCGTTCATAAACCATAAACAGTTCTGCGAGAGGAAAGAATACAGATGTCTCCAACAGTGACAGATGTTGAGACACTGTTTTTTCTGCACTGCTAAGTGGCCACATGTAATGACTCATCTAATAGATACCTGAGAAAGCACGGGAAAGTAAATTCATCGGCCTCTGTCCTCAGTCTTGGTGATTCAGTTGGCTGCTGATCATACTGTCCGTGTGACCAGTAACCTCATCTTCAGGTCCAGTCTGTGACTTTCTGAAATGAAGGCAAGACCCACCGTGAAGCCGTCACCTGAGGTAACAAAGCACTTCATGTTCTCACTTAAGAGAGGACAGTAAAGCACACAAAACATTATTTGTGTCACTTGGGTTGTCGAACTCCCTGAATATGAACTAAGTGCTGAACAGCTGGTATTCTATTTTCTCTGTGCTAATTGAATTTAATACAGTTCTTAGAATCAAATCACTGTGTGCTTTGAGGACCTGTCTTTCTTTTTATTATCTGCATTTGTTCTGTGATTTAAGAATATAAAATGTTCTCACCCCACGTTGTGAACTAGGTGAAGCAACAATAAAATATTAAACTCACAAGCTGCAGCAAAATACAAGTTTGTGTTGACGACGAGTGTCACTGATTGTGTCTGATCAATTTAATTAAACTAATCATTATCAGAGCCTCAACTTGATATTTGAATCACTTGTGTCAACATTTCGTAGTTGGCGACCAAATCAGTTCTCAAGGACCTCGGCATTTAAGAGATTGTCACTTTCTCCTTTTTAAATGTCAATGCTTTGCTTTCAAAAGAGTTTGAAAGTGCTCACTCAATGTTTCTTGTCTTAACCACTCAAAGTGCATGTATAATAATCCACTTTGGTCCAGAAGATGGTAAAAGGTTGAAACGAACCATGAACCATCCTCTCATGATCAAACCATCTTGATCAGATAGACAAAAAAAGTGTAGCAGTGGCGTGGGCAGAAATCAAAGTGTGGCTGGGCCTGGAGAAGAATGGGTGGGCCGCTACCTCGTCAGACAAGTCATGCTTAATATGTCCTAACACGTGTATGTTTACTAAAAGCCTTTACATCTGTACTTGACTCAATGCACTTAAGTTTATTCAGACAAGCTGTGCTGTTGCGGGCCTACTGACAGCTGGACCCTAAAGCAGAGGCAGGCAGGTTAGATAGGTGCGTCAAAATTTTTTATGTTAACAAAGGGGCTCCACAAGTAAAAGCAAGAAGTGGCTGGCAAGGCACGCAGGGGAACTCAACCACCAGAAGACGCTCAGACATGGGGCAAACTCAGGTACTCAGGCACAATGCGGCGAGGTACGAAGAACTGAGAAGGCACACAAAGAAAAACATCAGCACTAGTTGGCAAGACTGCAGCAAAAACTCACTAAGAGAGGAAGGTCAGGTCTATAGGACCATAGGTAATGTTACAGTCACAAAATGATTAACAGCATAACAGCACGGTGTTACATGGCCCACACAGACAGCATCAATGTTATAAACAACAATAACATTTGAACACCGGGGGTCTGTTGCACAAAACCAAGATAAGGGACTGAATAATTAATAATTAATAAGAAGTATCATAATCATGTGTTAGCATGTGTATTAGTAATGATTAATGAGAGTGTGATTATAAGACGCAATAAGTATAATCATTTAAGAATGTGATAGTATGTGCCTCTGCTATTATTTGACCAGGCACAAGCTTTTCTGCTTTCTCCAAAAGCACACAAACTTTTGGTCAAGGTCACAAAGACAATGAACTACCCAGCTTGCACACATGCACCTGGCAAAATAGTTGAGATTAGAGAATTGCTGTCCGTGCTGTGCTTCCTTCACAGATAAAGAAGACGAGTCATGCCAAACAGATGATACTCCGACGCGCAGGGAGGAAGATGGAGGCTGGAGCAGCGGCTGCTTCTGAAATACACAGTTATGCAGGCACAAGCGGACACATAAACCACGCCTTTGTAACAAGTTTATATGCTGGAGCAGATAGAATAGAGATCAGGAACTTCTTGCCTCTGATCACGGGTACTGTGTTGCACAGTTACTCTAGATAGAGAATAGAACATTTCTCCAGACGTCTGTAGAATCCGATGTTCTTCTGCTAATAAATGCCTGCTGGCGCACTAAACTGCCAACGACTCTGCTGACTCCAGGAAGCCTCCTGTAGAATTTGAATTACGCAATATATACTCTGTGAGGTCCTTCTGATTTGACTAAAGTATTGTGTGTAAAATTCCTACAAGACTGAGCCAGGATAGCTTTGTTATCCTGGCTCAACTTTTCCGTGATCCGGTTGCACAAAAGCAGGATGATAAAAGTGGGATATATTATGACATATGGTAAGTTACCGTGGAGATTTCCTCCATGGAGCTAGCCTGCTCCAGACCAGACTTAGTTCCAGGATCTATTTGATCTCCTCCCTTATCTCAGTCAACAGTTACCACAAATGGAAACCAATATTAATTTCACTGCCCACTGCATATTGTTATCACTTTCAACTAGACCCATTGTCATTATTTAAACATTTGTGATCATGAAATGCTATATTTTTAGATAAATGAATCATTTGGTAATTTAGTTTCCCATAGACTCAATATAAAATACATATCGCATATAAATATGCATACACATCAGAGATAACATGATGTTCCTTTATTGAATAAGGATAAATCAAAGCAAGTAAATCATAAGCTCCTTTCAAAACTGAAGTCACACAGTGCTCTACAAGATAGAAAGAATCAAAGCATATGATACAACACAAGAATAAATACACATTCACAAAGATCTGTATACTTCCATGTCTGCAGCAAATCCATACACTACAAATGAATGTATACAGTATCCTCCCTGTAGGTCTGTATACACACACAGTATACAGCACAAAAAACATAATTGGCCCAATTTAACCTAAATTTTCTGGATGCATTTAACTGAAATAATTTCCGACGTGTTGGTCAATGACCAGCCAAAGTGTTGTTATCCGGGAAGATGGCAGCTCCACCTGTGATGGCACTCTGGGGGGGCCCTCCTTCCTCAGGCAGGCCACATTGTAGAGGACCGCACAGGCCAGTGATGTCACAGGCCCTGGGCTGACCCTGAAGTGGTGGAGGCATTGAAAGCGTGCCTTCAGGAGGCAAAGGTCATATCTTTCCAGGCCTTTGTCATGGCGTAGGCATGATTATACGCCAGCTGGGCTTTCTGAGGGTCTGTAAAGGGTGTGAGGAGAAAAGGCTCACAGGCATACTCTCTGTCCCTCAGCAATATCCCAGAGAATTCACCTACAAAATGTCATCATCACAACCAAATAAAGTGACATTCTTGACACAGCCATGATGTTAAAAGTTGTTATTAACAGAGGTTCAGTCCCAGAACGACACCCCATAAGCACCAATACACTCACTAATGGATAAAATACACTATATCATGTATTTGGGAGCTTATGTGTATCATTAAATGAAGATTTACAGTTGGGGAGACTGGACTTGACAGGACAGGACAGTTAAGGACTACATTTAGCCTCAGATGTTATTTGAATATGGTCCCTGGAGCACAGGTTGGTTTTATCAGCAATTGCATTTATCAGTAATTTTTAATGCACATTTAAGAGCAAATATTATTAACAATAATGGAAAATGTTCCAATCTTTTAATAGCTAATTATCAGACAACTATTGATAACTAACATTGCCACATATAATCAATGCACATCTTAAGATGACCATGAATTATTCTCATTTGCATAGTCTTTGATTTTATGCATTTCAATTGTTTATATCTGCTTTCCACGTGTGCTGATATTTACCTAAATTTCTGTCCCTCCACACTAACCATGGATGTCTGATTTTAAATATCCTAGCCTGACTTTCAGTCCACAAGGCCGGCTAGGAGTTCTCCTCTTTACTCTAGTTTCTGTAAGGGTAACGTACGTGTCATCTGCTGCAGCTGAGTGTAGTTTGAGATTGCTTTGACTCTCAGCAAGCGGGGGCCAATTTGCATGAAAAAGATGTTTTAAGTGCTCATGTCCCCCATGTGTAAAAAAGAAAAACTCGCCCAAAACAGCTACTGATCCTAATAAATTGATATTCAATTAAATGAATGTCATCAAAGAAAAACAAAAAAATATATATAAAAGCTAATTTATTTCTAAAATTCCTCTTAATCAAAAACATATCATCTCCCCTTCACTTTTAAACTGACAGCGAGACCCCAACGTAATCAGACAAAATACAAATTATCTCTTAATTTCCTCTCAATCAAAATGCTTTATTCTGACAAGTGGGTTAATTAGTGACATCAATCAGGCTAACGGTCGCTACAGAGCTGTGAGGGAACAACTGTAATGTCAACACTGTCAATGTTAAACAGTGATAATATTTAATATTTCAACTTTTTTACTTTTAAACTATTATAAGTCATCATTTCTCAAATTAAGTCACAAGGTTTTTTATTTTCTGTCAAGTCAAGTTTGCAAGTCATCAAAACAGTGACTCGGGTCAACTCAAGTCCACATCTCTAGTATACAGTACTGTATGTGTGAGTGTGGGTGAATGTGAAGCATTTTCAAGCTCTTGTCATTGATCTCAGCTTAAATAACAATGACATTTGAGGAATTCAATACTAATCTGTTACCTTGGTCTATAATAAAAAGTCAGACCCTGACTTCTAAAAGCCCCTCTCTCATTTAAAAACTGGATGTGCAGCAGAAGGCTATTCCACAACATGGCCTAAGTATTACCAAGGGACATTTGGCTACATTATTATTCACTTGGGATACTTTACATGAACCCATTGATTATAGTCATTTTCAGGATATAAGTAGTTTCTCAACAGAAAAGTCAAAAGGTCTTCTGCGAAACAGGAACACGAGTTTGCCGGCAAACTTTACGAAGAATCACTTTAGAAATAGATTCAAAGGACATTGACTGATGTAATATCAGTCCTATTTGAGACACTTGGGTACATTTCAGCTGCATTACCGGAGACTTAAATGAAGTCTGTTCTTAGCGTTCAAAGATAATCTCACTGTATGTGCTATTAATCTATAAATTGAATAAGAATTTATTCCAAGAATATGGTAGCGCCTTGAGCTCGTTTCCTATGTCGGCATGACATCATGTTCACAATGACAATGTTTAGCACCAACACAAAGTACAGCCGAGGCTGATGAGGAAGCCGTCGTTTTGGTGAGTAGTAGCCTACCTAGGTATTTGGTCATAAACCGAAGCGTTGAACAAATTGAAAGAGCTAAAGTCAGGGAGGAAAGGGGTGGTTTATACATGTGTTTCTGCAGTGGAGCAGATGGCCGCAGGTTCGATCGTCGATGTAGAAGGTGAAGCGCTGTGGTGATGATGATGTAGAAGAGCTGTGAAGGCTGTAATATTGAGACATAATGACTGTGAAACACTGTGGTGATGATGGGGATATTATATACAGACTAATATCATGTTTTTCTATTTCTAATATAGTTATTTAATGGTGTAATTTATTGTATAATTATGCTGAATAATGAAGCTTCCAAACGAAGTGCAGTTTGCACAGTTTTCATTTCATTCTTCATTCAATATATTCAATTATATATAAAACCAACAGATGCAGTGTATGAGCCAAAGGTCAAAGTTCAAGGCTCAATGTTATGAATATATGCCCCAGCGGCCTTCCTTTTCCTGTAAGTTGTCGACCTGAGGCTGTTCTGTGGTCCAAGAAGAGGGAGCGGACCAGCAGGGGCAGGAGCGATGGGGGGCAGGGGCAGGGGGAGAAAGGGCACCAGATAAGGGTCCCAGCTGCTCCACAACTGGAGGAAGAGGAGGCAGTCCTTCTGTCGAGGGTCCTCCTGGCTGCTCCCAGAGGACGTGGACGTGAAAGGGCCGTCCGAGTTGGTTACGAAAAAGGCACCAGCTGAAAGAGTCGTGTAGAGAACGGTGAGGTTGAATATACAGCAGGTAGTAACACGATGAAATGGTGACATTTGAAAAGAGTCTTACCATTGGAGACTCTCTTAGCCAAGACAGGATGTGTCCTTAACCAGAAAGCCAGGAAGCCCTGTATATTCTCCTGCTGAGGAGAAACACAAGAGAAGATAAGTGGCTGTTGTGAGCAAACTGTGAAACGTTTATTACACTTCTGCTTTGCTTATAAGGAAATAAAATCATCAAATTTAATATTTTATTATTATTTTTATTATTATTATTATCATCAGTAGTAGTATGATGTCACTGAACTTACCTCAGTCTGAGGAGCCTCTTAGGCCATAACTGAAACCGCCATAAAAATACTTCCAAGCAGTGTAAACGTCATTAATCAGTAAAATACTATCCATTTTAAAATGAAATAGATCCTAAAGAATTGCTGGCTCAATAAAATGCTAAAGATTTATTTTCTGAACAATACAAGGCTTAGTACGGGGGATTTTGGTGTCCCTTACAGCACTAAGTGATGACAAAACAATACTTGGAGAGCATGGATTTTACATAGATTGCCATGCCACCACCTTTCCTGGGATGCTCGTAGCAGAAATAAATATTGAAGCCATTATCTGCTTCATGGACTTGGAGAGCCAAGTCTCAGAAAAAAAAATTGTGTTAAATGTGATTGAGGGGCCAACATAAGGCTGGGTACCAGACAACATCAAAAGCATAATAATAAAGTATTTCCCTTGATTTTCAATACAGTTAAGTCCCTACAGGAGCTAGTATTCTAGCATAGGAGTTCATCAATGATGAGCCACTGGCTGTTTATCCTTATTGCTGGCTTGTTCCCCCAGAATGATCAAACACACTTTAAATGATTTTTTATCTCATGCTGGGAAACAAAACAGCAATTATCAACTCTGATCTACAAAATCTACATTATAAAACATAGTTTCTGAGTTTGATTGAATAGCTGCAATGGTGATCATAAGCTTGGTTGGTATAATATAAATTACTTTTATGATTCATGAGTCCCACAAGCTGAGCCGTGCAATTTTTATATATCTGATTTCCTTAACCACCAGGGCTGCCTTTAAGCAAGGTTTTTTAGTCTCTGGTCCCCAGCTTCAGAGCGGATTTGCTTTACTGACTGACTGACTGCAGGCTCTGAATATAATATTCTTGTATTTTCCACCACTACTTTAGAGTCATGCTGAACACTTGAAGTGGATGTTGTATCAGTCTACTACTACCACCAATCATTTTCTTTTTTGTTTTACGTTGTGTGCACACACACACACACACACGCACGCACACACACACACACACACACACACACACACACACACACACACACACACACACACACCCACACACACACACACACACACGCACGCACACACGCGTGCACGCGCACACACACACACAGTGGCACTGTTTTGATTAGCCATTCTGTTTGCTGTAATTTCTTTAGTAATGCTGATGTATCCTTGACCCTTTGCTTTGATGTATATACAATATGATATGTATTGTATATTGAAAGGCTATTGTATATTGTACATCCTTGCATGAATGAGGGCATTCAACATGTTGTTTGGCTGCAGTGACGCAAAGTAACACAATGATTTTATTACTCTAAATAACTCGTATATCGTCTCAGAATGCAGTGAAAACTACACAGAGAAAACTGCAAACCCACCTCATACTGGCGTTCTGCGTATTCATTTCAACATGAGCACAGACATGACTTCTAGAAGGTGAAGAAAATGTTCTACGTGTTATCAAAACCTTTATTTAACACTTGATCATGTCACATGCATGTCCACATTATCCATCCACAGCAACGCAATTTCTCTCTCTCTAAAAAAATCACACATTTACTTTCTGATGCCATGTCAAACAGAAACTGAATCGGTTTTCACTTTCCGCATGGAATGAATGAGTCACAGCTCTGTGACTTGAGTTAAATATTCCGGGCCAGCCCTAATAATTCATATTCATTATTTCACTCATCTACCAAAATCTGAAAGCAAATATTCAAAATCTGAATATCTTTAAATGCCTCTCACAGTTGTTTGTTTAATATTAATCTGAATCTGACTAAAGAACCAGATATTTGCCTGAGGATTTGGTAGAGACGACCAAAGCTAAAGGTCAGTTAGCTCAGATCTAAACTGACTGATTTCAGAGCTTGTTTTCAGATAAGAAAACTCTATGAATCTCCAGTGGGGTAACTCAGTGCATAATAAATACAAATACAAACAAATAAATAACACTAAGAGGCACCTGAGACCCTTGGCTCTTGTTCTCTTTTCTACGGTGATCTCAAGTTATACTGGGTTTAAGTCCAATCACTGAGACAGCCTTTCTGATCAACCTGATCTTGTTTTATCAACCACAGTGGTCCAGGAAGTAAGGTATTATAGGGGCCATTCCTATGTTCTCCGATCGCATATGCCTCTGCCTTCGCTGATTTAATTTGGCATTTTGTTAGGGCTAGGGGTTAAGGTTAGGGTCAGGGTCTACATAGGCCTATTTGCCGTGGAATCCAGCACTCATTGTGGAAAAAATAACAGGCCAGGGAACATAGGACCCTTTATGTGACGAGCGGAGAAATTCAATACCTCAGAAAGCTTCAACCCAAAAAAAGAGCCCAATGAAAGAACAACAAAGCCTTCTGACTTCCCTTTTTTACCTATTAGGCCAAATGAACCAAGCCATTGCTCTCTTAATCCCCTAAAGCCGCTCTACATTCTACCTCGTACTTAATTAACTACCAGCCAATTATGTTGCCTGTACTATAAATGTAAATGTAATTGTGCTAAATGAATATATTCCCATCTGTGATGTCATGAAAACTAGAGCTATGCAATAAATATAATTAGCTCAGTCTATCTCAGTCTAACCTAGTCTCGTGTTCATTTCAATAAACTTGTGCTTGTTTGACATTCAATATAGATTTATATTCCCCAGTTCATACTGTATGTTAATGCAAAGAAATGCCTTGAAGCTACCAATGAAAAAAACATTATTCCTGTGCAGCTTTTCCTTCTTCAAATATTAAACAAGTGTTAGAGTAACCTCATCAAATGACAGATTAAATAAGTTGTTTTCTCACTGCAAAACATGTCTAGCTTGGTAATCATTAACTTGTGAAACCTTTCAAAATAAATTCCAGCATGAATATTTTAAAATGTATACTGACCTTTCAGTAATGAAAGAACAGGCAGCATTTGCTTAATTATTAACTGATAAATAAATGAAACCAATCCTGTGGTAGAGGAACACAGGGGAGACTCTCTGCCCTCAGGGCCGAAGTGGATGCAATTGGGAATCAACACACAGGAAATTGACTTGGGTCTAGGGGAGCTGCAGTGTTTATAACAAACTGAAACTTCATCTGCACAGTTGCTACTGCAACTTTAGCCTGGCATCAGTTTCTAAGTTCTTTTTCCATTTTGGGGCGTTATCAATAGTGTAATGTAACTGCCTCTGGACACAATTGGATATATCTACAACCAGTCACAGCAACAAAACAGCTGGGTCAGTGGAAAACAATGGTTCACAAACTTTTACAGCTAAACCGCACACTAAATGCGTTTCTGAAAACATTTTATGCAAGAAATAAGCAATACAGTAACAGAATACAGATTCATATTTGATCATCGATGCCTAGTTTGACGGTTTGATCTGCGCTTCATGAGCCTGTAAAACTGTGCTGAACAAAATTGCAGACTGGACTGTGATAGACTATAATGATAGAGAGCTTCTCTGTGGAATAACTTGTTGACCACAGAGATGACAGTAACCTGAGTATGGATGTGATAGTTTGCATGGGAAACAACTGTCTGTGAACATTAATATGCACAACAGACAACAGACAACAATTGCAATTTGCTTTTCAATCTGCATACATATATGTTAAACTTATATCTTACATGTGTTAAGTACACATATGACATGGCTTTAGTGGTTTGCCTTACCATTGTGCACCTTTACTATATAAAATAATTCATACAGTGGTTGGATGAATTTGACCAAAACAAAAGAAATGTGTCTAAATGGTAGCAAAACAGCATATCCTCTTAAAATGATTGTATGACGATCTTACGAAAATGTATGCACAACTTTCCATGTTTTTTCCTATGAATGTGCAGCAACAGGAGCAGTCAGTGCACCTGTGCATGCCCCTGCAGTTTGGCCAACAAGACTACTTGAATATAAGAAAAGATCATAGCTGGGTTATAATAACTATGTTTGTTAAATAACTTCGTTTGTGGCGTTAAGTATGTAAGTTACATAACTAAGAATACATAAAATAAATGTGTTTGTTTGACCCATCCATCCACAAGGACCTGACTTCCTGCCTAGAGGCAGCCCTGTATGTCCTGGCTCACGATTACGTTGGGTATATGCGTATGAAATGCCACAAGTGTGCTACTTTTCATATCTGAAGGAACGAACAATAAAAAAACAACCTGTCAAACCCTCTATTTTAACCAACTGCTTCTTTACCTGGGAACTGTTTGATCAATCTTTTACCTTCACAAATCATTTGGAATGCATTTACAAAATAAAATACAGCAGAGACTCTTCCTGCTGTATGAACTGAGGTCAGGTCACTTCAAACTGAGTATGGCTATCCATAATTGATGGCGGCTTGTGGCTCAGAGGTAGAGCGGGGCGTCCTTCGGCTCTATGGTCCGCATGTCGAAGTCTCCTTGGGCGCATGCGTGTGTGAATGTGGTTTGGATGATAACATTGATTAGAGGATTAGATGATGGGCAGGTAGCCTCTGCCCCACCGGTGTAAAGAGTAGTCAGAAAAAAGCATTGAAAGAATTGAAAGAATTGTGTCCTGGTTTGTGTATCAAAGTGTCAAAAGCAAAACAAAGCTTTCCACAGATAAACTGGGCAGTACAAAATACAGGCTGTGGAACAAACCCCACCATTTCCTGTCAAAGCAGTCCGTGCTTAAGTGACAAAATCTTAGGCGACCACAGTAATCCCTTAAATCACCTCTTTCAGCTGCTGCCCTCAGGGCATAGAACAGTCCCTGGAGTCAAGAAAATATCTTAATCAGTAAGGACGGCCACTTTTGAAGCCAGCTTGTTACCTCAGCCACGCAGCACTTTATTGTATCGATTTATTCAATCTTGTTTGATATAAACTTTTGTTTAAAGATGTACATCGGAGATCAAAAAGATGTATATCTTCCTTATCTCTTCAACAAAAAGGTTTGTTTATAAAGTTGGTTTAAGATGTTAATTGATAAAGGCACGCTATATACAAATCAAGCGACATAGAAAAAGGAAAAAGAAAACCCTAGTGCCTTCCATCATGTGGTGACTGTAGTGATATGTAATAGCAGTATAACTTTAGGGGCCTCTGTGAGACTGAATGTGATTACGGGAAGAAGAAGTGCTAGCAGGACAATGTGAGTTACAAAAAATAAATAACTAGCTGAAGGTAGTATAAAGTTCAAGTGAAGCTTTATTTGTGAACACACAAACTTTACAGTGATTGCCAAGTGGAAGCAATTAAAAGTGATCAGGGACAGGTGGTTAAAATGATGCAGAGCCGGCTTTGCTAATTTAGGAAGTAGCTCAAGGATTCAATACCAACCATAGCATACCTTAAACCAATCACTCCGAAAATGTACAAATGTATCAGGATTTCACAACAGCTCTGTTCTAAAAGATGACAACAAATGTCAAGTTCTTCTATAATGACAGCAGAACACTGTGACTGTGTGACTCGAGACACATTATTCATACCGACTTTCTTTCCTTTGACATCTAGTTTTAGAAAAATACAACCGCATTTAACCAATTTCAGGGAGGACTGTTACAACATAGACACATTGTCCTTTATGTAACGATGCTTATTCTGCCTCTAAAATGAAAATGATTATATTGTGATTGCTGTTTTGATTTTACCAGCCTTTTATACTAGAGCATTGAGGACATTTGAATAGAAATACTTCATTGATTGGTTGGTTGGGGAAATTGGTTGATACTCTTACTTGGATGAAATTATTGAACTGAACAAATTGCAGGCCAAGAGCAAAGCTAATTAAAAAAAAAGTCATGTCTTGCTTGGATGATGTCTGTATGTGCTTGGAGTGACAAAGAATGAGCTGAAGAGTGACAGAAGCTCAAATGACAATTTGTGGTGGAATAATGAATAAAATAAAAGCACTGTTTCACTGTGTTTTAATGCAAATATCTGTGCAGGTCTGAATGATATGCTGTCCTTAAAAGGACCAGGACCTGCATGTGACAAACAGAAATGTGATCAATAATTAGGATTTACTTGTAATGTGTGTAATGAGTGTTTTTACTCAGATTCCCCAGCTGCCTCACTGATTAAATGTTAAACCATTCACAGTAAATAATTACATAAATATACCTAAAATTGCCTCATCAAAGACACATTCTGCACTATCTTGAACAGTAATCACAAATGTACAACTTGTACAAGGACATGTTATCAGGCTGTTAAAGCTATTAGTCATTTTACTTTGATTTTTTTTTCTGCACAAGCTGAAGGAAAAGAACAACCATTTTTTTCACCCTTTTATTTGCTTGTCATTGAGGTTAACATTGCAATGACAGAAGGTAACAGCTTAAAGAACCTTTGGAGGTTTGCATATGTATGAAAGACTATCTTTCAAAGAGCCTTAAAATTCAGTACATCTTCAAGCCCTGATGTCGGTTCTGATCTAATTACACTTTACATTACACTTACAACATCAACATAATGCTTAACTATGTTGAATTAAACTAATAGTATTGCATGTGCTCTGTACTGACTGCCCCCTAAAGCCTCTGATGCAACTTCACTTAAATACAATAACAATGACATTAAGAAATTCTGCAAAATAGGCGCTTCCTGTAAATGTCTTTGGCATTAACCTGAGAGAGAAAAGAAAAGTGCATGAAGATCCCCCACAGGGCAGAGACTCTCTGCTGGATGGATGTATACTTTATGAGGATAAATCTGACTGGTACAGTATTAATTGCCCAATCTTTCAGGCTTCGGATTTACTGAGTCATAGTAAATGGTTGCTCAAAAACACCATGCACCTGGGAAAGAGTAACTTAGGGCATTCAAATTACAAGGTGCTATCTTTGCCAGTGATTAGTTCATGAACATCATAGGATCAACTCCAGCGAATTTATTTCACACATTTCTTGAGTTATCCATGGAATTATCTGACATTCGCATCAAAGGTGCCCTTACCTGGCTCTTCATTTAAAAAAAAAAAAGATTTAAATATGTTTTTTACGAGTCTGTGTGTGTGTGTGTGAGTGTGTGTGTGTGTGTGTGTGTGTGTGTGTGTGTGTGTGTGTATATATATGTGTGTGTGTGTGTGTGTGTGTCATCATGGCAAATTGTGGTCCTGGGGACACCTACTGTAGCGGGAGTATTGAGTATTTGGCCAGGTTTACATTTCTGCCTGTCTGTCTGTGGACAGGTTTTGTCACCATAGTACCGTCGCAGCTGTACAATATAAAGTAATGGATATTTATTTTATTTATTCATTATTCATAAGGGCCCAAGCATGCAACTGTCAGGGGCCAAGACGGTCCTTGGCACTAAAAGTGCAAGGAAACCTATTGTTTTTGATGAAATTATTATTATTTTTCTACCGTCACATTTTTGATAGGATGCACATTGGGATAAAGTTCTTTTGATGTTCATGACAGTTGGTGGAGGATGGCACGAATGTGTGGTGGTTAGCACTGTCGCCTCACAGCAAGAGGGTTACCGGGTTGAATTCGGGCTAGGTTAATTGATTACTCTAAATTGCCCGTAGCTGTGAATATGAACGGTTGTTTGTCTCTATGTTCCCTGCAAATGACTGGCGTCCTACCCAGGGTGTACCCCGCCCAATGTCAGCTGGGATCAGCTCCAGCCAATATTTCAAAGTCACTGCCCCCAACTTGAAATTTTATGTAGACGTACAAAATTTGGTACGCAGATGTAAAGTCTGGAGACTTAAAAAATCCTCTTGGAGCCATACCCTAATACCAAAAGGAAGTTTGCCATTTTGGATTTACTGTGGCTTTTTTTTTGCAAAGTGAAGCCAGTCGGATTTGTTGTACAAATTCCTCTTAGAGAATTAACTCGAGTGACCTCAAATCTGGTAGGTTGCATCTACAGACCTTTGTGATGCTAAATTGCACGCCATGGTTTGGAAAAAATGATTTTAATGTTCACGAAATTTGGCGAGATCATTGCTCTCATCTCATCTTTCAATTTTTACAGAAAGAAACAGAAAGTTTGCCATCTTGGATATTGTGTATTCATTTTCATTTTACGAACACATGTTCAAGGCCTTTAGGATGCACAAAAATGCACGAAACTGTGGACGCATGTTCAAACCAATTATGTTTTTGATTTGATGTTATAATTTAACAATATATAGCGCCCCCAAATTACTTTGAGCACTTGAACACATTTTTAGCGCACTTGTTATACTCAAAAGCGCCCAATACTTGGCAGACACATGAAAACCCTTAAACATTACGGAAATATACAGCGATCTGGTCCATGCGAGTTAAGCTGGCTCCATAGCACCACCAAACGCCTGGAAGGCCTTCGTTGAAACAAAGTTGCTCTGATATTCACAAAATTTGGTACCCACATGGCTGTAATCATTTCAGACATATTTCCCATTAGCTTTCATTAGCGCTGCCCAACAGGAAGTCGGCCATTTTGAATTTTGTGCAGTTTTCATGTATTTTATGCAAACTTTTATGAATTCCTCCCAGGGAGATTATCGGAAATTATTTAATATTTTCTTGGTATATTCCTCCCACTAATGTGACACAATAAATTCTGAAGGAATAGTCAATACCTCGAACGATGATTTCATCATTTCTTTGACCACCCGCCATTTTAGGCTGGTATGGTATTTTTCATAACTTCTCCTAGAGATTTCAACAGATCAATCTCAAATGCGTTCAGCAGAATCACGAGACCTTCACGATGCCAAAAGCATATGTGTTTTACTGGAACGGGTTGCCGTTGGCGTTGGTGGGCAGATTGTATATTTCGCCATGACACAGTAAACTGTTGTAAGATGACTTTACACTGTCCATTCTGACCCCAGATTTCACATTCTGTATGAGAGTCCAGACCTGAAGACATCTACACATATTGAGTCAGCGCCACCTACTGACAACAGCAAGTAAAGCTTATGTGACAGACATCGTCTGATTTACATGGAATTTATATGGTGTGGCCGACATCTGATATCCAGCAACATGATGCGTTTTTCAATTAGCCCTATAGAGTGGCCTCCCGTAAAGTTTCAGGGCACGGAGGGATTTACAAGACTCATGAGGTGACGTATCACTCTGAATGGGTTAAGATTGCCGGTGATCAGCTGATCAGTGATACAGCTGCATGTTCTTTCTCTAAGTAAGAAATACAGAATAGTTGTAATTTGATTTAAGGTGGCTCATATGATTCACAACGTCAACGTATGTTCAAGTAACATGAAGGAAAACACTCCACCTTAAATATTTGAGGCGCTGTAAAAGACAGGTTGCCCCCCATGTGCAGTACGCTGGGTGTGTGTGTGTCTGTGAGCGTATGTGCACGTTCATTTGTGTGTAAATGAGAGAGTGAGAGCGAGAGAGAGAGAGAGAGAGAGAGAGAGAGAGAGAGAGAGCGGTATGGAGCATGCAGCAAAGGACCACAGGTTGGAAATTAAATCCAGAATCCGTGAACAAACGATTTTCTGCACTGCAATCTTCTACATCACTGGATAAAAGTGTCTGCTCTACTTCACCATATTGTGGTGGCGTCTGTACCATAGACTGTATAATGATGATGAATAAATGATGTATGATGTATAATGTATGATGTATGATGATAAATTATTCATTTATACAGTCTATGGTCTGCACTACCACGTCACATCCCGCTGAGAGCTACATCCAATCAGCAATCGGGTAAATCATGGGACAAAAGAGGGCCTGCTCTCCGATGGGGCCTCCTTCTACTTGGTCAAACGGCCTCCTGAGCGACTCTCATGCGAATTAGGGGCGTTTTTGGCGAGATAGACCTGCCTCATTCAGGGTAGTCGACCATAGTGGAAACGCACCTATAGTGTATCGTGTTCTCTGGTGCCACATAGTGGACATCGGAAGAGATACAAAAAATTAAAAATTTTCACACTACCATCTCAATATCAACTCCCAGCCACAGCGTCACCTGTTGGCAACAGGAAGTTAGCATGGTATGATAGTGGACGTTAATATGACAAATTTCATCAGATTTACATCAAATTTTCAATGTGTGTTCTTTGTTTGATATACAAGGCAAAGCATGTTTGGTAGGTGCTCTCTAGCGCCACACGGTTGACGCAGGAAGTGGAGCAAAAGCTTCCATAGATTGCCTGCAGACCCACGCCCTTTGTGCGGTGTTCGATGTTAGCTGAGACATGCGACCACGGCCATTGACTGTCAAACACAGACCTCACGGCCCGAATCCTCCCGCTGCTCCAGATTAGCATCTAGTGTATGTGCCATCGATAGTAGGCAGTACTGCAAGTCATGGTGCAAGTGCGGCTATTTAATGAGCATAACAGAGCTAACATTAACACGGTGTGTTCCTAAACCATCTGTTTGTACAGTCGATCGAAGGGAAACCATCTTGTCACTTATAGTAACACCACCACACAAATGACAGCAGTCCAGGTCGAGATGACGGACGAACTATCCTCCGAGGTGAAGTGAGGGCCAGAGGCTAACTGTCAATCAAGAGGCTGGGCCCCTAATTAGTCGTTAAGTTTAACCTCCAATAAAATAAAAACTAGCCTGGTACAAAAAAATTCACCCCCCCTCAGTGTTGGAGATATGACCTAACCATATAGACTAGAATGTTTTTTTTGTACCAGGCCTTAAATAGGTCTAATGATGCTGTGAAAAACAGCCTATTTAACATGGGGCCAATGAGAAACTGCTCTATTGTGCAAACTACTCCAAGTGGACACTCGTATTGGAGTCACTGTGGTGGGGCCTTGGTTCTAACTGGAGCCACAAACCACCAGCAGACAACTGTTGCAATAATCTGTCCATTTATTTAACCAGAATCTTGATGAATGGAGATTGTTTTGACAATTGCCATGTTTATTGAAGCTCACTCAAAACACACATGGCAAACACCTGCACCTGGAGACAAAGAGGGGGAAGTGGGGTCCAGCCCTCTACTTGTAGGCTTAGATGGAGGAGCTACCAAAGTAGGTCAAACTGAACCACCACTCGGTGTCTCCTTGGGGAAGTTCAAAGTTTTGAACCGGTATGACATTTTCTTATCTAATGCTTCAACAAACACCATAGACTTGCATGAATGTGAGAATGTAGCATGTATTGTTAAAGCGCTTTGAGTGGTCAGAAGACTAGAAAGGCCAAAAGTCCATTTACCCTAAGAATATGACCGTCAACACAACTTTAAAGATGGTCAAGGGGACAAGAACACAAACATATTCACATGATTTTATTATAGCCAGTTTCATGAATAAAAACAAGTTTAGGTAATGAACTGATATGTGGCTTAAATTCATATCTTCTGAGTTTATAACATCTGCAAAATAAACTTTCATGCTGCTAACAAGAAGAGGCTAAAAGCATCTGTATTCATGTTTTTCATTCATGAGACAGGGATCACATTGACACAGTCTTCTACCATTTCAAACAGGGCGTGATGTGGGCCAGTACGGCGGGCTACCTCACTGGCCGTCTCCCCGCTGCTGCTGCGAAGCCCCGGATTCAGATGCCGCTGAGAGAGGAGAAGCTCTAACGTGTGAGGACAGTCTGTTCTGAAGGGGGTGGTGTTGGAGGCTGCCAGGTGTAGCGGTGTGAGCCCACCGTTGGTCTGGGCGTTCAGTTCGGCACCATGTTGCAGTAGAAAACTTGCCACAGTGACGCGGCTCCAGCGACAGGCGCTGTGAAGGGGCGTCCAGCCGTCGATGGTGCGAGGGTTGACCTTAGACCCAGCTGTGATTAAAGCGGAAACCACATCGACATGGCCGCTGTATGCTGCACGATGTAGTGGAGTGTATCCGTCCTCATCATGGCAGTGCACCAGCAACGGATCAGCAGTTAACAACCTGCTGACTGTTGACACCTGAGAGGATATGCAAAAATGGAGAGGATCAGGAAACTAATTGTCTTATGTGGTATGTTTTACTTGAGGAAGTCCTGTATTTGGAATAAGTACATATTATATTTTAATCCTCTTACAGCCTCTTATGCTGTGAACATTATTACAATTATCTTCTATTCCTGTCACACTTATCCAGTAAAACATACACAGAGTGCCAATAAAAGCTGTTAAAAGATGAAATGAAAGTCCTCTCCACCTGCTACCGTTTGATTGTGAGCTCATACAGATTCAGTGTCAGAATCTGAAGCCGGATGTCTGAATCAACTGGATCGCATTCAATTACTTACCACAGTCTAAATAAATCCAGCAAAGAGGGAAATAACTTTATTTTTTCCATCCCTGTGCAATTGATTTGTTCAATTTATATTTATGTGTTGACATGACAAGAGTTTGTGATTAAATTAGCTTGGGCAGATTTTTCCACAAGTGAAACATTGTTTTTTTTTTATATCCTTAGGGAGCATATCCTTTTTCATGGTCTTACGCCTTTGTGCGGCTGCAGGGTTCATTAAATGTGTTCGCTCCGTCGACTGTTTCCTCTCTGCCAAGTATTGCCTCACTGTGTGCAAAGTCATGCAGCTTTTCCATTCTTCAGCCTAATTGACGTCGCTGCAATGGACAGCTGTATAGTCTGTATAAAAAAGTGTTTTATTCCTCAGTAGTTCTGCTCTAACAACTTCATTCAGATGTACTGAGTCTTTACAAGTAGAGCTTTAAAGAATGGGCAAAATATTCCTATTGTGAAAATAGTATATAGTATATACTGTATACGCTTATTAGGAGCATTCTAAGATTCCAAAAGAAAAGTGTAAAAATGCCAGAAAGGTAACACTCGCTCCTTGTTCTCCTGCAATGACTTCCAAACAAAAACTCAAACCAGTCTATGCTTTCAGTTATTTGATATTATTCTGCCTCTCCAGGTTTTATACATAGACTGTGGTTTTGTACAGTTGGTCCGACAAAAGAAGAAGAAAAAAACTACCAAAAAAAAGAAAAGACGTTTCACATTGGACTATGATAATTTGTGAGTTTTATCACCCAGTTGATCAAAGTGTTGTTTTGACGTACGACTTATTGCTTAATGTTTTCTCTTTGCAGAGATCTGTCTTTTCAGACACATTAATAGAATAAACTCCTTACATAAATACTTTATGGCTAAATGGAACAATGTTGGCTACTTTATTATCAGCACGGAAGTAAGTCTCTAACAAACATATTTATTAAGCTCCAATTGCTTTCCATCAATTATAATAAGCTCTTAATATCAAAAAACAGGCACACAAAACAACAGGTTTAAATAAGTGCATGCAGTTTACACACAGATAACGGTTTTGAGAAATGCTTGTTGGGGTGAATGAGGGGTGTGTGAATGATCTCCCTGTCTTGTTGTCCACTCTGATTTTCCTAAAAACATTAACTTTAACAAGTAAAGTGCCAATTCGGTCCAACTGCACCGCATTCGACACAAAGCACGTCACTTGGTCCTTAACAATACACACACCCACCAAGTGTTAATTCACCCTTTATAGTTAGTTGATAGTGCAGTTGCTTCATTGCATTACAGGATTAGAGTTAAACTTATTATGTATTAAAATCCTAGTGCAGAACATATTACATACTTGTGTAGGTACAATGGTAGTAAGGCTGTTATTTTAAGATTGGTAAGTATCGCTACTGATTTTCCCAATTGATTCGATTCGATTGAGGCCCCAATACGATTTGATTATGGATAATTCAGTTGCGAAACCGATTTTTCTCGGATACGAAAAGACATTCTCAGAGAGCTAATGCAGTAAATTGTGCAAGGAGCCCTCAAACCTGGTGTTATATTAAAATGGTTAAGTTTATTTTATTTTTTTGGAAGCATACCTTTATTAGTCCCTGTAGATTGACCAGCTACTCTTATTGTAGTGACGAACTGCTCCTCCGTTTAGAGACTAATTACTGTTAATGCAGCACTTCAGTTTTGCTTTTGTGTGATCTGTGGCACAAAAATGTGTATAATGTTAAGTACAACTGTGGGAGTCTAAATCTGCTCTGCTGAAATTATTTCTCAGAGCCTTTTGAGTTCACTTAGCTCTTTGATGAAAAAAACTGCCATGGAACTAAAAGGTTCACGGTGTAATTGCTGTAATTAGGTCTGCTAAAGTGATCACTAATGGCACTCCTGTGAGCTTGACCTCCTGAGCTCTAGGCCGATATAAATTATCATTGAGATATCTGTATCTATCAGTCTTGGTGTATACTATCGATTTAGTAGAAGCCTATGTGAAAAAGTAATTCCTGGCCACAGTTTCACGTGGCACATCAAATACTGGCGCGCTGGGAGTCTTGCTCCACACGCTTGCTGTAGGTGTGCAGCCACAATGCTCTGAGCTCCCGCTATGCTCTTCTTCATGGGTTTCTGAATCCTCTTGGCAACAGCTTGCCAAGCTCCGCTCTGGTGTTGTTCTTCGTTCAGTCGGTTAATAGTTTAATCGTTTCAGTCTGGTTAAATCACGCCCACAATGTTTCTTTCTACTTTGAAAAAACAAAAGGTTGACATATAAAATCAGCGAATGAACAGAGAAGTATTTGTTTAGAACTGTCACGGTGAAGCCTGTTTACACTGTGTGTGTAAAGAGTATAAGCTGATAAGGCATTTTAAGAAAAATCATGCTAACTTCAACACCGCTTTCCCTTTGAACTGTGAAAAATACTCAAGTTTTTGATTAATAAACTAATGTTTCATATGATCTCGTTAGCCTAAACACTGTTAGGTATTATACAATATTTGTGAACCTTGAATATGTTTAATGTGAAAAAAATCTCAATTGATTAAGTAACTAGTAACTGAAGTAATCAGATAAATGTAGTGGACTAAAAAGTAGAATATTTCCACTGATTTGTAGTGGAGCAGAAGAATAAAGTAGCATGAAAAGAAAATACTCAAGGTGGGAGCCTCAAACTTGTACTTTAGTACAGTAGTTGAGCAAAAACCTCTGGTTAACAGGTATGTTCATTTAGGATTTTAGGATTGTTTTTAGACAAGGTTGTTGCACTTTCAGGCCTTTACTATTCACATCGAGGTCAAGGTCATTGATAAGGTCTTGGCAGGGTGGTATGGGAGGACGGCACGCAGGAATCCCCAAATGTCAGTGGGTGACCTGAGTGACATGATATGTGGATGTTTACTGTACTGCAGTTTATATGGAAAGAGAATAAAAACATACCATGTGGTCCAGGGGTAATTGCAGTAGGCCTAGGACCCTCTTCCTCCCTGCCTCTGTCCCACTTTCTGAATCTGCAGCAGCCTCCTCTTGAGCCCTCACATCCTCTTCTCCTTCACTTATTTCTTCATCTTCTTCTGTGTTCTCCTGCTCTGACCCTCCTGGTCTCTCCAATTGAGTACCTTCTACTTAATTTCCCTTCTCTCTTCCTGCGGTGCACTTTTCTTACTAAAAACCTGTCGATATCCCCACTTTTTGCTTTCCTTTTCATTGTTCTGCTCTCTCCAGCTACTCTTGCCTGCATTATTAGCTACATGGCCCTACCTCTGTAAATGTTATGGATTGAAACAGACAGGTTTTAATATTTTGAAAGAAGCTGTTCTTGTCTTTACTAAAACCAAAACTAACCAAAGGGCAACATGCTCGCACAAATCACGAGTGAGCGAATAAAGACGTTTGGCTAAATAACACAAACACTTATATTTCTGATTCAAGATTCAAGATTCAAGATTCAAGATTCAAGATTCAAGAAGCTTTATTTATCCCGAGGGAAATTATTGTGCAACAGTTTCAATACAAAGGTGGGAAAGGATCAGAGTGACTGAGTGATGCTGAATCACCTTTAGTCTACAGACATTCATTACAATTGTAATTTTAAGTCAAACTGGTGTCTTTAAACTTCAGCTGGGGAAACTAACTTCACCTTCAGATGCTCGGGGGCAGCTCAGTCATTCCACTCTTTCTACTGCAGCAGACTCGCTGTGTGAGCCAGACGTGCAGGGCCGTAGCTGAGTGGCTCAGGGGCCTAAGATTATATTTACAATTATTCACTTTTGGCTAATACATTGTTTGTTTCAATGCTTTGAAAAGCTTGTGGATATGGTGGCAGTTTGTTTGTTGTTGTTTACAAGTACAGTTTAGAGAACACAAAAGTTAGTGGGGCAGCTGAGGGGGGGGGGGGGGGGGCAAGGCTCTATAGAAGGGGGGCAGCTGCCCCTCCTGCCCCCCTGTAAAGCCCTGCAATATCTATTATTGTGATGCTCATATTTTTCCGGCCCCTCATTTTGGATCATTTTCGTCAACCAGCCCCCATTCCATATTAATGGAATAGCCCTGATTAAAATGTTAAGCAATTGGCCGATACTGATTTTTAGATTATTTTATTTTCTCACTGTTTGTTTAGCATTGGTTTAAATGTAATACACTCTATATATAATGCATAATAGTGTATAAAACTCACTTGCAGAGTGATATTGGTGCAAAATCCACAAAGAAAAGGACTATTTTTATTTCAGTTAAAATTTTTTACTATAACTGCCATATTGGTAATCTGTGATTTTTTCTCTCTCTAAAATCGCTATCAGTATTGGTCTTAAAAATTGGTTGGGCTCTAGAAAACTCCCTCACTTTTTTCTGACAAGGCAGCTAAGTGACTGAAGGGCCTGATTTCAACCAGCATCGGTCCTGCTTGAGGCCTCAGTGTGGATTTATGTTTTCTCTGTGTGTGTTTCCTCCCAGTCCAATAGTTATGCATCTTAGGTAACTGCTCTCAAGGGAAATGACAAATTGGTGAGCTGTTGTTTTAACTGACTCCTGCATGTGCAAATTCAACGTTAACAAATGCCTAGTCACTGCTAGATGTTGCAGTTTATGGGTGAATGTTTTAAGGGAGAAAAGGGAAGGAGGAACAACAGGAGAGATGTGTTAAGTGCTGGTATTAAGAGGCTAGCACGGTAAAAGTCAAGCTGCAGTATGACTAAAGCGGAGTGTTCTTAAGTACAGACAGAAATGTATCTGAAGCAAAACTTTGAAAACTATCATCTGTCGAAAGTCAACATTGATTCTAGAGATGCAAACAATTGATTATCGATTAATTGTAGATAAGAAATTACTTGATTAGAATAAATTAATTGTAATTGATAGACTGGCATCCTGTCCAGGGTGTACCCCGCCTCACGCCCGATGTCAGCTGGGATTGGCTCCAGCCCCCGCGACCCCGACAGGGACAAGCGGTTGAAGATGAATGAATTAATAATTGCGTTATGAACCTTTATTTCCCCACAAGTCAAAGAGAGGGCCACTTGACACCAGACGTACTTGACGCACACGCGGGAACACAAGCGAAGCAGTTCTCTGACAACAACAACACGACAAACGAGAAGTGGTAAACTGACAGGATGAAGAGGACAAAACGGAGTGCAGTATGGTGCCACTTGTGAGCTCCTGCAGTTTTGTTAACATCAGGCTACAAGTTATAATCACAGTGTCGCATCTGAAGGCTCTGTATGTGATGAGCTGCCTCCCGAGCAGAGTGACAGCAGAAATGTATTAAACCAAAATAGTTTTCATATCAGCTTTATGGGAAGAAATCAACAGTGTTTAACTGATTCACTGACTTTATTTCTCCTCCAAGCACAGCGAGTGAGACAGCAGTGGTGATTGCTCTAGGGACTGCAAGGGAAGCTCAGCTTCCCCTAAAATGTCACCAAAAAAAAAAAAGCTGTGAAATATGGGGAAGAGTAGAGTGGGTTGTTCCACTGCAGCAAAACCAAGCGCTCATTGGATAAATGCTGGGCTTTGTCCCGCCCATCTGACGCTCAGCGTCTCTGGGCATCTATGGGACAGTGGGCTGGCCCGGACGCTCGGTTTCTGCATGATGATTGGATGAGCTGTCTGAGACAGAATCCTTTTTTGATTGGCAGCTGAATGAGCAAATCAGCGATCTTGAAGAAACCGCAGTGGACCCAGTTGGGGGGATTACTTTACTTCTGAGTACCATAGGCTACACCGCGGCTAACACAAGTACTATGCAAAGACACCTGCAGCACCACCGCAGCTCTCTGCTAAATTAACCCCTGTAAAGAAAATACTAAAATTTTAGTGGGAGAAGTTTAGTGTTAAAATCTCTTAGCGTCTCGTTCTCGTGGACTCAATATCGTGTATCGTCACAACCCCTTATTCTGAATTTATGGTATATTTTTTTTAATATTGTACTGTCATGACAGCGATGGTGCTGTTGGTTTACCTTCTATCTTGCATCTTCAAAAGAATTAAGCATCTAATACTGTGTGCGCCCCTAAAATTTCTGGTAACTTTTCAGTCGGGGGCCACAGTGCTCCTAGTGAAAAAAGTTAGTCTGGAGCCCTGATTGTATTCTTCTATTCAGGAATTATTTTTTTATGCTGCTGCTATTAATGTTTCCAGTGTCACAGATGAGAGAATGCCCAATTTATCTTAATGTTATGTAGCCTGTGTAAAATTTTGATATTTTCTATTAAGAATATGTTTGATGTGTTTGATGACCAAAATGTTATGCCCTGCCCTCAAGTGAGTGATTAAGGAATATGATTTGCATTTTTTCTTAATATCATAAGGAAGATAGCATTTTATGTTACGGGTGGACCTTTTCAAAGTTGTAATCATAAACATTCTAAATGTGTCCAAGTTTGATTCCTGTTGCAGTGAATGTGGAACGACATCAGCTGACAGGAAGTTAAAAAGGACCAAGGCTGTTGCCTAGTAATGGAATTCCATAAAAAGATTAATGAATTACTCGATAATTTGGATCCCTAATTGATACTAAATTACTTTACTTATCCTTTGATCAGATAGTCCCTGTTTTAAATGGGAATTTAAAGTTTTCTGGACTAGGGATGTCGGGATTAATCAGCTTTACCATAATCGCGGTTACATAACGTTATGTGTAGACGCTCCAAAACTTTGAATGTGTTCCATCATCTGCAAGATGATCATGAATACTTTATGTCCAAACGTTACTAAGCCGGAGTCTTACACTAGGCTGGAGTAGTTCACAACGTGCTGTTTAATAATGTGTGTGTTTAAAGTTTTTATTTTTTATTTAAAGTGCAGTCCTTTCAGATCATAATATTCCAAATCGGACAACATAAGGCTTTCTGGGTAGCAACTCTCTATACAAGCTAGATAGAGTGCCGATGTCTTGCTCATCCCCACTAAGCAGTCATTAAATATTATGTGAAGGTTTTTTGGAAGAGACAATAAATAGCTTGCTGTGATGTCAAAGAGACCTGAAAGGCAGAAATACTTAAAAAATAATGAGCAGCATAGGTTGATCATGTAGCAGTCATTATAAGCTCTTCAAGCCCAGTTTATCCACTAGTGGAGCACCACAGGAGTATGTGTTGTGCCAGAACAGTACATGACTTACGCGATTGTTTTCTGCTGCCCACAGAATGAGCACATTTGGAAGATCTTTGAGGCTTTCTTCTTTTTCTCGATACCAATCCTCACCATGGTCCTCCTCCTCTTCTTCCACCTCTTCCTCCTCACCCTTGCTTCCAGTCCACAGGCTGCTGGCTCCTCGGGGGATCAGGTGTCCATGTGTATTCAGGAGCTCAAGCTGGTTGAAATCTTCAGGAAACTCCATCTCTTGCTGTTTTTATTAGAGAATCCAAGACACAGAGAAATTAGAACCGAGCCGAAATTAAAATCGGACATGGTATGAGGGAAAACTGAAACTTTAAATTAACTTTTCATACGTTTACACAAATCCCTGTTGATGATATCAACGTGCTAATTAAATATTTCTATCAAGTAATGTGAGCTTGATTCTGAATAGTCGGACTTGTGGTCTTTCAAAATCGAGTGTTCAAAATTTCATTATTTCAGTTGTTTCGTATTGCATTTTTCAAAAGGTATATACTGTATGTGTATTCAATCAAGGCCGCCAGTAGTTAATTCATTCCATGTACCCTCAAGCAGTAAGCTCAAGCTTGCCTGATGGTTTGTTACACAGAAACGTCGGAGAAGTCTTCATTGGTAACAGATTGGGGAACGGCACTTTTCCCCCCTTGAAAAGCCTTCAATGCCCTCCAGGCAAAACTTTTTTATGAAAAAATAATGCAGAAAACAGTAACAGGTGGAGTAGTGGTTAGCGCTGTCACCTCACAGCACAAGTATTCCAGGTTTAAACCAGAGCTAGGGCCCTTCTGTGAGGAGTTTGCATGGTCTCCCTGTGTCTGTGTGGGTTTTCTCCGGGTTCTCCGGCTTCCTCCCACAGTGCAAAAACCGTCTGGCCCAATGCCAGATGGATCAGCTCCAGCTTAATTTCTAGATTGGTGAACAGTGTAATACGTTGCATGTATAATGTTGATTATCAGTCCACTTAGAAAAGATTGATTTTTCACTATATCGGCCGCTATATCACTAATGCCACATCTTTGTTTTGCAGATTCTCAAAAGCGATGTTTTTTTTTGTTTCTGTTTCTTTGTATATTGAATATATTTGGGTGTATTTGTTGAACGAAACAGGCAATGATGTCGCCTTGGGTTATTCTGAGAAATTGTGATGGGCATTTTTCCACTAGTTTCTGTTATTTTACAGACTGAAGGATTAATAAAAAGAATGATAGGCCTATAATGATTACATGAAAGTTGTACTCCATAAGATTTGAGATAACTTGTTTCAAGCAGCCTCTTCGGCGGCGAGATGTAACTGCAGGCGAGCCCATCCCCTATATATCACCCTCTTTCACACACACACACATGTTCCTATTACACTTCTGCTCTTACTGCAGCCTGACTCAAGTTGGACATACCCGATTTCCGATTGCAAGTGAACGCAGCATAACCGTTAGTGAAGAGTTAGCTGGCAGAACAACTGCTGCCAGCAGCTTCATTACGTGGCGGCTTATTTACAGCTAGCCCGTGGATGTCGCCACAGTCAAGGATATTGGAAAACTCAGCAAAAAGTGGGTCATATGATCACTCACCATGGTTTTAAATCACTCTTTGATAGAAAGTAACCTAAAAGAAAATGAAAGAGATGAGAATCCTACAGGGTAAATCTTTAAAATCCTATATGATAATAATACAGATACATGGGAAATGGAAATTATTTTTAGATGCAGCCCTAGAATCGTGCTTTGACTTTCATTTTCTATTTTGTACTGTATAGAAACTGGAACACAAACAACAACACATGACTGAGGGAACATACGACCAAGGGAACACATGACTGAGGGGACACATGACTGAGGGGACACATGACTGAGGGAACACATGACTGAGGGAACACATGACTGAGGGGACACACAACTGAGGGGACGCACGACTGAGGGGACACAAAGCTGAGGGAACACAAGTGAGGGAACACATGACTGAGGACACACACGACTGAGAGGACACACGACTGAGGGAACACAAAGCTGAGGGAACACAGTCTGAGGGGACACATGACTGAGAGGACACATGACTGAGAGGACACAAAGCTGAGGGAATACATGTCTGAGGGGACACATGACTGAGGGGACACACGACTGAGAAGACACACGACTGATGGAACACAAAGCTGAGGGAACACATGACTGAGTGGACACACGGCTGAGAGGACACACGGCTGAGAGGACACAAAGCTGAGGGAACACATGGCTGAGGGGACACACGACAGAGGGGACATACGACTGACGGAACACAAAGCTGAGGGAACACAAAGCTGAGGGAACACATGACTGAGGGGACACATGTCTGAGGGGACACACGACTGAGAGGACACACGACTGAGGGAACACACGACTGAGGGAACACACGACTGAGGGAACACAAAGCTGAGGGAACACACGACTGAGAGGACACACGACTGAGAGGACAAACGACTGAGGGAACACAAAGCTGAGGGAACACACGACTGAGGGGACACACGACTGAGAGGACACACGACTGAGGGAACACAAAGCGGAGGGAACACATGACTGAGGGGACCCAGGACTGAGAGGACACACAACTGAGGGAACACAAAGCTGAGGGAACACATGACTGAGGGGACACAGGACTGAAGGGACACACGACTGAGGGAACACAAAGCTGAGGGAACACATGACTGAGGGGACACAAAACTGAGAAGACACACGACTGAGGGAACACAAAGCTGAGGGAACACATGACTGAGGGGACAGACGACTGAAGGGACACACGACTAAGGGGACACACGACAGAGGGGACACACGACTGAGGGGACACAAAGCTGAGGGAACACATAAGTGAGGGAACACACGACTGAGAGGACACACGACTGAGGGAACACAAAGCTGAGGGAACACACGACCGAAGGGACACACGACTAAGGGGACACACGACAGATGAGCCCAGCGTCATGCAAACAAACGGAGCTGTGAACCCGTTTTACAGTTTGTTTATAATACAAACCTGCACTCAGGAGGATGGTAAAGGGTTGTATTGATGTTGATGCTATTTTCAATGGTTGTGTGTGCAGATTGCGAGCTGAAATTGCCAATGGTTTATTTATTTCACGCGGCAGTACAATGTACACTCAAATTACTTGTGCATTGTGGGTATTTTAAAGTGGACTATATACGACAATTCGTCATGAAGTAACAACAATTTATTTACACACTTCTAAGAATCTACAAGTGAAACTTTATATGAGTACATGGCTATTTACATGTCAAATTAGTAAACTAATTTCACTCATCAAGTTAATAAACTAACTTGATGAGTGAAAGCAGTCAGAACGTTTGGGCGACGCTCAGCCTGAGCGGCTCAGGTGGAAATGAAGAAGACTTTACGGTATATTTTGGAGCTGTTAAAGCACGTCATTTTACTGTTAAGGAATAAAGTATGGTCCTGGATGTTTTGACAACATTGATGTTAATGTGGATGACCAGCAGCTCCCCGTGTTTACGGTGAGGAGATCGGGGTGTCCGACTAGGGCAGAGAGAAATTGGGCCGTTAAAACGATATATGGTTAAAAAGATAAGAAGTTAGACTTTAGTTTTACATCATTAAATCAACTTAAAACATTAAACCAGCATTTAAATTGGCAGGTTCCACAGAAAGTTTGATAGAATTTAGCAAAAATGTCCGTCTGAAAACAGAGATCTGTGAGAAAACGTCTCCACACGATGATGGAGGTTTGGTTCCCAGTCTGCCCTGTTAGAAAAGGCTACTCCTCCACCAGGCATTGGAGGTCTTCTCTGTAGCACTGGTACTTTTGACGACATCCCATCGCTTTAACCTCCTCACCCACGGGTCCTGCTGGATACTGTACATTTATTTTTTTCTGACGGAAATCGATAAAAACCTACACCTTTTGTTGTATATCAGGCGGCTCAAACACAACACATTTTCATTTTTAACTGTGTAACACTGTCTACAGTAGCAGCTGGATCACTTCAGGTCAGTGGAAGCTGCTAGTTCTGCCATAGATTCGAAACCACAACAAAATGGCGTACACACTATGTAGTGCACTACTTCTATGATGGGGAATGATTTTGAACATAGCCACAGAGTTGAGGGAACATAGGGCTGAGGAAACAAAGGGCTGAGGGAACATAGGGCTGAGGGAACATAGGGCTGAGGAAACATAGGGCTGAGGAAACATAGGGCTGAGGAAACATAGGGCTGAGGGAACATAGGGCTGCCCCATAGAAACACTTCTCAGTAGTCTATCATGCACTACAGTTCAACAGCGCCAGAAAAGGGAGTCTCCAAAACTCTTAACTATAAATGACTATTAAGTTAAATGTAAACCTCTTTAAAACAGCATCCACAAAACACAAACAAACATTCAAGCTGAGGTTGGTAGTACTTTTGTAGTAGAAGACAAGGTAGTGCATTAGCAAGAAGACTAACGTTAAATTAACATATACCAATAACAAACGTTCAGATGAACGTTGCATTCAATGGATTTAGCCTTCAATGATATTTACATAACAGCTGAAGTTAGAACTCTGGTGACGTCAACGTTGCTTTTCACGTCACTTTAACGTTACGTAGCAACGGTTATATGTTTGAAATTTACGTTAACGTTACACCTGACTGTTGCAGCTTACATTTGAAACACATTGTCACACACAAGGGACAGTATTTGCGATTTCTACTCTCACCTTGTTGTTTTGGGGAGTCAAAATAAGGACTAGGGTTCTTTTTTTCCTTCTTCTTCTTCTTCTTCTTCTTCTTCTTCCATGAGGTTTACTGGCAGTTGGCAAACTAGCCATAGGCGCATTACTGCCACCTACTGGGCTGCAGTGTGGAGCGGTTAGATTAACAGGAAAACAAAAAAAAGACACATTGTCAACTTTCCATTAGTCTCTTTTTCATCTTTCATTATTTTTCTCATTTATTTTATTTCCTGTCATTGTTTTTTTTTTATAACATGAAAAACATGCTACTATGCCTTTGTGTTATAAAATGATAACAATATGTATGTTGCTCTATAACATTTGTTTATATTTCTCTTGTAATGGCCCCAAGTAAGAATAGTCTTCACTAAGGTGATGACTAATGGGGATACGCAATAAACTAAACTAAACTAAACTAAACTTAACTAAACTAAACTAAACTAAACTAAACTAAACTAAACTAAACTAAACTAAAGTAGCAGATCCCACAATGTGATGTTGTGTTTTTCAATAATCAACCTATTCCTGATATTCATTTTCTTATTTCTTTGTCATACCTTCTCCAATCTATGAGTGCATGTTTGACAGTTCCCAGTTTATTTCAGTGCATAGTTTCTTTTAACCCTGTATTTCCTGTTCTCAGATGGGTAATGACCATCTCACCCCTTTGGCTTCTGCTCCATATTCCACCAAT
Organism: Echiichthys vipera; assembly: GCF_963691815.1. NCBI lineage: Eukaryota > Metazoa > Chordata > Actinopteri > Perciformes > Trachinidae > Echiichthys > Echiichthys vipera. Next base: position 19,283,758 of record NC_139827.1, read on the forward strand.
GCCTACATGTTTTTGAATATATATCACTTAATGGAATATGTTAATTTTGCCTTGCAAAGTTTGTTATTATCTAAGATAGATAAGCCGACGACCCATAATGTAATTAGTGGTTATTAAAACACTATAGTAAGGCGGAGTGACTCATATAGTTAAAAGTCTCAGTGATGTTATACTGTATATCAGCACTTGTGGTATGCTTCTTGTCCAATCACATTACTGCATCAGAGCTTACTGTTGGATAGACTAACATATCAATTTACTAAATTAAAAAACAAACAAAAAAAACATTAAACCTTCCCAACCATTTCCCACTCTGCTCTACTGTTTCCCAGTGGTCAGAGGGAGCCTACACGCTTCTCACAAAAGCTGCTTCACACCTTCTCCAGACACACACAACACTCAAAACTCTCTTTGCTGCAATTAGCAATAACAGCAATTCAACTAATGCTGTGATATGCTTTCCTGCAACTATGTAAAGTATCAACAAACTCAAATTAAGGTTAAACCGGTTCATGTTGATAACTGTATTTTGTAATTTGTTGTCCATTGGGTAATGATCTCTTGAAAGAATTTATTAATTTGACTAAAAGTTGTGTTGTTTGATGGAAATATTTGCTTTTGTTGCATGTGTTAATTGTTTTGTGAGTGTTATTGCATTTTGCAAACAAAATGTGTAATTTTTGCCAGAAATGTTCAGTTTAAGCCTGTGTGAAGTGTATTGAATACGTCAGAGTGATGAGAAAAAACTTTAACTGGAGCTTTCTTGTTAAGCAGAAAGCATATTACTGGATATACACTTCAATCCCAATCTCCCGTTTGACTTCTCCCACCTTCTTCTGTCTCACCACATGTGCTTTTCTGAAAGAGTTTCACATAATACCACTTCCTTCAAACCCTGCATCTTTATACCCACCGTGTAGGTTTCTTTCTCCCTGTCGCTATGACTTAATTAATTCACTCTCATTTTCTTTCTTTTTATCAAGGTTTCCATGCTTTTAATTTCAAATGCTCGGCGCCCTCTCCCATTTCGTTTGGCACCTGCCATTTCCACACATTGTTGCCTGGATTATATCGGAGTTCGGAGCAATAATATTTCCAAAGGCGTAATCATGTTGCGGTAATTAATTCAAGGACTGCTCTCATAGCCTTTATACTAGGATAAGGAAGGCTCCTTATTGTCACTGTCTTTTTCCCCAGATGTGATAATGCAGTATGTTGTTCTTTCTTCCATATAATAGTTGTGTTTCATGAGTTTCACAGTTTGTTTCCTGCAGTTTGCACAAAGTCCATTCTCATGCCAATCTTTGTCAAGTCTGATGCTAGCACTACCGACTTACCGACCCTTCTTTTGATGTCCCCACTCCTTCTGCCACACAGCAGTTATGTTTCTCTTGTTAATAGCTTTATAATCAGACTCCCAACCTTACGTCTACATTATGTCTCTCTTCAATGTCTTTTGAGCTGCCTCATCCCCCACTGAGCCTCCAGCCTGCTCATACGACAGAACAAAAAGCTACACCACAGCGCCTGGCCGGGCCCTTTCACTCATCACATTGGGTTAGGGCTTTGATACAGTGTTAATGAAACTTTATTGTGTACTGTATGAAGTGTAACTGTGTTAGTAAAACTATTGTTGACTAGGATGATATGTATTTTATTTTATCATATGGACCCAAGACAGAGTAGTCTTTGTCAAGGTAAAAACCTCCAAATATATGCATTAAAAGACTAATAATAACAGATAATACATATCATTGCTTTCAAACCCTCAAAAGTGGTCTTGAGAGGATCCATATGGAGACTATGGCTCCACAGCAAACAACAAAAGAAGAAAGCAAATAAAACATAGGCTCACGCTCTAAGTAGTAAGTGGTCTCACTAAAAGATATTTTCAAATAAACAGAGTAATCACAATTCAGTTATACGTTTGATATGTCTCACAAACATCTACATTAATTACTATAACCATGTTGATACATTAAGAAGCTTGTTTTTGTATGGTTATCAGTGCTGGGTACAACAGAGGCACAGCAGAAACACATAATAATTACAGTGAGAAACACTAATGAAACCTTTTGTATAGATTTGCAAACGCATGCAGGGAAAACCAGAATATCTGAAGTTCATTCAATCAATTCTCATCTCCAAAAGAGGCATCACAAATGAGTCACTGCATATTGTCTCCTTTGGATATGAGCAGTATAATGAAGTACTGTAAGCACAGTGTCTCTGTTATAAGTTAAACATGGTGCCAGCACGGCTTAGTAATATGTTTGTTAATGCTGTGCTGGTAAAAGACAAAATTATACTGCTCTTCCCTGTTAAGCCAGTGTCTTATTGAGAACAAATCCAGCATAAATGTATGATATTACAATGTTCTCAAAACAACAAAACAACACCCTAGGCTATCTAAAAATAAAATATTTAGAGAAATGGAACATATAAAGGACAGAAATGTCACCAGGACGTGTAATTATTTAGTCGGAGAAGGGACAGAGCTGTCTTATGTATCTTCATGTTGAAAGAGTATGTCACTTGTTGGTGTTCAAGAATGATGTACTTAACATTAAAAAACATTTAATGGCTAATTATTGTAGTTTTGGGAATACCAAAAGAAACAATTCAACAACAATTCTGAAAATAATAATCTTTATTTATAAAGCTCATTTTCCATGATATAATTTGTGTTTGTTAATGGGCTTTAGAGGTGGTCAATGGTTTCCCCCCTTTTCCAGTCTTTGTGCTAAGCTGAGCTAACTGGCAGCTGTTGTAGCTTTATGTTTAGTGTACAAACATGAGAGGTAACGTTCTTCTCATCCCATCAAGAAACAGTTTGAAAGTTATTCCCAAAATGTGGGGAACTATTGCTTAAAAGACAATGAAAGATATTAACTGGACCATGATCAAATAAATAAAACTAATTTCAGTTTTAAAAGATAAAAGACTGATAAAATTGACAATTCAGGCCAAATCAAGAATATTGCTTGACTCAACTCAACTCGCTCTTTTTTTGGTTTTGGAAAAGTTTTTGGATAGTCCCTGGTACTTTTTGTTGGTACCACCTTGTTCGAGCTTAGCTGATACTAAGAGGTGGAGTTAAAACACTGCAGGTCAGAGATAATTGTCATTGTCATTACAACTTTTTCATTCACTCGACAGCTGACAAAGTGCAGTGGACCCTCTGTTTAGTTGCTGATTAAAGGATCAGTTCTCAGAAAGGATTCAGCGAGCGTCATCTTGAAGATCATGTCACCGCAGTTGCCCACAGTGTTGCTATAGTGATCAGCTGACAATCCAGCCTACACTCAGAGTTTATTATCTGCAGTGGAAAATGAAAAGAGAAAAATACTGGTACCAAAAAGTGACTCAGGGAGGGAAAAGCAGAGCTGTACCATAGAGTGAAAATATGAGATGATACCGAATCAGCCAACCTTATTAGATAAATCATATATTTGCGATTCATTTAAAGTTTTATCAAATTTAATTTGTCTAGAATATTGTGATGGATAGACCCACTGGCTGCTCCCAGACTGACTCTTCCGATTCCACTGTGGGGAAAACTAGGGCTCATTGTGTTGATGTCATGTCATTAATCACTGGTCATCATATATACAGACGATGCCAGCATGTTATCATTTACTTGTAAATTACTACTCATCTGGTGTTGCATGAATACAAAAATTACTGAATTATTGATATGATTAGTAAACAACTGGTCCTCATGTCTTAACACTTTCCACGCTTCCTTTTATCATCATTCACTTAAGCATGGATTAACTTAACGGATATGTGTGTGAATGGACCTCAGACTATATTATCCATTGTTTTCCGCATTAATTTTTCCCACATATTATGGTGATAAGATGGTGATAAGAAATCATCTTCAGTGATGAATTTGGAGTTCTTAATATCGTAGGATACAGGAAAAAATCATTCCAATAATATATATATTTTTATTATATATATATATACCAGATTTTAATGGCATTTTGATTACAGTTCCCTTAAACCCACCAGATTACTAGTCCACAAAATGTTATTCTCAAATCAAGTAAGAGCAAAGATCATTTCAGGGCTCCTTTAGCACAAAAAGTGATTATGTAAGACATCAAGGTATTCTCATCAACAGTTTCGTATGATATCTTACGAAAAGTTCGGCACAAAAATGAGCATGATATCTTAGGAAACCACAAACACAAGTCAACAGTGAGACGGCAACAGGCTCCTGCTTTTGGTGTCGGTTAAGTTTAGGCACCTACAAAAAGGTGAAGATTAGGGTTAGGCATCAAAACGACTTGGTTAGGATTAGAAAATAGGTTGTGGTTTGGCTTAGTAGGCCCGGGACATGAATAGCGACTTGTCCTGTGTTTTAACATGTGAAATACCCATAAAATAAGTGAAATAAACACAAAAAATACATGGAAAACACACGTTACACTGCATTCCTTTCTTCAGTAACAAAAACATGAAATATAAATACATGGAAAATGAACAAATTACTGCATATTACTTTTCATTGATATATGTACGAAAAGTGCATGAGAACAGCCTGAAGTCTATAAAATGGAGAATTTGGGGATCAGTATCTGTCTGGTTTTATAAAGTTATACTAACAGGAGCAGAGCCACCATGCAGGCTGACTTCTGTTGGTTTGGCTGCTTTATAGCTCAAATGTGTCTCTTCACACAGCTGTCATCTATTTCTTTACTAATTAGTGAAAAAAAATCGAGTTCTACTGCACAGAAAAATGTGTTTTTATCTGTCTTGAGTTTTCAACAGTTAATGAGCCTCATGCAAGAATCTATATACAAACACATTTTTCTTTCATTTTTGTACGTATCCACGATTTTATTTTAGTTTGTTAGTAACCAGTAACCACTTTTACCCAGATATGACAAAAAAATCTTGTTTTCACAGTTCACAGATTGTTTGTCCAATGCAAAGAAACATACGTTTGAGCTCATCACTTACATTTTATACAAACAAACTGTTTGTACCTCTGTGTATATTTATAATGTCTATTTACAGCATACCTGTCTACCTGTTACAGTCTACTTTCTATTTTTATTCTATTCATTTGCAAATACTGTCACATAAATGTATAAATTACTTTATTTATCTTAGTCTTTTTTGACATCTCTCCAGTGTTTGCACATGGCACACCTGTCCTTATATTTACATATGCTCATGAACTAAACTGAGAGGTTTAGTTAAGTACGTCTGGCATACTGTTAACAAAACTAAAGTGGGATTCATCCCTCAGCAAAGCTGGTTAAGAGCAGATTTGGATGGTTAAGAACATTTGATGCCTCTGGAGTTGACCTCTTATTTTTTTTCTCTCAACTGAAAGTTAAGAAAAAATGTAATACTAAAAACACAGGGGCTCTCTATCAGGACTGAATCTAGCCTCTTTGGGGCCCTGGGATGAAAATTAGCGGACACTTAGTCCATCCTCTTTACACACTTCCTATGCATTGCGTACAGTAGCCTATGTAGTAGTTATTTATTAGTAAATAGTTTGTGGTTACTTCATTAACCAGACATTGACACCATGTGAGGGCATGTAAACTGAAATAATAAAGGCCCTAAAATATATTTTTTTAAAGTCAAGATTATCACTTCACCTTGAAGGGGAAGGACTTCAACTGTAATCCCGTCCGTGGTGATACTCCACACTCAGAGCAAGTGCTCCGGGAATAAGAGCTCCAAAGTCAATGTACAGAGGTACAAGGTTCATGTCCCGTTCATGTCCCCTGCATACGGTGCATCAAATACATCCATCCAAATGTTATTTTAATCCTAACCCCCTTTCCCTAATCCTAATCAAGTGTTTTTTCTTGCCTAAACCAAACCACACAGTTTTACTTGAACTGATTTAACTAAAAGTGGCTATGACTTGATTACAGAGACAGGCACAACACAAACCGGGTGTGGAGGAAACAGTGTATAGTGTTCTGTACATTGAGCCATGATGCTCCCTAAGGACAGAAGAACATAACAGCTTCATCTCCTCATGTAGACAAACCTGCCGACGATCCAGTGAGATGGCGGTGAGGGTGAGAGTGGAGACATGTAGGGAGCAGTACTGCACAAAGCGACTGATGTGACACATTGTCCTCCCAACACACACACACACACACACACACACACACACACACACACACACACACACACACACACACACACACACACACACACACACACACACACACACACACACACACACACACACACACACACACACACACACACACACACACACACACACACACACACCACTTTGTTGAGAAATAAGCTGCCTTGGGGAACTCATTTGATTGTCTGTGACCAAAACAGACAAAACACAGAAAGCAAATATACATAAACACAAACACACTGCTGTATAGCAACCCACTTTGCTGTCTGGATGAGTTATGTCTGGTCGGTCTATTGGTGTAGCTGTATTCAGAATCAGAATCAGAATGTCCTTTGTGTCTCAAAAATGTAAGACCTTGGTGCATCGAGAGGCACTGGCGACTGCAAGGGTCCCCATGTCAGTAGAGGGGGCCTGAGGGCTGACAAACTTAAAACTACAGCAGAGACAATGCAAAAAGTTTGCAATGACAGTAGGGGACCTGATCTCACTCCAGGGCACCTGACTCGACCCAGGTTTTTATTATTGATTTTCCCCCCTGTTTTTTTATTGCTCCTCATATAAATATGTTTGAATTGCAAGTTTGTTTAATGATTATGTTCAGATTTTGAAAATAACTGTAATTTTTTTGAGTAGGGCCTCAACAGACTCTAGAATCGCCTCTGGGTGCATCAGCTCTTGCCCATACCCTTTTTGCCCAATGTCAGTTCTGGCAGGTCATGAGCTTTGTGGATTCTATCAATATTTTTACAGCTGTTTTGTTTCTCCTCCTTCAGTTTTGATGTCAGACCATCCTAGGTGGGAACGCTATGTCCATAGTGGATCTGTCGGACCACCCCTCACTGCAGTACTTTATTTGCATGAGTGTGTCATCTTTGCCCTCATGCTCCCTATTTTCCTGCAGTCTCTTCTCTGTCTCTGTTGCCATGCTCAGATCCTTTGTCGAATGCTTTTTGTTGTTTCTTTCCCCATTTCTCTCAGCAGATGTCTGAGAAGCGCAGTTTTTTCTGTAGCTAGTGGCAGGTATTTGCCATCCCTAGGAACAGTCTGACTCCACTCAACTCGGCTGGCCGTTTCATGTTGACGAGAGCTTCCACTATACAAGAATTTGGTCTGACTCCAGACCTATCGATGGTCTACGACAGGAACTTGACACGGCCTTTTGAGAATTCACCATTTTACGCTCTCCATGATCTAGGACATTCTCCTTTGGAAATGATCCGATGCAGAGGATATTCCAGAACAAAGGAAGTTAAAGCAGTACCTGCCGGATGATGTGGTAAATGTTGTTTAAAATTGCAGATTTGATGGCTAAGGGGATTTGCCAAAACCAAAAATTTGCATCCAGTTTTGCAAACACTTTAGCGCCTTCTAGTTGACCCAGTGTGTGTTCAACTGAGGGAAGCATGTGTCTCTCTCTCTTGACTGAGTCAGTTTTGTCAGGTCAACCCACAGGCAAAGCTCTGCATATTTGGTTTGGGTATAGAGACCAAACCTGTGCAGCTGTCTGTGGGTTGTTCACTCAGGTGTTCCATATGAGCCAGTCCCTTCTTTACTTTGGTCAAAAGGGACACAAAAGGGATTCTTCTTGGAGTTGTCAAGGAAAACGATTTTGCATCTTGTGTCGACTTGTCTTCAGACCTGAGACTATGCATGCATCCTGGATAGTTGTGTGTTCTCAGTGCGGCACGTGTGAATTTTCCTCTCACCTTTCTCTCTGTCTCCATAGAGAGTGCAAGCTGATGACTTCAGTACTTGAAACTGTCCACATGCTTGGTATTCAGAATCTGTTATTGTTGTCACATTAGCATCTGTATCTATTCTTAACCAAGATTCACAGTCGCTTGTCTTTATCTTTGTTCGCCAGGCTTCCATGCACACATCTGTGCCTCTCCTCCCTCCTCTGTGTCATCTTCACAGGTGGTGGTATGGCCCCAGACATGAACTTTTGCATTTTACTTTTTTGTGACATTGGCTGCAAAACACATCTGTTGTGTGCTATGATATGGTGCTCTACTACATATTTTACACTGTGTCACTATGTAGGTGTGACTGAGGATGTTTTTGTCTCTTGAATTGCGTTTTGTTGTCCAGCTCTGCTTTTTGCTTTGGCGGACACGAGTGACTGCTTTGTCCCGTGTTAGCTCAGATAGTCTTTTGTCCATCAAGCCCACAATGGACGTGCTATGTTTCATCTCACTATATAGTTCTCTATATCCACAATGTCCAGACAAACAGTTCATTCTCCAGTTTTTTTCTTGCTGCCTGTGGTTGAATTTAGCTCTATTGAAAATCACATTTCACTGCAAAATGTATTCCCAGTTTAGCTATGATTGTGCTGTACTCACTCGACTCGTCCTCCGTCCTTCGTTCTCTATGAAACAACCTTCTCAGATGACTTTTTGGCCCTTGTGACCGAAGTATTCTGACATCATGGTATGTTAGGATGGCCAGAACTGAGTATAAAAGAAGATCTTGGCACCACATGTCTTGTGTTCCACTGGGTAACATTAATATCTCCCTCAAACCCTATAACATAATGTTACGTACCTGTCCACTAGGTAGCAGTAACGTACCATAATACATATAACACTACATGTGATTGAGTGTGTGACTAGTCCCTTTCACACAGCCTGTTTGTTTCCGGGCTGTTGCACCTTTATTTTGCCTTCCTGTGTGAAAAGTAGGAAGACATAATGGGGGGACATAACATTCATCTGTGTGAAAGGGACAACGAACGACACCCAGTATTGATGCGTGAGTCGGCCAGAGGAGGGTCATAAAGTGACTAAGCAATGTTCATAGTAGCCTTAACTAAGTTATTAAAAATGTACAGAAACATTTCCAAAGTCTCTTCTCCTCTCTCTTTCTCACTCCAAAAATAAGTTAACAGTATGTAAATATGCTCTCTACAAACAGAATGTAAACACATCAAGCAAACTTTACCTGAGAGGAAAGTGGGTGTGCCAGCTTGTTGTCACCATGGTAACTGCTTTTTAAAAAAAATATCGATATGTTCTCGTTTTTTGGAGTTTCTCAAAGATAATGTGAATGCTTTGCCCTTTTATGTTTTTGAAAGTCTGGTGAAGTTTGATTAGCGCACGCCAGGATATGGCTTTAAGCTGCTTCCACCCCCGTTATGTTGTTGGAATGAACGAGATTACTTTAGTCATCTAAATTAACATTTACAAAGACACTGTAACCTGCATGTTCAAAGGTTGTGCTTTTAAAACTAGCATTTACTATACATTTCATACTCAAACGGGAAACATGATCCCCATACTGTAAATGATTTTAAAGCTGAGGCTGTTAGTGTTGTTGCAAGGTTACAGGAGTCTCAGAATTTCAAACTGATGTAGATACACATGCTTCTAGTATTTAAGATATTCCCAAAGTTATTGAGCAGAATATAGCTTCAGTTTTACTAAAGTTGGAGCATGTTTATTTTATACCAGCTACAGCTATTGATGAATTACTCGTGGAATTACACATATCCTTAAAAAAATGTTCTGTTACAGTTAATGAGTCAGTTGTGAAGGAGCTTGCTGAAACAGTGTGTCCTGTCGTTTACCTATGCTTTGCAAAGGATGCCCCCCTAGCTATAGCCAACAAAAGGACCCAGTATTGTAAAAAAAAAAAACATTTCAATGTGGTAAACCCAGTTGAGTTCATTCTGACCCTAAGACAAATAAGACATACTCTAATGCAGTCCAATACATGTAGATCCATAGCATATTTGCATAATGCCTCCCACAATCAGTTTTTTGAAATCATAGAAATAAATGTTTGAAGTCATGGTCATGATTTCTAAAGCTGGAATTGACAGTAAAGCCATATTTGCAATTGTTTCTACAAGTGTACCTAATGAAATGGTTACTGCTTTCATCATCTGCAGTATTAACAGCTTTGACTTTTTCTAATTAAAAAAAATCTTCTTCATTGTAAAGTGCTTGAAAGATCAGTTCATGCTTTTGTGTGTTATACAGTGCCGTTGTTTCAGTGTCTGATTAGCATTCATGATTTCTGTTAATAATCTAGCTCTGTATTCTACTCAGATGTTGAATACTGCATTTGCCACATTTTAAGAGGAAGAGAATCTCTGCTTCACCTCACCTGTCATGCAGTGGCCGTAGACTCTTCCCTCTGTTAGCCAGAACTTCGTGTATCGTCCTTTCTCTGTGGATATATATCTGTCATTGCTTTTCATCTCTGACAGTAAAGAGATGCCAATTTATATTCAAGGTTTAGAGCCAAATAGCAATTGCGTTTGTTTTGAGTTTTATATATTTTATGTAACCCTCTTGCCAAATTGAATCAAAAGCCTTTTTTTAATCAATAAAACATGCAAAATGTCACACTTGAGCTTTTGGTGATGATTAATTAGTGTGTAGAGTGTAGAAATGGTCAGGTGTGTGGTGATTTGGTAAAAAGTCACTTTGCCCATTGTCAGGACATTGTGTTCCATATAAAGAAGGCAAGCATGCACTGATAAAGCTTCAAAAACCTTCTCCCTCATTGAAAGAAAGAAACAACAAGGGCAAGGTGTGTGTGTGTGTGTGTGTGTGTGTGTGTGTGTGTGTGTGTGTGTGTGTGTGTGTGTGTGTGTGTGTGTGTGTGTGTGTGTGTGTGTGTTCCCTCAGGTCCGTTTCGTGAACAGCACCTAGGTGTTTGGGAGGACAATGTGTCACATCAATCGCTTTGTGCAGTACTGCTCCCTACATGTCTCCACTCTCACCCTCACCGCCATCGCACTGAATCGTCGGCAGGTTTGTCTACATGAGGAGATGAAGCTGTTATGTTCTTCTGTCCATGGGGAGGACACAAATACAGAAGGAAATCATGTATATAGAATATTTATATGAAACAAAAACCAAACAAACTCACATGCTAAAATAAAACACAACAAAATATTCTACAGGGGATCTATAAAGTTATGATTTTCAGTTACAGGAATTAAAAGTCCAATATGCTCGGTTTCAGGTTCATACTTGTTTTGCCTTTCTACTAGAACATGTTTACATGCTTTAATGTTAAAAAAAATGTCTGTCTGAATATACATGTCTGTGGTTTTGCGTGGAGTGTTGTTAAGGAGGAAAGTAACCTATTGATGTATTTTAATCTCCCTCTCTCTCTCTCTCTCTCTCTCTCTCTCTCTTTCTCTCTCTCTCCCACTCTCTCTCTCTCTTTCTCTTTCTCTCCCTCTCTCTCTCTCTCTCTTTCTCTCTCCCCCCCCTCTCTCTCTAAAGGTTTATAAACAGCAGTCGCGCTGCTGAGTCGCGTCACACAACTTGTTGCTCATGCTTCAGCATCATCCCCAGTTGCAAGAGTTCTGCAGCACATGTGCAGTTTGGAGATTATAATAAGAGGGAATAAACAGATAGAGTGTTAAAATGAGAAGTGTGTGTGTTTGGTTGTGTGTGGTGCTCTGGATGGGCAGCCCACACGCAGCAGTAGCGGGGCACACACTCAACGCATCCTCACTTCTGGCAGAGGAGATGTTTTCTTACAGAGAGCAATTAGTTAACGTTTCGGGACAGTTGGATAACCGAACTTCTGGATTTTTCCTCCTGGACTTTGACGAGGGGATGCTGGAGGACTGGCGCTCTCTGGCCAGTAAGAAACGCAGTGGCGGGGAGTCTCAGGACGGAGGAGTCAAGGTGCTGTTGGTGGCCGCCTACAGTTTGATCATTGTGATCTCCCTGTTCGGGAACACTCTGGTGTGCCATGTGGTGGTGAAAAACAAGCGCACTCTGTCCGCAACCAGTATGTTTATCGTGAACCTCGCTGTGGCTGATATCTTCATCACTGTTCTCAATACGCCCTTCACCCTGGTAGGATCACCTTTCACCTTGACTGATGGAAATTAAATAGTATAGCCCAAAACAGTCCATTGTCTTTACACTTTTAAACAAATTGATAATTGTTGAAACGTGTTGATTAAGGTGTGGGCGGTATGGTGAAATATTATGTGAAATGTTTATAGTTTATTAGATTTTCATCAACAAATAACATGAAATGTGTGAGGGAAAGATGTTTTTTTAATTCCACAGTTTCTCTTAAATTAAAGTACCAAATGTTAATAGTGGCTATTTTATATATATATATATATGTGTGTGTGTGTGTGTGTGTGTGTGTGTGTGTGTGTGTGTGTGTGTGTGTGTGTGTGTGTGTGTGTGTGTGTATGGGCTAACTATGTGTTAAGCCTATTATTGAGGTTATAGTGTACAGTGGTGTTGAGCTGGACTTACATACATGAGAACCAGAATATTAACAAGACTTGTCAATACAGTGCGTTTGTGTGTGAGTGCTTTTAGAGTGGCTTTAGTGTTCATAAAACGATCAATCATCACAGGAACTGAATTTAACAGTGTCAGGTAATTTTGATAGATGGATAGGGTCGGAAAATTGTGTACAGGATTTATGGTGTGTGTGTGTGTGTGTGTGTGTGTGTGTGTGTGTGTTTGTGTGTATGTGTGTGTGTGTGTGTGTGTGTTCCCTCAGGTCCGTTTCGTGAACAGCACCTGGGTGTTTGGGAGGGCAATGTGTCACATCAGTCGCTTTGTGCAGTACTGCTCCCTACATGTCTCCACTCTCACCCTCACCGCCATCGCACTGGATCGTCGGCAGGTTTGTCTACATGAGGAGATTAAGCTGTTATGTTCTTCTGTCCATGGGGAGTATCATAGCTTAATGTACAGAACACTATACTGTGACCTTATACCATGGAGGTGAATGTTTTGTTATTCAGTCATTTTTATTGGGTTTTCAAACATAAACACATCAAACACCCGGGGGTCAACAGCTGACACAAATATAGAATGAAAGAATTCATATAGAATAAATATATGAAACAAACAAACAAACAAACAAACTCACATGCTAAAATAAAATAAACACAATAAAATATTCTACAGTGGATCTATAACATAAAAATTAAAAATTAAAATAAAACCCATATGCTCATTTTCAGGTTCATACTTGTTTTGCCTTTCTACTAGAACATGTTTACATGCTTTAATGTTTAAAAAAAATGTCTGTCTGAATATACCTGAAATCACTCTCTGTAATGCAGCACTGTAGCAGCCCTTTCTACCTATCTATATATTCTGTATAGTTGTGACATTGCAACCATCATACACAAGTAGGTCCAAAATACATACATGCGCACATTTCAGTTATTTACATGAGACATCTTGCTTGCAGTGACAAGAAAAACAAAAGCGTGGGCCTGAGCTCCAGAGAGATTCAGATCTCTGTGAGCAATGCCAAACACTGCCAGACCTGTCTGTGGGTCCATGGCCTTGTCAAACATGTATGAGAGTGCTTCAAGGACAATAACCCAAAACTGTCTCATATTTGGGTGAGCTAAGGTCCAAAAATTGAGACAATGGAATACCAAATCCTATGACTATCTGCGTGAAAAAATATGAAAATAATGTCACTTAGCTCAGACCTTTCCTGCCTGAGTTGTGTCCAACATTGAGGGTGTAAATAGTGGGTATTTAGTAAATGGCATACAGGAAAATGCTTATCTTAGCAATGTCCCCTTCCATACTTGTCTTGCTCGGACAACATACATCTTAGAACTTGGCCTTTATTTCAATCTCAGCTACACATCGTTAAAGTTTCAAGACTGTATTTTGCACGGTTGCAACGCTATCATGGCAACAACATCTGTATGCAGACAGACAAACACTTGGCAAAATACTCAACACCACCTCTGTGGTAGTTACCACTACAGTAGGTGTCTCCAGGACCACATATTGCCATGATGACACACAGGCACAGACTCACAAGGTGAAAACAATACCATAGAAATATCTTTATTTATATCTACATATGGAGTGGGTCCTCTTCCACAGGGTCTGGTGCACGCCTGTGTTTCTACACTAGCCCAGAACAAACAAACCAAACTAAACGCTTGATCCCTTTCTGCTACTATATACTTGTAACACCCTACATTTCAGAGAGAAATATGTAATATTTCAGTTATATTTCAGATTAGGATTTTACATTTTAGATAAACGTATAGGTATTCTAAAAAAAAAAAAACATTTCTGAAGCTCAAACGAATGGTTCACTGCATGTTTGGCTCATGACCCCTGATTTATGCAACATACTATTCCTAAAAACATGACAAAAATGTATACATTTTAAACAGGCTGTCATAATCGCTAAAAGCTGTATATACACCCTCTTGTTGTATTTGAAGGTAACAATTAAATCATGAGTCAGACAAACTTTCCCCTCCTCTCCTCTCACCATAGTTGTGGTTATACATAGAAAGACAACTGTTGTGTGAAGTGAAGATACCTGAGGAAGAGATTATACGTTGTAATCTTTTTTTCAGGCTTGTTTACAGCTGTGTCTGAACTTTGTTCATTATTTTTTCCCTACATGAAACACTTTGCTCACGATAAGCCCTCATATGGTACTAGAGTGAGTAGTAAACTGGGATTTCAGACAGTCATATTTCATCACTTTTCTCACTTCTGCAAGTAGTGTGTCATGAATGGGATTCATAACTGTGGCTCAGGACATATCAGAAGATCTGCGGTTCAGTCCTTGGCTCCTCCAGTCCGCATGTCAAAGTGTCCCTAGGCAAGACACTGAGCACCAAATTTTTCCCGAAGGCTGTGGCGTCAGTGTGTCAATGTGCGTCTGAATTCTTAGATTAGATCCTGTTGAGACGGCACCTTGCATAGCCTCTGCCATCAGTAAATGAATGTGTGGAATGGGTGGATGTGGCAAGTAATGTAAAAGCGCCTTGTGGAAGACTAGAAAATAATCTTCATTAGCAGATTGAGTACTTCAAGGACTTCTCTTCCACATTGGCATAAAACATGGATACATTTTAAATTCCATTTTGGTTATTTACGAGGACAATTGTTTTTTGCAACACTTCCACAACTTGCCCACATTCGTTGCTGATGGATTTAATAACATGCGTGTTTACTTCAGTTTGTTTAGTTTAATTAAAGGACACTGCTTAGACCTGGCATTAATATGTGTCTTGGCCAAGCCCCCACCACAGCGACTTCCTGGTTGATCCAATAAGGAAGTGCCAAAACCTGCAGTTCTAGTTTGCACAATAGAGCAATTTCTCATTGACCCCCATGTTAAACAGGCCGTTTTCACAGCATCATCAAACCTATTTAAGGCCTGGTACAAAAAAACACTCTAGTCTGTATGTTTAGGTCATATCTCTATGACAACACTAAGGAGGGTGAATTTTTTTAGACCAGGCTAGTTTTTATTTTATTGGAGGTTAAAGTTTGTGTAGTGACAGCTAGCTGCTGGCCCTCACTTTTCCTCGGAGCTATATGTCACCCAGACGGACATATCTCCTTCCAACGTCACATCAATGCCCTTTTTTAGTAAGAAGAAATGAGGCGGAGATTAAGTCTGACAAGATTGCAACTCCCGTAGGCGAGTAAGATTGGATCAAGTTAAGAGAACGGACCTCGACGGGTATGCTACGTCCATCTTTTATACAGTTTATGGTCTTGGCTTATCACAAGTGGTTAGCTTCAAGTACATCAGTTCACACCAGCATTAGAGTGAGCCTCCAAGTGTCTTGAGCAACCACTGGTGATCAGACCTCACCCCGCTCTTTATGCAGTTAAAAACATTGTAAACACATGGCTAACACAGCAGACAATGCAGCACTACAGGAATATTTGATTGTATTTAATACATATTCATGAATTTGAGTACATTTTATGGAACTGATAATATAAGGCTATTTTCTGACGGTCCCTGGGGACCTCTGTGCTGCCGACACTGCTGCCTTTGCCAGGCAACGGAAGCACACAGAGATCACACACCAGATATGTGAATAATAATGACACAGTAAATGAAGTGACTCGATAAATACTTTGTTTGACGTACAAATAATATAGCTCTATGGGCTTTTTAAAGTTTTCAGACATTGTGGATAAAGCCAGCAAATGAGTACGTACTGTTCTTAGGTCGTACGCATATCCACATATCTGTACGTCCCGTTCTTGCGTCGAGGGGCCCCTGGAAGGAGTTTGTCATTGTGACTTGACAAAGCGCATTTTTTGTGTGTAACTCAGAAATTCCTACACACATTTTGACAACATTTCACACAAATGACTGATAGGATTAAAGGATAAAGTGATGACATTTTATATCCAGAAGGTCAAAAGTCATCTTCACCATGACATCATAATATTTCCCGTCCATTATTCAATGCCATAACTCAGGAGCAGAAGGGGAAACAAAGGGAGATCTAATGTTCTGCCTGGTTAAAGATGTGTGTGAAGCATCAACATTTCACCAAAATATACGCTTAAACGTTTCTTAAATTCCTTCAAAGCACTTCACAGACTGAACAGTTTCATAGTAAACTGCAACTCGACTGTTTGGCGGAGGCATACAAAAGCATTGCAGTAATTCTAGTTTTATTAATGCACCCCCTTTAAAATATTATTCCAGCCAAGTACCCCCTGGCCAGCGAAAAAACAATTTTGATAGAAAAATAAGGCCTGTATAAAGAGATACAATACAGTGCTGTACCATCAGTGTAATAGACTACATAACAACCTTGTTTGGAATCCATCACAAATGTCATTAATTATCATAGGATAAGTATTTGTGAATTATTCATGACGGTTTACATTCATTGAATCTCACAAACCCAGGGATTAAAGAGTGGGATTTGGCAGGTGGGGGAACTCTAAAATTCCAGCTGTATGAGAAAAAATAATTTTAGCCCGGGATATTTGTCATTATTTTTTGGAAGTCACATGATCCACATTAGCATCCACCACATATCACTTGCTGTAAAACACACCTTCCACAGCATTGGTGAGGAACACCAAATGCCAGGAGTTGAATTGTCATTAAAACTTAATTACAACTGGTGAGCACAGAGCACACAAGTCCAAATTGCCTCCTAAATGTAGCATTTAAAAGGCTATTTTTAAAATGGTGTCCAATGCAGTCACTTCAGTTATAACACACTGTGGCTATTTTGCATCACTTACAGGAAACTTCACTGAGAACAATGACGGCATCAGCGAGTAAAAGTATAATGGAAATGCAATCCCATACTACATATAGCAGTGGTAATCAACCCCCTTTAGAACAAAAATAGTTGGCCATAAATCTACCGAAGGTATCAATGTAAATCACAGGCTCATGTTATTCAGAATAAACATGACAAAAATAAACGTAGATATGATTTGCGTCTCAAACACTAATAGGGAGTCTAATAAGTAGAAATGGTGTACAGAGAATAGCACTGATGGAAATCTTTTATTCTTTGTACCACCATTCAATCCTCACTTTCCTTTGTGCATAGCTTTGTTTGAAACGTATTGTCCACCAAGGCCTACAAATAATGTGTCCTTTATTCTTTCATTTTCCAGTGTGAACACAATTAATTTTCAAAACCTGCTTAGACATAGTGGGGATTTGGGACAGGGTGTTTTGCCAGTGCTATGCACGGTGCTGAATTTGAATGGAGTGTTGAGATGGAGAATAATGATTTCAAGGGAATATTTCAGGGGATACGCTCCAGGTCAAATCATCATTTGGGCAATTTTGAGATTTTGAGCTATGTTCCTTTCTTTGCATGTCTTCTTTCAGACTAGTGGAAAGAAAACATCCAAAATTCACTAGAAGTTATCATTTGCATATTTAACATAGAAAATCAGAAAACTTGTAATACAAAAGTAACTGTCTTCAGTAATCAACTGGAGCCTCTTCACCTGTGGCTTTCAAAATGTATTTAACTTTACAATTCATATCTTTAAAGCACGTTTCCTTATAACACATTTTTCTCCCTCTGATCTCCACTTCAGTAGCACTTACATACACCAGAGTTTCAAGTTAAGTTCCTATCTGTATTCTGAAGGTCTTTACTACTTCATCATTTATAGATTTCATTTTATTCCTAAAAAACAAATTACATTTTTTTTTTTTTTTAGAAAAGGCTGTTGCCAGAATTTTATGATTTATGAAATTATAAAAGGAGATATCCACAATTCCCTCTGTGAAAACCTTTTACCCTAATATGGCAACAAAATGAAACAGGAATTTAATAATTTAGCATAAACATAACATCTCCGGAAACTTGTTATACATAAAATATTTGTCTTAAAGTAAAAAATCAAATGGGGAAGTTTCATGGCGTTGTCTATTAGTTTTTTTCCATTCATCTGCAGTGCCAGTCCTCTCATGATAGCAGAGGTGTGGGTGTACCTTTGACTGTCAAGCTTAAAGCATTCTGGCTTATATTTACTCTCAGATAAAGGTAAGAGACAAGACGCAAATCTGTTTGTCAATGTATGCTACAGGTTTGTTTGGGGTGAGTCTTAGCTATAGACTAGTTTTAGCCTTGAAAAGCCACAAACACAGAGAATATGCCAGTGGCAATGAAATGCCATGCAAAAAACGTGATGGCTTCGAAAAAAAAAAATTCAGCACCTTTAGCTATGACGGTTTCCTCTTCTATATAATTACATCTTTTATGTTCATTTACTCTTTGTGCACCACAGGTCCAGCAGACGTCCTCTGCTGTACTTTAGCCTTGGCTGTACATATCCCCAAAGATGTCATTATACAACACGCTTTAGTGCTGGAATGGCTCCTAATTTTGAATGTACAGTGCATCATTTCCATCCATAAACCACACTCGTCTACCATTTTATGATACGATTATGATCTTGCAAAGTACAGCATGTGAAAACATTTTCAAGCTGAAAAGATTTCAAGTACCAAACCTAGTCGCAAGAATAACATTTTGCCATTGAAACCATTTCAAACCACATGCTTTGCATCACTTTTTGACAAACTGGGTGGTGAAGATAGGTAGGGAAAGATTGTGGTTTAGGTTAACATGAGAGTTTGTTTCGTAACTTAAGTTTCACTCATGGATAGGAGTAACAGTCTCTTGGGTGAGGATGATTTTTACAGTGGAGTAAGTTGAAAGCCTGGTGCCTATCATACAGCAAGGTTTTCAAATATACGGCCTTAGGGACACAACCGACCTGCCAAAGGGTCCCATCCAGCCCACTGGATGAATTTGCAAAGTTTGAAAATTGCACAGGTCATTTAACTCTTTCAGAAATGAGTTCTTCAAGGATTGTTGAATGGGCGTTAAAAAGTATTTACCCTCACTTTTTACCTTTTACTTGTGTTCCCTCGTTTTTTGCATCAGATTCTTGTGTAGATCAAGCAAGACTAGTGTTTTTATAACTACATTTTGTAAAAAAAATAATTTCATAAGTATAATGAATTATTTCATTTATTTCATTATATGTGTAGAATAAAGATTAAGCAAGACTAATATTTTGCAATGATTTAAGCTTCTGTATGTGTGCTTACTTGACTGAAGACAGTTTTTTCAAACCACCACAAAGTTACTTGGATAAATAGATCTAAGTTGAAGAGCATGAACTGAAATTAGTTTTACACTTTTGCACTAAAATATGCTAAATACGTGTCATCAATGTAGGCTGTCTGTGGTTTGCAAAATACAAAAAAAAAAAAATCTGGCAACTGTGTCAAAGTACCAGATGCACTTTAACTTTCCTCCACAGCTTAACGTAAATGCGGAGACATCGTCTCAACAACCTTGGGTCAAATAATTAATAGCAGTTCTACTGACTAATGTGAACTCTGCTACTGGTGGAAATGACTTTGTAACATTTTTATTCCTAGATGATTAATGACCCACGTACTCTCATCACCAGTGACACCTCAGAGTAAAGTTCAGTTTCATTAAATATGCCACAACTTATAAACGGATAAACAGGAATAAACGTCTTTTTTTCTGTTAATTTATCTGCATGAATTTAAGATTTATTATTCTCAGTTTTCTCCCCCAATGTAGCAGTGAAGGCAGTGTTGCTTGCTGTTTGCATATGATTATTAAAACGCCTTCTTTCTTCTCAACTTTAATAACAGCCGTTATTATTATACCGTAAGTCTGATGGTGCCAGATTTTGAACATAAGTAAACAGGGAGCTCTTGATTGTGACTCAAGTTATGATATGTATATTTGCTCAAGCACTGTTTGAGGTACTTTTAATTGAATTGAGTATTATACTACTACTATTTTACACAGCTTTAAGTTTCTTGTTACATTTTTTTTCAAAAATATCTGACAAAACAACTTTTTAGGAAATATGGTGGATTGCTAAAGATAAAAATGTCTACTGAAGGTCAGAAAAGCTTTAAATAACAGTACCAATACCTAAAAGTATGAAGCAGTTAAAATGCGCTGCACCTTGAAAAACGTATAAATTAAAACTGTGCTTACATGTGTATCAATATTATTTTAAATAATAATAATCCAGATAATATGTAGTACATAACTGCATAATATTACATAAGCATATCATTTTTTTATATAAAAGGTAAATAGTAAAGTGTAAAATAAATGTAGTATATAGTATAATATTTCCTTTTGAAAAGTAAGATGACGGTATTCAAGTAAAGTGCAAGCATATAAGTGCTTGAGTAAATGTACTTTATTGCATTTCGCCACTAATTTTCACTAAGAAACAGGCAGCTTTTTATTCTGTCAGTTTGTGTTAGTCAGTGTTAGTTAATACTCAAGGTCTATTAAGTCTGTAAACCGCTTAGCAACAATGTTATGTTTATACTAAATAAACATCTGAAAACAGTCCTTTTGTGACGTACAGTAATTCTGTTTAGCGGAATCCAGAATTCTTTCAGTAATCAACATGGCCATGCTGCTTCTTGGCCTGTGCTCCTGTAATATATCCGGCGTGTTTCCGTTGTTGTAAAATGTGGCCGCTGGGAAAGTTGCAGGGAACGACCTTTCAAATGTCCTCTCACTTGGTGTTTCTCCATTACAAAAAAGGCCCCAGGTGGATTTACAGACTCCGTAGGTGACTTATTGCGCTGAATGGGTTTCGTCGAGGTAATTGCTGATACACCAGAGCGGCGCTCCAGCACTTCTTTCTCAAAGTGAGAAATACAGTATAGTTGCAGTTCAAGCACTTCAAGATCTGACCATTATTAAAATGTATGTCATTGAAGAAAGACGATGAAAACAACACGTTTGTCATCATTTTGACCTCTAAGGTGGCTCCTTTGATTCACGACATCTACTGATGTACAACTAAGATGAAAGAAAACTCTCGGACGGTGTGAAGGATGTTATATAGCTGATCTCTATTCAGGAATAGCTCTGTGTGTGTGTGTGTGTGTGTGTGTGTGTGTGTGTGTGTGTGTGTGTGTGTGTGTGTGTGTGTGTGTGTGTGTGTGTGTGTGTGTGTGTGTGTGTGTGTGTGTGTGTGTGTGTGTGTGTGTGTGTGTGTGAAAATGGGATTGAAAGAGGGTGCGACATGCAGCAAATGGCCGCTGATTGGAATCCAACCCAGGCTGCTGCAGCACTCATTTACAAGCCCGTGAAAAGATGTGCGTGCACAGATCGTTTTCTGCGCTCCGGTAGTAAAAAAAACAAACACTACACCACTGGATAAAAGTGTCTACTCTCTACTTTGCTGGCTTTTAAAAATGGGGCGTGTTGTTGTCGTGTTGTTGTCGACTACTACCTACGTCACATCCCGCTAAGGGTTGTATCCAATCAGCAACCAGGCTTTTTTCAGGGGAGAAAAAAGCCCTTGCCCTTCAGCCGGACTAACAAAAGCCCGGTCAAACAGCCGCTAGGGGCGGCTCACATTTAAATCGGGGACATTTCTCCGAGGGTGGCCTTGTACTGTTTATTAGACTGTGATGAAAATACCACTATATTTACTTGGTCAGTCTTGTCAGGGTGGTTCACTGATGAAGAGAAACTGGAGCTGTTATTAGAATTCAACCAGCATAAGTACACAGGCATGAAAGGATTATTTTATTGATCTAATGTTTGTCTTCACACTGACTTTGATTTGTTTCTGGTGTTTTTGTTCTAGGTGATTTTGCACCCTTTGAGACCCCGCATGTCTCTGGCACAAGGCAGTTTCTGGGTTGCTGTTATCTGGATAATGGCCAGCTGCTTTTCCCTCCCACATGCCATCTACCAAAAGCTCCTGACTTTTACATACAGGTAAAATGATACACACTCTTACATTTCAATAAGGATAGAGAAAGAGAGTCCGTAAAAATAATGTGTGTATCTACGTCGTGAATCAGCTCCGCTCCAAATTTAATGGGTTCTTCCCAGGCCAATGCACCCATCCACTAGCCTCGTGAGATCAGGATGGCTCCATTGTATTTTACTCACAGATCAGTCTGGGCCTTTCTGTGTGGTGTTGGCATGTTCTCCCTGGGACCCCCCGGGATAAGCGGTTGAAGATGAATGAATTGGTTTGCCCAAGCGACCAAACCAATTAGCGTTGGTTTTGAGGCGTCTCAAAGTGTGACGCAGCAAGAACCGAATGTTCTGTGTAAACAACATGGCGGCTTCCGCAGATGAGCAAGCCACTTGCTAACACTTTTTCCTCTTGGATCCCTCTGTTGGAAAATGGACCGGGCACCCGAAATTGTGCCTTTTATCCAAAAATTCACGTTACACAAATGGCAAATATCTTTTACTGACATGTTGTTTACTTTGCTTCAACGCTCTGTTTGTACATCATATGATTGGTTGATCTGATTGGTTGATCTGATTGGTGGATTTTGCGAAATGATTTATCCAATCAGCAATCAGTATTTCCGCCTCTTCCCAAAAGATCTCCAACCGAGAGTTCCCAGATGGATATGCAGAGCAAATACAACTCTGCGAATCAATCCATCTGGCGGAGTCAGGATGCCCTTCCACCAAGTTTCATGAAAACTGGGCCAGTAGATTTTTTGTAATCTTGCTGACAGAAAAACAGACAAACCAACCAAACCTAAAACATAACCTACTTGTTGGAGGTAATAATAAAAGTAATTGTTACTGTAGATGCAGCCCTACACTCACCTGTGACCCAATTCTCACCTCGTTCCCTAATCTGTTTGTCTTACCTCCTCTGTACGAACTCTCCTCACCAGTAAAGAAAAGGAGCGCAGCCTGTGTGTCCCCGACTTCCCTGAACCATCCGATGTCTACTGGCAGTATATTGACCTCCTGACCTTTATATTACTTTACATGCTGCCGCTCCTCATCATCACCGTTTCCTACACCACTGTGGCCTGCCGCCTCTGGCGCCACAACGCCATCGGTGACACCACAACAGCTCAGCACGCTGCCCAGAGAAGAAAGCGTCGGCGGACGCTGGCTATGTTGCTCCTGGTGGTCGGGGTGTTTGCCGTCTGCTGGTTCCCACTCAACTGCTACGTGGTGCTGCTGTCCAGCCAGGCCATCCATTCTTCTAACGCCCTGTACTTCTGCTTTCACTGGCTGGCTATGAGTTCCACCTGCTACAACCCTTTCATCTACTGCTGTCTGAATCCCACCTTCCGCCAGGAACTGAGGCTCCTCTTTGACATATGCAGGAGGAAACGAAGTGCTGTAGTCGGGTTGGAGCCAGAACTCCCCCCTGTTGCTGCTCCTTGTAACAGGACTGCGTGGCCAGAGAACCACGAGTCCTTGAGGCCAAAGCATTCTTTGGGCCATTCCTCCTCACAGCAGAGTCATGCCTCCTCCAGTCAGTCCCGCAACCTTAAAGATACACATGTGCTCTTCATCGCTAGGCAGGTCCTCACAGGAAGAACTGACATCCTCTCAGTGGAGCCCATCGTTGCTGTGAGCTGACTGAAAACAACATCCACAAGGTTGTGGGATAATTTTGAGATTCCTCAGCCCTTCAAAAAAATATCAGCTGTTCAGGAGCTTTCCATCGTAATGCACAATCTCCCTCAGCAAATGGAGCTTGACAAGCTGTTCATGTCGGATTTCCTTTTTGTATTTTGTTCTTGGCACTTTAATGACTTATCCTCCATATTGTCTTGACATTTGAGAGTAAAAGTCAATTTTTGATCTTTAAAACAGCGTTGACAACACAATCTCACCCATTAAGTAGCTTTTGACCAATTGTTAGAAACGGTCTTAAAACTGTTGCGCCATTGACACTATGATACACATGCAGAGGATGCAGGGGGTGACAACTGGGCTCATTCATCATGACATGTGAAACTTCTTAAACTGAAGTTCCTTAATCGTCATTTAAAAAAAAAAGAAAGAAAGTGATATAAACTTTTAGTCCAAACAAAAGCTGTGCTATATAAGGCCTTGATATTGATTTTTGAATGTAACTGCGTGTCTCGTCTTTCAGACTTAACTGAAACTGTGAAAAAGATGTATTCAGCTGTGACAGGATCTATTCATAACAACTTTGGCATCTTAACCATTCAGCCTACAAGGACAGAACCCCAGTGGACATATGAACATGTAACAACATAGACCACTTTAAATACAGTATACCTGCTGCTTATCATTTGTTATGATTCTCTGTGGTCCATGTGTAGCCAGAGGGTTTATGGAGTATGCACAGCATGGGATAAAAATGCACAGAACAGAATATGGCAGCAGTCTACATGACAATAGACTGCAGAGCCTCTTAGTTGTTTCAAAAATAAAAATGTGGTCCGTCTGACACAAAAGTGGACAATCGTGACAGAATCACAAAACTTTTCATCATCAGTCCAGACAGAGGATTTGCATCATCTACAAACCACTCTTGTAGAATAAATAACCATTTTCATTTTGGTTCATACTTTTAAAAGCTTGCAGGTGCATCAAAGTGTGCGCTTTGAGGTTGAACATGAAAGCATAGTTAATTTAACATTAATGCTGAACTGGAGTTTGTTTCATTTTGCCCATGTATCCACATAATGATATGCCTGGAATATGTGACATGATTTAGTCCAACCATTGGATAGGCTTTTTTAAAAATATATCTCAGGTACACAACAAAAATGCCTACAGTCATTGCTTTAAAGATCATTTTAAAGTAACAAGTGTGTGTGTAGATAGACATCCATTCAAAAACAGAATATAACTAAGCTTAACCTAACAAACTAAAATAAATAATTGCCTACATTTGTTATTGCCAGCTTTGCAACCATTACATAGTAGACCTTTCACCTGTTATTTCCTCACAGGCTGGAGTAATATTAGCACCTTTTGTATAGAGTGTGGTTACTTTATTTTGCCAATGAAAGGAAGCAAAATGGAATTGTTTATACCAGCTGGACATCTTTGTATGTATGTTACTTATTTGGCAGACTCATTTAAAAAAAACATGGAGAAACTGAAAGGGAAAAAGACATTTTCATTTTCGAAGACAGGTCCAATTCCAACACACCGCATTACGGCTCTGAGAAACATGAAGTCCAATGAAATCTTAATGGTGTTCAACCCAGACTGCAGATGTTTTTCAGTGCATCTGGGGTAAACAGGAACTAAAGCATCTAGGTGAGAAAAAAAGCACATCTTTTGAATGAAATGAAAATTATTACAGCTGTTCAAGCTTGTGTTGCTATTTTACCCACATACAGTGCATTCATTGTAGCAGAACATCATTACATAGAAAAGTGCATTGATCAAATGTTAAACAACACATATTTCTTGTGACAGTGTGCCGTCTCATGACAATCACAGTGGAAAATAAACAATTTTGTGGTTGAAATATATGTTTTATATACAGTATTTTCAGCTTTGAAGGGTTTGTCATTGTGCTCCAGCTTTGTAAAAATGAAATGGAAATGGAAACTGCAGCCTCTCTCAGGCTGCTTTTAACAATCCTGCTACATCTACACATTCATGCAGGAAAGAGCAATGTTTGTGAAAGTTGCCGAAAATATATCGTGAGTGTTCAGTATTCCTTCAAAATAAATTCTTTGCAGGGCTTTTTTTTTTTTTCACTGTGGCTACTGGTTTTCCAATTACTAGCCACCCAGCATTTTGACTGTGGTGTGGGGTGGTTGATAAAAGGTGTGCTAAAGTTCCCTCTAGCAGCCAAAACATGTGGTAGAGTGCCCTCTTGGAAGCCAAAACACATGTTAAAGTGCCCTCTTTAGTGGCGAGGACGTGCTACATGTGCCCTTTTTTTCCCTTTTCGCCCCTGCCCTTCAAAAAGTCTTTGCACGCCATTGCTAGAAGCACTAGGTTTTACAACCCTTTTAAATGTATATGACCACTGTAAACACTCAAATCAAGGCTTCATTAAATGTACAATATAACTATATATATATACAGTATATTTATAATATATATAATATGCCTCCTCCTGCCAAAGTGGCTACTAAGAGTGACTGCTTAACACGCAACTGCTGAATTCTGCCCACCTTTTGCAGGTGGATGGGTATTAATGTCAAGTCCTAATTCTGTCAAAGAAAATGACAGTTAAATGTGTGTACATGTGCAAATTATGTAAAAGAAAAACTGCTGAAAATTGCTTGAGTATTTTTTCTCTGTGATCTATTAAGCCACTGCTTTATGTTCAATTTGTTGGCTGGCTTATGGGAAACGTTCAATATACCAAAATAAAATATTTGTGACTTTATGTCTCTTCTTAATGAAGTTTTCAAGAGTTAAAGGTTCAGGATTCTGACTTAACGTCAAAAGTGTGTTCTTTTTTTAAAACATCTGCTGTCATTGGGCCTCTAAAAGTCTAGGACCAGCCCTGGTAACTTTTATAAATGCAACACTTGATTATTATACGTGTTTTTTGATAGTCATTTTTCATGTTGGAGACAAACAGGAATTATATCATGTTATCAAGATATTTTGTTCCTTCTAAACTCTGAAAGATTACAGCTAAAAAGAGGAAGGGTATGCCATTCTAAGCTGAACCATCCTTGGGGTCTAATCTTTTCCTTGAGGACTGTTCCAAAATGCAAACAAATCTCCAGCATCCTGGCCAGCAGCATGTTTGTTCAGGATCAAACACAAATCTCATAAATGCATGCGGGGAAAAGTCCCCCTTATCAGCAAACAGCAAACTAATCCAACTTTTGAATCTGTGAGTCCAAACACACACGCAGTGAGAAAAACAACTTCAAATTGTTCAACTTCGTGACCATACCAACAAGAACAATGACAGTCCTATATCAGCCTCGTGTACGTGTATCACATAAATAGCCTCCTTATTGCACAGGTTAGTTTTAAATAGTAAGGTTTTAGCTGCAATACGTGTGTTTGGGAAGTACTGAGTATATTACTGGATAAATGACACATACTGAATGAGTTGTGAGAGAGTTTGTAAACAAATGTTTTTATATAGTTTTGTAGTGGGCCCCTATTTCTTCAGTGCATGAAGGATTTACTCTCACAATACTTAATACTTGTATTCTTTTGTGGCATGCCACAAAAAAAAGGTTTCGTCAAGAATTAAAGGCTATATTTGGAGAGAAACTGATATAAAAAGAATCAGTTTGAGGGTAAAGTATTATTAAAAAACGTAGAGCTGTACTCAAAATACTGGAAGAAACAAGTGGGCTGGAACTGCCCTTCATACCTCTCACAGAATATTCCCTAGTGGGACAAATACCAATGCTTTTTAACATGCATGCACAGCCAAAACAGCTATCAAAAACAAGAACAAAGAAGCTTGGATGACAACATACACAGAACAAGATTTACTTCATTCTCGGCTCATGTTGCCATTACTCCAATATATCTACACATAGCATTTGTTTGCTGCTATATTAATGCTCTAAATGCCGAGCACCGCTCAAAAGTTCAGTAGTTGTTATGACCTGGCTCAGGGAAAGAAATAGGGGTCACTCAACAACAACAACAACACCAAGTTAAAGGAACAGAAAGTGGTGGCTGGTAATAAGGCTGCAGTAGTTGAGAGAGTGTGGGTGAAGTTTGACGGGGCTTTTAATGGCCAGCCAACAGGTGACAGGATCAGGGCATACAGAACAGCGGGGCAGCTTTGGATGCAACAACCACAGTGTAAAAAGACTGTGCTACAAGCCTTTCTTTGTCCTACTGTGGTTGGTGGCTTTTAAAAGGGTAAAAAGTCTTAAGTCAGTTATTGGACCCCGATGTGGATAAAGCCATAAATCCTCAATTTTTTAAACTGCTAAAGATAACAAGGCCCCACCTCATATTTAATTTGTTCATTGCTAAATAGATTTTCACATACAAGGAGTTTGCCTTGGTATGAGATAAATAAACAAAAGAAAAGATGCTGTTTGTTTTTCTCAAGAAAAACCCAACTACTTCTTAAGGTATACAAAGTTTATTATAAAAACAACAAAGGATTTTCTGCTTGGCCAAGGCCTCTCTTTGTCTTCAGAAATCACAGTCAGTCTAAGCTGTTACCTGTGTTGTGGAAATGGATTCTTCAATAAAGATCAACAAACAGGATCAGCTTTTTCTCCGTGGTTTATTTTGCCAAAGCATTTTCTTCTGCAGACAAAAATACGTTCATCCCCACATCCTCACAAGTTAGAGTCTAGTAGGGAATGACGATTTGCCAAATCTCGCACAGTCTTTTAGGGAGAGGGACAGTACGCGAATAGCCTTGGTTGGGTGACGTCTTTAGACCAAACAAAAACATGCCTTAGTCATTACAATTCTGAACATTCTGAACCTCTCTCATCACAAGGTCTCTAACACAGGGTACAGATGCAC
The DNA here is from genome assembly GCF_963691815.1 of Echiichthys vipera. Taxonomy (NCBI): domain Eukaryota; kingdom Metazoa; phylum Chordata; class Actinopteri; order Perciformes; family Trachinidae; genus Echiichthys; species Echiichthys vipera. The sequence goes on from NC_139827.1 coordinate 19,312,407, forward strand.
AAATGTGCCAATATATCATCATGAGTTAGTTATTTGCATTATCCATTAAGAAGGTGAGACAGAGGAGACACTGAACTGTGTCTGACCTGACAAAACTATGATTATGAATTACAAATATCCAAATTCCCACAACACCTGCAACCACTGAGAACAAGAAAGAGCCCAGCGCACAACACATAGAAAGAGTTTATACAGCAATGGCATTCAAACCTATTTGTGATTGCTTATCAATATATTGCTGAATATTGCTGAGGCGGTCCCTGGTCTTGGCTCTGGACCATCCAATATTCTCACACCCACACTCTCAACCGTTCACTGCTGCTGTACGGGTTGAGTCCTCCGCCCCTGGACACACGATTCCTCGTATGAGCAGCGAGTTCCTGTTGAAAGAACCCTCCTTACTCTGTATGTTTCCGTTTCCTGGGGCTGATCCCCTCTCATCTTACTGCACCTACTTTTAACCTGGGGCCTATCTGCAACATCCTTTGATTATGTGTCATCTGTGTTAAATTGATAACAATGTAAAAGGATGCCAAATCATTTTTATTTAAATTCTATATGTGCAATACAACTTGAATTATATTGTAACAAAAACACTGTGTATAAAAATCTCCACAAAAGAAAGCACTGCAACAGTCAAGAAGCATACAACTTGAATTGACAATAGAAACATGAATATAAAAGTTTTATATTCACAGTTCAATTATGCAGAATATATGCAGTTATGTACTGGAACCATATGCAACCTGTCAATCAGCTTTAAGGCATCATACCCATCGTTCAGTGATGGAGGATGCGGTATCAGCACAATGCTATTTACAGATCACCATGTACCAGAAGTTGCATATTAAGGAGGGATGAAGAGATGCTCTCAGCATGCGTCAGCCCTCATTTGAGTACACTGAGCCATTATGAAAATGCTACGACTCTTTACATATCTTTGTAATGATGTCAAAATGACTGGGAGACTTTCAGAAGCACACCAGTTTAACCTTATTTTTCTCCACACGCTACTCAACAAAATGCCAACGTACCGAGAGTCTCACTGACTCAGATATGAACATTTTAATGCATCCTCATACCGAAACGATGGAATAGGGCAATGGCCAATGATGGCCAATGGGCAATGGCCACTTCAAGAAATAACTAATTTATTTTAAACTTAACTTGCATGTGGAACAGACATGACTTAATTTAAACTCACAGGATCTGACAAGGAACAACAGGGGACCAGGGTAGATAAAGACAAGACTAATTACAGAAAAGATACAGCTGGGGAGGACACCGATGGCACAAATCAGGACACGGGAGACAATCAGACAGGAAGAGAAGACAGGACACAAGAGGAGAGAACTTCAAAATAAACCAGGAAAATGACAAAAAAAAAACTAGAAACAAGACAGACAAAACTCAGATTCTAGCAATATCATTCTATTTAACATTGTAACGACTGCGCGGTGGCATTTTGTGGCCACTGTCGAGTCGCTGGTTTTCCAGTCAATACCTGCCTGAACTTGACTCATTCTCATACAGTTCCTTTACTTTTATGGAGCAGGATGGCATATGTTTGGGTATAGGTATGGGTTGATAACCTTAAAGAAACAGAAACAAAACAGCATTACAAATAAATCAGTAGTTCAATGCAGTCAATAACAAAAATCTCTCCAGTCAATATCAATTGTTCAATTAACGATAATTTTGTAGATTAAAGACAAACCATAATTAATCAGCAAACTGGACTTAAGTGAATTTTATCACTGTCAATTCAAAGCCATGTCAATTTAGCCATTACAAAAAATGACAATTATATGTCACCTTTGACTGTGCTAATTTAAATTAAATATATTTATTGCACCTACAATGTTTAAATGATAGTATTTGTACTATTTTACATTTAACTAATTTATGCTTTTTAACTGACTGTAAAATTACTTTTAATCCCATTTTTAAACTAAAAAAATCAGATAAATTAAACTCCAACAATAACTCATACAATCACTCCAAATCTAATCAAATATTTCCAGCAAACAAACTTAATTTTACAGTATTTTGTCAACTGAAATGTCATCAAATGTATCATCAAATATTACCTGCGAGACAAACAATGCCCCATACCAATTGGCTATAAACACATATTTCTTCTACAGGTTTGACTAAACATTTTTCAGTGCTTCTCTCTGGCTTGTCTCTCCTACTGAAAAGGACACAGGGCGCTCACCTGCCCAGGTGATCCTACTAAACAGGGACACTTTCTCTCTCTCTCTTTACCTGCATGCCACCAATTGTGATCAGTGCTCTTTGCATCTCCCTCTGGTGTTATTTAAGTGAATCTAAGCAAACAAAAACCATGAAAAGAAATCAAATAAACAGACCATACACACATGACTTCACAGCCACAATGACCACGTGTCTGTGACATGTCACTGTTATACTTATTTAAAGGCTTTCTTCTTACTGTAGCTGTAGAATGAGTGTGCTCAACTATCTACAGTAGTATCTGGTAGTTACCAGATAGTTAAGCACACACTGGATAGCTTAAGAAAGGGTCAAATCAAGCCCAGCTGGACTCGTCCCATTTCTTTTATTTATTTATTTTCATGATTGTTCCTCTTGTCTGCTTCGGGTCCGATTCAACGTCCTTAGTATGCTCTGCTTAAGAAATTCGCTATATAACAAAATAGACTTGAATTTTCATTTTAAATTCCATCTGCATGCTGTTAGTCACATAGCCAGTTTATCTCCATTTCTTACTGAAGTCAGAGTTACATAAAATAAGTTGTGGGAGACAAACAACCTTTCGTCCTGAACCTACTCGAACAGAACTGTTTTGTTTACAGCCTGGCCATTGCTAATTGGCAAAAGGTTGTTTCATTTAAACCACATCTACATTTTCTTGTTTTCATTCTTCTGCATCCTGAGGTCAAAATCAGGTAATTCATTTTTCATACCTCCATCCCCATTCTGGGTGCATTCCAATATCAGACCGTAATCAAACTTCTAGGTTGATTGTGCAAGCAGCTCTTAACTAGCCATATTTACATTTGTTGTTAGACAGCAACCTCTAGTCGCCGTAGTAATTAATGGGGGAGCAAACGAGAAAGTAAGCTGACATAGTTAAAATAGTGCAAAACTCTTTATAAGGTGGAAGATTGGTGGTGGATGGATGAAAAAAAAACATGACTTTAAACAAGGAGAAAGGTGTTCTATCCTGTGTGAAACCAAAAGTGGTAACATTTTGTATATTGACCAACTTCCATCCATGACTCATTTATGCCCGTCATTTTTGACTACCTAAACTTATAAAGGTCTGTTTCCAATAATTGAATAAATAGAGCAGTCTAAGATATCATTGGAGTCGTTGTCTTATTCTGTTGTTTATGAGGGCACGTTGTTCAATACTCGTACAATCATACTACTTAGTACGCCAATAAATTATTTAGTATGTCCCAATATATGATCTGTCAAATGTAGTATGCCAAAAATACCAGAAAGTCCTACGTCATCCGCAATTTGCTGCTTTTCTGGCAGTTCTGAGCCACAATCCTCTGCGCGACACACTACTTTCTCATAACACTACTTATGTAAATTAATCATCTGTCTGAGCTCGATGTACTGTATGCAAACTGCATGCAAAAGTAGTACTGTTTTTGGGTTGTCCGTATGTACGAATGTCCCATTCTCGTAGATGTTTTATCTCAGGAATGCCTTGAAGGGATTTCTGCAAATTTGGCACAAATGTCCACTTAGACTCGAGGATGAACTGATACGATTTTGGTGGTCAAAGGTCAAGGTCAATGTGATCTCACAAAACCTGTTTTTAGTCAAAACTCAATAGTTACTATACGTTCATTTTGACAGAACACATTTTTTCTCTTCAAAGTTTTCACTATACTGTATATTATCACAGATAATCAATAATAGAGTCTGGACAGACATGGTTGTAAACTGCAACTTAACTGGTTGAAGAGGCGGTAAATCTACTTTTTCTTTTAATTTACTTTAATTGAGATCAAGGAGACTTTCTAAATGCATCTGAATCTCAGTTCTCAGGGTGTTGCAGTTGTAGTTAACAACTGAAACAGCCTAAAAATACACTGCCTCATTGTTACAGCCTCCCTTTCATCACACACAATGCAGTTTACACTCTGTTATTAAAGGCTTTCGTGAAAAGGGATGTGCAGTAAAATTACTAAGCTGTTCTTTAGCTGTTGAAGTTGAAGTTAGAAAAATAAGTGGAGTTTATGAGATAAAGATACATAATTAGCAAATCAAATTATTCAACCATGTAATTTTCAAGTGTTAAACACAGCTGTCAATGAAAAAATCTCACTTTTCCACTATAATGTGGGTAAAGTATTGTGGAAGGCAATGTAGTAATTAGCAGCTGTACAAATAATGTGTAAAAAGAATACGTGGATGCTATTTGCTACAATGTACACGAAAGAACTGTTTTTCAGAATGACATTTTCTCTTTGTGTTTCGTCTGACAATGCGTCTGAGCTTAGTTGCAGTGGAGAGATATTTATACAAAGAGGGAGCTTCACTGCTGTAGTGTTCTTTTTTTAAGGAAAGCCAAACTACTTCTCAAAGTATGTTTTATTATTAAAAAAACAAAGGATAAACTGTTGCTGCAACCAATGAGAACCAGAAAGAGCCCAAAGCACAACACATAGAAAGAGTTTATACAGCAATAAAGTTCACTGGCTAGTTGTGATTGCTTAAGAATATTGCTCCTGGTCCAGGCTTTGGACCGTCTATCACTCCCAGACAGGCTCTCATTCAATCAATGCTGCTACATGAGTCCTCCACCCCTGGTCACATGGTTCCTCCAATGAACAGCCAGTTCCTGTTGAAATAACCCTCCCTACTCTGTAGGTTTCCGCTTCCTGGAGCTGATCTCTTTTAATCTTACTGCACCTATTTTTAACCTGGGGCTTATCAGCATCATCATTTAATTAAGTGTCATATGTGTTAAATTGATAATAATGTGATAGCATGCTAAATCATCTTTATATAAATTCTGTACACACTGAGTAATTATACAACTGTATTATATTGTGACAAAAGTAAACATTTCATGTATAAAAATCAGTCCAGTGAAAGTCTCATGGTTTGAATCCAGACGGTATCAACCTTAAGCTACAATACCAGACCGCTTTTTTTCCTCCAGGGTCACCAAACCAGACCACATAAACTAACTAGCACCAGCTTCCACTCGGGACTCTGATCTCTACTAAAATGTTTGGATTGTGCTTAAGGGCAATTCATCAAGTGTATTAGCATGTGTGTGTCTATATGTTTGCCTTGGTTAGACTTTTATTCCACTGCCTTTAAAAACTAGGAAGTGTACTGCTAATATGAATCCACCATCTTTGATAACACTAACGCCATGCTTAGTATCATTCTGTTTCACTCTTAATATGCTAAAGCTTTGTTACACAGAACCACCTTATATATAAGTGACTTGACCAGCGGACTTTGTTAAGACTTATTGGCTGTTGAAACAGGGGACGTGTGTTACGTTCTAAAACCAGCTGCTGGCGATATGACAAGCTGAGTCGCAGGAGAAAACATCAGTTGGTTTGAGTCAAGTCAGGACAGATCAGTTCACACCGCTGAAACTTTTACCCACAGCGTTCTAAAACATTTTCTTCTCATCACAAATCTTTGGTCTGAACTGGGTTTTAGAGCGGCATGCTATCTTGCAAAGTAACCACAAGAGCTGCCAGATAAATAGGGTGTGTCACAATTAAGTAAATTGTCACCAGGTGCCAGATTAACACCAATAGGTATCTGAAAGTGTTCTCTAATTTTGCTCAGTGCATTTTCACAAAATAAAGGTTTTTGTTGAAGTGTCTTGGTTATTTTAGAGACAAAAGAAAAACATGCTCGGACAGCAGTGGTATCGACACAGCTGATATTCTATTCAATTCTAAACAATAACAAATAACAGTATTTGATATAAATCAAGTATTCATACTCTAATTTTGATCTAAAGTGTATATATTCATTACAACTGCTTATTAGTCTTCAATTAGAAGTTGATTCTGAGTCTGTCCTTACTGGTTCTCTTGTAACTACTCACAATTGTGTGTGTTGTATTTCAAAGTGTTAATGGAGTATATTATTTTTGGAATATTTAATGCTGTGTTGGTAATTATTATTATGTGTCCCTTTTACGTTTCCTCTCAATGGGAACCTACATATAAGCATAATCCTGTTATTCTTATTGTTGAGTAAGATGTGTTGTTTATTGGTTTCTTTTTCTTTTCATTTTTTTCCAACACTCAATTTGCCATTCTGAGTTCTCTGCTTTTATTTGATCATATTTTATTTGGTCTATTTTCTCTACCTGCTGGTGACTTAATGCCTGCCCACATGTCTAAGTAGTATCTCCAGTAGCTTTTGGTTTTGCCTCCTGTTGTGCATCTGAGTTCTTATCCCTGCTGTATGTCACAGCACAAATAGCACAACAGAATGTGCCAGAGGTAATCACAAGAATAAATGAGTCAAGCAGTCAGAAAATCTAGTCCCTCAATAATAAAGAAATTTCTTTATTGGTTATACAGACTAACATTTATATTTAGAGTGAAAAAAAGATTAAAGCAAAATTTGTTTTTTTTTGTCTTCTTCATTCCTGCATGAGTCATAATAATACTGAAGGCTAAGCGTTGTGTGCTCTACAGTATGTGTATGTTTCCCTATTATTAAGTAGCTAAGCTGACACATGCACAGTGGGGACCTTTGACATCCCATATTCAATAACTTGATGTTCTTTAATCAATTAAATTGAGGTTCCTGCTCGAAAATGACATGCTCAGAATAAATAGGGTATATCTCTGTAATTACAAGCTTTATGTGCATTATCTTGGTATTACAATAAAGGTTACACATGTGAGATGGCATCAGAAGTGTAAGCAGCACTATTAATGCAAGTGTGTCAGAGTAAATGCAGATGGAACAAAGCAAAAATGGAAGAATTTCTTCCCTCGCCAAAAAAAAATTGTCATTTTATATAAATATCCCTTTGAAAATAATGCCACAGTAGCCAAAAAACTCAATTAAGCCATGGAACAACATCTGGACATCACCTGTGAGAAGTTTGATGCTGCTGAAATAAAGCAGAGGAACAATTATAGAGGTCTTATTGAAGAAATATATAGGCGTCCTCAAGTTTGGCATATTTGGCACGATTTGGCACGATTTGGCACAACTTGGCACCATTAGTGCCATTTGAGATTTCTTAGGTACCACGTTGTAAAATTGATTTAATTTAATTTAAATGTCATTTTGGATCTAAGAGAAAACAGTTTTTGAAAAAAAAAAATAATAATAAATAAATAGGACCCCCCCCCCCCCCCCTACACACACACACATAAACCCTACAAAAGAACTACATTTGTCTCCAAAAGGGTCAGATTACTGTATTCACTATAATACAACAATAACTGTAATAATATAATAATAGTAGGGACATAGTAATTAAAATAGTAACAATAATGATGGAAATCAGCAACAGCAACAACAACAATGTGCCACTACAAAGTGCAATAGCAAAGTGCTGGCCAAAATATTCTGCAAACAACTATTTACAAGACACAGATCCGTGGCTTGCACAGCCACAGGAAGATAAAGTGCATAAAAGCAGCAGAACAGCGAGTGTCAGTCCGTGTATTCACGCCAGCCTCAGTCTGTCACCGTGCGTCACAGCGTTAACGCGCGACAGAGCCCCTTTGCCCTTACGCGGGGCTATATCTCCCGTCCACATTGGTCAATCTTGAAGCATGACACCTCGTTGAAATCGTAAGAACCAATAGAATCAAGTTGTGAGCGTTTTTTTCACTTAAACCACACGACTAGCGAATCACAAAGGGATAAGGACGAGCTACACTACATGACGGACAGGCGCTATGACCCAATCAGAGCCTTTGAAAAGCGGGCTTAGCAGGTCAAAGAAGGCGGAAAGACCTCCAAAGCATGCTGGGAGATGTTGTCCTTCCATTTCAGCGGTTTTTATTTCTGTGGATTAAACTTTTCACTGTGATACTGCAAAGGTAAGACAGCATTTCTGGTTTTGGTTTTCAAATGCGCTTGTTGTTTTCTGTCATATTTGGCTGCTGGATCAGTGAAACTTGGTCGTAGAGTGATGAAAATAGTATTTTTGGAACGTGTGGAGACTCTGCTATGGAGTGGATGCAGTGAAATCTTGCTGATATCAGAGCAGCCACTGTGCCAGCTTTATTTGTCTGTGTTGCTCTTATTTCTGTTTTTTCGCCTCATATTGTTTGATTGCTCGCTGTTGTAACTGTGTTTGTTGGTCATACAAATGGTTTATATGAGCGTGTAGAAGAGATTCTTAGCTTTCTGTGGGTATGCAGCATGTGTGTCTGTATGCAAGCTACATGTTGCTGCAGAGGGGGATGTTGTTATACTATCTGATTGCCCCCGCCGACGGGGTCTCAGGGAAGAAGAGGTTAATTTTTCATGAATTCAATGTTTCCTTTTTCAACCTTGGCAGGGTTCGTGACAACAAAACTTATGGCTGATATGTTATAACTGCTGGGCATCAAGAGGTCAACAACACACAAACCTGAAGAAAGGCCTTTGTTCCTTTGACCGCTCTGACTCTGAAGGCCAACACTTTTAAGAAAACAGAAAAAAGAGAAGTCACTAAAAAGATGTTCTATAGAAGTTTACTTTCCTTGACTAATGCCACAGAATGCGGTAAACCCATACAATCGCCTGAATATTTGACTGTGATTTGAACAAAAACATTCCTAATTATTTACTCCTCTACAGATAGTGTTCAAGAAAGGTACCAAAACTCCTGTAAGGCTTTATTTTGTAAAATAAATAAACACTTTATTTTTTTCAATGTTATGTATATAACCTTTAAAACAACCAGAGCTAATTAAAGCAATTTTTACCTTTCTGGCATTTTTATACTTTTCTTTTAAAATCTTAAAATGCTCCTAATAAGCATATGGCTCACTAAAATGTAAAATAAATCCACCAAGTGTTTAAACCCATCAACATTCAATTCTCATATATTTCTGATAAAAGTCTGACCAATCATTTTATTCGGTCCGGAAATATGATTTGCCAAGCTTCCTGCCTGTCATCTGTCGCAGCGTCCCTTCCAGCTGCTTACCACGGTCACTACTTGGGAGTCACGCACCTCTCTGCAGAGCGACAGGTCTGTTAAAGATCGCAAAGAATTGCGAAGAACTGACATGTCAACATTGGCTCTGCTTTCCAGCGAAGGCGGAGGCTAATGTAGCTTTATTTGTAGGAGATGAGATGGTCGTTGAGTTTCTAGTGGACAGGTACTTTTAGTTTGCCTGATCCTAGAATGCAGCATTACATTTGATAAAGCAGTATCCAGATGCTATCAGTTATCAGTTACTATAGTTCTGTATGACTAAGTTATTTGTGCAAGGAAGTGTTAGCATTAGCATCAGCGCTAATGACACCGGTAGTGTGTTGTTTCACTTGGGCTGCCTGCTTTCTCACCACGTAGGTCGGGGGGGCATCACAAGTCAGGCCAGGGTCGCCTTACAGTAAGAGGGTTTCTAGTTCGAAACCCGGCTGGGGCCCTTCTCTGTGGAGTTTGTATGTTCTCCCCGTGTCTGCTTGGGTTCTCTCCGGGTTCTCCAGCTTCCTCCCACAGTCCAAAGACATGCACATGTTAAATTAATTGATGACTCTAAATTGCCCATAGGTGTGAATGTGAGTGTGAATGGTTGTCTGTCTCTGTTTGCCTCTATGTGCCCTGCGATAGACTGGCGTCCTGTCCAGGGTGTACCCCGTCTCACACCCAATGTCAGCTGGGATCGGCTCCAGTCCCCTCACACAAAGTGCAGTCTCCTATAGTTGAAACTCCTGTGTGTGTTTGACTACTATCTATACAACATCACCTGACTCACTGAGCATTTGCTCTGAACTTGTAATATTAACGTCTATAACTTAACATTGGTGTCAGTTGAAAACCTGGTAAGTTGCATACAGATGTAAAAAAGAAATCTTTAAATAACAACATGTCTGTGCTCTGCCGAAACATATAAAGCTAGCTTTTTTTCCGGCACCAGGCAGCTTTCCTTCTTTTCAGAATGTATTACTTAATTTCATTCAATTCAAATGAAGGCTGTTGGTTTAGCACCAAATCATACAAAAACAGGACAGAGTGCTTTACATAAAAGAAAAACATTAAAGAGCAAATAAGCAAATAAATGAACAGACACATCCATGCATACGGATAATTGGTTTTAAAAGAACACATCTGAGAGCAGCAAATCAAGCTGTTCCTTTCTTTGGTGCTTCATCTCATCGGACTTTGAAAGTGCTCTGTGAGGACACTTTGCGACTGGAAAGATCTGCTGGGCTTATAAACTTGCAGCATGTCTGAGATGTACTGCGGAGCCAGACCAGCAAGTACTTCGTAAATGGAAAGGAGGATTTGGAATTTAATTCAGAAAATGGCAGGTAACTAATGAAGACTTCGAAGAACAGGAATTATATGGTCGGATCTTTTTGTCTGATCGTATATTATATAAAGATAGCTTTTTTTCATTGTTCTTGGCTTATCTTGATTATCTTAAAGTAAATTAAAAGAAGAAAATGCCCACTCTTACACTATCATCGTTTTAGGATACTTTGGTAACCTCGGTTACCAGAAAGCCAGAAAGCCAACTCTTATCTGCCTTTTTTTTGTTATTCACTGGTGCTTTATTTTATATTAAAAAAAAACTGTCATTCTGTTCTCCTATTAATTCCATATATTGGGGCCACAGCTCTTTGCTGTCACACAGATTTTATTTCAACAGGATATTTCTTGGTGCCCATGAACTCATACAAGATGTTCAATAATTTCTTAATTTTCTAATTCCCATTCAGCTTGTGAGAAGTTAAGGGGATACCACTTTTTAAGTAGTTTAAGCACAAAATTTAAGTAGTTACAGAGGGAAAGCATGGAACGAATGAGGAACTTACTGTTAGTGAACCAATAGTTTATGAATAACTCTTAATCAAATTGTATAGATTAGCTAATGATTAGTTATTGATATGATTTATTAATTGGGAAATAAGTGACTGCACTAAACAGAAACAACTTGATAAATGATGAAATGTTAATAAATACTTACCTAATCATTCCTAATAGTGGCCTGTATAGTAGATGATGATGAGTTGCTGGATTATTAATGAACAGCTGGTTCAGAGTTGATCATCATGGCTAATGAAGAAAGTGGTCAGTATGATTGATTCACAGATATTCATTATGTAATGATTCATTAATAACTTTGCATTAGTAACTGTTTTTATTATCCCTCAATTAAAGTGATACATAATGCTGAAAAATTACTTGTAGGAGGTAAAATAAAGAAATTATCTGAAAACACAAGACTTCCTTTACGCAGCGTTCAAATACTGGAATGTCATGGTGCCTGGTATCAGACTGCTACTACTAGGTAGGTTTATTGGCGGTATATCACTCCCAGATGCTCATATAATACCTGCTGTGTCTTTTAAGGCACACCACTTTGAGTGCTCCATTGTACTTTATAAAACATCACAATTAAATCTTTAACTGAAAAATAATATACCTCACCATTTTCCATCGCAACCTCCACCAACTACAGTAAATCGAGATCTGTGATAGGTCTGAAAATGTTCTTTTCATGACACACTTTTATTCTTCCCCTCAAATAAATCATTTCCGTCATCTCTTGTACCTACTAACTTGTACAATCTCTTTGACTTTTCAAGTTTCTCTACCAGTTATCTATTTCAGAGAATCTTTGCCTGAAGGCATGCGCCAACACATTGAGAAATAAGGCAGTTATCAATTTCTTGTCTACTGTGAAAACAGAAGATGTTTCTGGTTCTCTGACTTTTCCTTTACTTTTGAAGAACTCACTTCTATTCATCCCCCCTTGTCTCTTATAGCCTGACACTACAGTCATCTTTTTTCTTCTTTCTTCAAGGGCAAGAAAACAAGACAAAACAAACATGAAGCCTCCACATCCAGCCCTGTCTCCTAGAAATGACGTTCCCATGCAAAAATGTATTCCGATTCTTATGATGTTTTTCTTTGACTTATCACAAATACGTTCCTAATCAAAGTTAGGGGAAGTCTGCGTAGTGTGGAGGTCGGGTTTGGGGTGGATGAATGGGTCGGCACAAACACAGGACTGTCACCCAAGCAAGAGTCAATGGTGTCATGTTTATGAAACAAATTTAAACTATGTCACATACATTATGTACTTAACTTGCATATGTTATTTAAATTATGTAACAAACATACTTATTTTAACCCACAAGTTAAAGCGTTAACTAGGTGCTTAAAACAGAGACTGTTTCCCAATGTGCGGCGATCGCTCAAATTTTAATTGAGAATGCAATTGTTGTATTTGTGTTTAATTTTTTCAGGAGAGAGGGTTGCCATAGAGAAATAGAGAGATGTTTGTACCAAAAATATTCCTCTTTTAGATGCAAACATACGTACACAAACACCACGCCTCAAGAAAATGCAGAAAAAACTAGTCATGCATTTGTTACTTCTAAGCATGATTATTGCAATTACTTATTATCAGGCTGCTCCGAAAAAGTCTCCAATTCATCCAGAATGCTGCAACTCGTGCACTGAACGGGGAAACAGGTCATATTTCTCTCGTATTAGATTTGCTTCACTGGCTCCCTGTAAAAATAGAACACACACACACACACACACAAACACACACACACACACACACACACGCACACACACACACACAAACACACACACACACACGCAGTAAAAGACAACCACAGAAGTGAAGCCCTTAAGGTTCCTGTCTCCCTGAAGGAGAACTTATTCTGGACATACAAGTGGTTGCTGCGAATCTCTGGGTTTCTATCACCTCCAACCGGTCAAAGCAGTGTCCGCCGTTCCTACCACAGGAAGGTTTTCGTCTCCTCCATTTCTAAGTCGCTGTTTCTGATGCCGTTACAACTCGCTGTTCTTGGGGGAATTGAAAGGTCTCTGTTAATCAAAGAATGTAGTCTAGACATAATCTATATTGAAAGTGTCCTGAGAAAACTTTTGTTATGATTTGACACTATTTATAAAATAACATTGAATTTGAAAATCAGCAAGTTATAAGGCTGGTACATAAGAGAGATTATTTAATTAAAAGGACACACCAAATACCAACTCAACTCCCCCGATATTGGGTGTGTTTTCTGCATTTTTTTAGATATAATCTTTCTCCACTTCTCTACAAGTTTCCCCCTTCTCCGGTCCACCTTTACTTTTCCCATGTACAGTATGTCTGCTGCCTTGCCTGACTCATCTTCTCCGGCCATGGTTAACTGTTATGGACTTCCGCCTACATACTGTACATACAGCACAGCTCAGACATGTCAGCATCTATTAGAGTACAATCAACATTACCACCATCTGAAGGAAGGATAGTCCTTGAAACTGCAGGTTTATTTTCAGACCATGGCTCGATTATCTTGTGCAATGTTTTGTTTTCTTGAGATGACAAGATAATGATCCATTATGATAAAACCACCTTGTTATATCAAAGTATCAACATACACCCTTGACCTCAAGATATTTATTTAAAAAAAAGAAACTGCAACCATGGACACTATTGTCTCTTGTAGATGCCTGTTAGCATGAGCAGCAAGAGAAGCTGGCATAACTTCCAATCTGCACATAGCAGGAGATCACCTTGTAGCATGATTATTCTATGGGCAAAACCCTCCGGAAATGAGATGAGCAACTTTAACTTGATGATTCAATACCTGAGGGATTTGTATGACTAGGTCAAGGGAAATAGGGTGCTGCAGGAATGATGCATTTTTGTAAGCTGATAGCATCGCCATTTAGCGACGCAATTTATCAAAATGTTGAAAAACTTGCTCAACATTTACAGTTTATATCTTACAAACTGCTGGTTATGTTTTGGTCAAAGATAAATAATGGGAAAAAAACATGATTATTTGTTGAAAAATCAAATACTCTTCGAAATATGCATAATGGCCCTTTATGTTTAATTTAATATTCAGGCTATTTCACTGTGAAATTATAAGAGCATAGATAATGCTTGTACCTGTTAAAATAAAGCAAGGTTAAAAACCCACAAGTGTTGGCACAAACAGTCTTCTTCAGGAAAAATGGTAACCTATGGGTCATTAATCCATCATGGCTTTCTTAATATGATTTACGGACTTTTGTGGCTCTAATACAAAGTGCCTCAAAAATACATTTATCACCAATGAATGTAAGGCAAGGCAAGTTTATGTATATACTAGCAGATCTCAGCATCAAGGCATTTCAAAGGGCTTTACATTAAAAATAAAGAGCAATTAAAAACAACTAAAAACAGTCATCAAAGAGAATAATATATAAGATCAATCTTAAACAGAATAAGACAGTGATAAAATGTGATTATGAATGTTATAGCTTAGTGTAATAAATCATTATTTGATTTATTAAAATGCAGTATCAAACAGAAAGGTCTTTAGCATTGATTTAAAAGAACAGAGTTGCAGCAGACCTGCAGTTTTCTGAGAGTTTGTTCCAGATATGTGGAGCATGAATACTAAACACTGCTTCTTCATGTTTAGTTCTGACTCTGGGGATAAAAAGAGCAGTTGCTTAGTCTGTAGGGACTTGGTTTAGGAACCAGAGGGTTGCTGGTTAAATTCCCATTTACAGACGGGGTAGCTAGAGAGGTGTCAGTTCACCTCCTGGGCACTTCCGAGGTGCCCTTCAGCACGGCACAGAACCCCCATTCGTTTGGCGCACCTCTCTACAGGCAGCCCTACTCTGACACCCGTTTGATGCATGTGTATAGGTCCTGTTTGCATGTACAGTATGTATTTATGTATATACAGATTGAAAAAATTGAATTTCCCCTCAGAGATTAATAAAATATGTCTTCTTTTTCTTCTTCTACTACTTCTTCTTCATCTTCTCCAACAGTAGTTTTTTTTTTAGATATTTTCTTTTACAGACAAGAAGCTGGTGTAAAGACCTCAGAACTGGAGTGATGGGATCCACTTTCTTGGTATTGGACTTGAGTAGCAGCATACTGTACCAGCTTTCTTATTGACTTTTTAGGGAAACCTGTCAAAACACCATGACCCATAAAGACACCTTTGGAATAATTGAATTGAGTAAAGTATCTGAGTTTGTATTTAAAGAGAAATGTGTTTTTGTCCAGATGTAGTCCTGCACCACCGCTGGCTCAACAGAGAAAATAATTGTTCAATTAATGATTTGCTGATACAAGTACAGAGCTGCATACTCTTGCTGACAAAGGATCGCCACAGAGAAGAGTCACACTTACCTCCACTAACAAATCCTACTAAAAGGTTTTTGTTTTTCTTGAACAAGAGTACCTGCTGAACATATTTTTAGCACAGCAAGAGACACATTAGAGCACATTGTTAATGGTAATATTTCTGAAGGCTAATTATGAGCATATGTGGTTTTTGTTGTAAAAAATGAACACACAGCTTGTAGCTGCATATTTAACACAAAAGGCACGATTTGAAAACCGAACAAAGACAAACCATTCAAAGTTACCGTGGTCCTGCTCTCTGGAACCAGCTCCC
Source organism: Echiichthys vipera (assembly GCF_963691815.1). NCBI lineage: Eukaryota > Metazoa > Chordata > Actinopteri > Perciformes > Trachinidae > Echiichthys > Echiichthys vipera. Next base: position 19,328,013 of record NC_139827.1, read on the forward strand.
TGCTGACTTGAGGACCATTGATAGGGAGACTTATGTTTTTCCCCAGACAGTTTGGGTTAATGTCCAATCCTCATTAGTATAGTGGGCTTCTGTTCTGATTATTTCTTTGTCAATTAGGTTAGATTATTTCCGTGTCAGTCAGACGACCTTGAAAACTCCCTGGAGCCTGCCAAGGCCACGATTCCCTTGGAGCCTTCAATCTGACTCTGCACACTTAAATCATAAACAACTGATTTATATAAATTATCCTTCATCCCTTATAAACTGAGAAACACCCATGCATGTGTAATAGCAATGAACCGTCAGGGTTTCTGCTTCCTCCTTGCTCCTATTTTAAGTTATCAAGTTATTTTTGTCTTGCTCTCTTTGTGAACCTTTAAACTGAAATCTCTGTGTGAAATACACTATATTCTAGTTCTGAGTCATGGATGTTTTCTGGTTTCATGGGGTCTCATTTTTAATCTTTTAAAATGTTTAACTTTTCAAGGGTTGGGCCAAATACCTGTCTGACATACATTGAAATTGAGGCAAATGGCTGCTTGAGTATCTCTGCGCAAAACCCTAAATATCTTCAAGCCACTGCTTTATAGCTGACCCTGCAAACCTTTCTCTGTAATCAGCCTGTGAATGTTCTCATTCGTCCAGGTCATCGTTATCCGCAAAGCAATTTCAGTCAAAAACAACTGGACTGGTTGTTTGTCTAGGAAGACGTTTCACCTCTCATCCAAGAGGCTTCATCAGTTCATGTACGCATCTGACCAGGCTGGGACTGGTCTTTCTCTGTAATCATCCTTACTTACATCTGTACTGGTGGTGGATCACATAACACAATGTTATCAAACATTTGAGAAGCAGGCCTAAAAGGATGAATCTCATCATGTCTGAAACGGAGAAAGGGCATCCGTCTCTCTCGTTTGCACGTTTTACTCACATGTTCTTTCAGCCAGCTATTCTCATGATAAAAAAAACCCATTATGAATAGTTTGCACCTGGTTTTCTAAAGCAATCTTTCTATCACACACCCCTCAACCTTTTCTTCTTTCTATCCTATATGTCCATATACAGTATATGGGCCTAACTTCTAGGGCTGATTACATGCATGGTTGAGTAATCCAGCATATTTTCCACACTGCAAATAAAGACATTATCTAGCCTCATAATAGATTCAGCAGCGAAGTGCTTTGCGCATAGATTTGAAGACACACATGACACATTCTTTTCATTATTGTTACAGTGTATAAATAATAAAATGTATGCTGGCAAATTAGCCTACAAAAAAAATTGCATTACCAGTAAAGAAAAGGCTGTGATAAAATAAAGTAGAAAAAAACAAAAAAATCCCTTTGAATCGTTCCTGAAGCAGACCAATTGTTTGTATATTACTTACTATTGTTAAGTTTAGCAGACTAAATGTAAAATCCAAATTAATTGAGTAGATGGGGAGATTTCTTCCGTTATAGATAGGCCCTGCCATTTAGTTCTTGTTTTTATAGTATAAAATAATATTCTGGCTTCAATCTTAATTGTATTTCCCAACTGCCAGACAAATTCTGTGGTCTAAATTTTCTTTCTATTACTTTCCAGTCTATGTTAGATGTGGATACATGATAAGCTATATTTTTTTACTGTCTTTTAGTGCAAATTGATTTTTTTTTATTCCAATTTAGAAATCTTATTAAAATGTAGCTAAACAATACATATAGTAGGCTATAATAATAAATAAAGTATAAAAAGTTTTTTAAAAATAAGTAAATTTAACCATAAATATCTAGATGTCAACAAATTTCGACATTATTGTGTTACACAGGTAAATATTATGCAAGATTTTAGAGTGAATTTCTCTGCTCGTATTCAAAACACAAAACTGAAAGGGGCACAACCATAGCATTGCACCAGTTTGTATTATCCAGTTGTGAATGCCAAAAAGATTTGCTTTTGGATGAAGTGTTGTTATAGTTTTGAATTTCTTTTCCTACATCGTTGTTTGTACACTTTATATCTGTTACCTACATTTATCCCACCAACAATTAAATCAGGAACTTGAACATTAAAGGTTGAATATGGAGAAATGAGCAGAACACCCCCATCTAGTGTCTCAAGATTGTAGTCTTAACAACAAAAAATAATCAAAAATAGTTGCCATGTTGGTCAGACCCGGCCCAGTAGCCTACAGGAGACTAGGGTCAGTTTGAGCCTGTTTGAACCCATCTCTCCGGCAAATCACACCATGAAAACAGGTATTGCAGAGGACACAGTTACCGCCATTACAGCGGAGTAAACATGAAAGTTAGCTTACCAATCAAGAAGAAAGGGTAAATATATCCATATACAATCTGGGTTCAATCATGAAGATGTTAATGTTGGAGAAGGAATTGGAGAATCTCTTATGAATATGAAATTTACCAATTACAGGTATGAGATTTGTCATATAACTTAAAGTCGTATTACTACATTTGAACTTAGTGATGTATTCTTTCAATTTAGAAATCTTTATTTCAGACTAAAAACAAGCAGACAATCCGCAAAAACAGATATTCATACAAATAAGACCAGTGTGAAAATAAAAAATAGAGCTAAACAATATATATAAAATAATAAATTAAAGGTTGAATATGGAGAACAGCAGAACACTAATGTCACAAGATCGGAGTCGCAACTACAAAAAATAATTCCAGCAGTCGGGTTGCCAGGTTGGTCAGACCCGGCACCAGTAGCCTACAGGAGACCAGAGTCAGTTTGAGCCTGTTTGAACCCGTCCCCTCCAGCAAATCATACCATGAAAACAAGTATTGCAGAGGAGTTTGACAGTTACCGTTAGCCGTTACAGCTAAGTAAACATGAAAGTTAGCTTACCGATCAAGGAGAAAGGTAGCCATTTCAGGGTGTGTTTAAATGCCATTGAACTCCTTTATCTCAGTCCATAGAGTGAATGCTTGGCCCTTATTGACTCTGTTTTTTACAAGTGGGACAAAAGCTGCTGGAAACTCAGTTTCACCAAGTGCCAGCCTACAGTAGCTGCACCAAACAACAGACAACCCTGGCAACCCACAATGCCGGCCACTATTGGCTGGTACAATGTAAACAGAATGTGACAGAAAGTCAAAAATTAAATATTAAGTCAGACTAAATATATTTTTTTTTTGGAAAAGCAATATATTTATTCTGTACCCCTTAAAACACCCTGTGGGTGTATTATTATTATTATTATTATTATTTTAAAATATATAGCTTTTAATGAAGATTCTACATATTCAACCTTAAACATTTTTGGCCTAGTTGACATTTCATTAATTCAATTATTTTTTATTTTTTAGGTTTGTCGCTAAGGTGATTCCTAGTGATGAAGTGAGTTTGGAACACACGTCATAGGTTACGCCCTCATCCAATCGCATCGCTTTAAAAGTAAAAAAACAAAAAAAGCAGTAGTAGACTAACGCGTCTCTACTGCGCAGACTCACACACGGGAAGAGGTTCTCGCTTCCCACAGCGGATTTTTAAAGTCTCCCTACAAAGGTAGATAGATACACCACTCTTCTGAATCACCTGTGTACTTATCAATGGTTATACACGTAGACAACCTTTGTATCGTTCACTGTCTGTTTGTTGAATACTATCACAACTGTTTCCCTGCGTCCTACTTCTGTTGTTGTGCTAACCGGCGACAGCTAACGTTAGCTAATCTAAGCTAACATTAGTAGTAGTTAGCTTGGCACCTTCCTCTAAAGATAACGGCAGCATTTGTTTCACTCGGCACCTCCGCTCAAACATTCAGATAAACATCATTCTGATAGGCTTTTGTAAACCCAAAGATGTAAAACTGCTTCAGTAAAAGTAATAACGTTAACTAGTTATCAGCATATGATATCTACAAGATTTGAATGAGAAGTGTCGGAGTGATGAAGTGTCGCGGTTGTTCGTTGGTAAACCTCTCTCGTTGAACGCTTATATAGGAAATATATCTAAAATAAATTCTCTGTTTAACGTTACAAATGTTAACTTACCCGCTTCGCTGCTCACAACATTGACGTTATATGCAGTGGTTGAAAGTAACTAGGTACATTTGCTGAAATGTGTACTTAAGTACAGTGTTGAGGTAGTTGTACTTTACTTGAGTAGTTCATTCAACGTTATGCTACTTTACACTTCTTATCCACTACGTTTCAGAGGGAAGAATAATACAAAGTATTCTAAACAAATGAAATAACTATTGCTATGGATTAAGCTACGCAGCGGTATATGCAGTAATTAAAATTAGCCCCACCTTTATTAGCTACAACATTCAAGTGTATTTTCAATAATATGATTATATCCACATGCCCTATCTTTAGGCAAGACATTTTCACAAAGTGCTGTACATAATGCTTAACCGATGCAATTACAGCAGTAAATACAACATCAAGCACACATGTAAAGGATGGAAATCGTTTAAAAGGGAAAACCTGGGAAGCAACATTCAGTGTGTTTACATGCAGTGTAAAAAACAAATTATATTCGGGTTAAGGGCATACCCCGCTTTCCTAAAAACATAGGGTATGTCAAAAAAGGTACATAATTATGATGCTCTGTGGTGCTAGTAGCTAAATGCTTTAATTATAGACAATTTGGACTTTTGGCAGACCACTACCAGGTGGTAACAGAGAGTCTGAGATATATTTTGATCCCAAGTCAATAAAAGATTTCTTAAAAGCAGCAGTTATTTTAACTCTCGGAAAATCATTTACTTTGGGATTTTCTAATAAATTATAGCTGTAAAGGGGAATTAAAGTTTCGGTTAGCTTTAATGTAACTTATTTGGTGCAGCTTACTAGACCCGGACTACTTGAAGGTCACTAACAACTAATTGCTATCATGAATTATGTTAAACTACTTACAGCTGGTGTTGCATGATAGTCTGATGGTCTGAAGGTAAATGCAACTAAAAAGAGAGTGAGCATAAAGCTTAGCTCGCTTCAAAGCAAAAAGTTCAAATGTCGAAAATTGTAATGTATGGGCATCCGCTTATTACAACGTCCCTGATTTGAGTCCAGCGCAGGGATCTGCATCTGCCGCTTCCATGTTTTCTGCTATCTCTCTGCCTTTCTGTTTATAATAGCACAAAATGCCCACAAACACTATGAAAGTCGATCTGTTATCCGGTTGGTGTTTTGGTGGGTGAAGACAATGAAATAATGAACCTAAATCAAAAGCTGAAACTCTCTTGTTCTGCGATGCATGCTTTCCTATAAGCAAGGCAAAGTTGCCAGATTTTACAATGATGTTGGCAAAATGTTTGTAGAATGTAGAAGAAAATGTCAGAAACTGAGAAGTATATCAAGGGCTGACTGTGGCTTTTTGCTATTGAGACATCTTTTTAGATCACTGTATCCTTTAAAGTGGTAAACATGCTAGAGGAAAAACAAGTTAATGTGCTTGAATTTTACATACTCTGTTCTGAAATGAATATTTACTGCTTTGATAACGGCACACCTTAGCTTTCTATGTTATTCTAAGGATTAGTATAAATGTGATACTATCTTTTATTATTTGTGTTTCTGTTTGTGCGTTTGTTTTCTTTGCATCAGCTCTTAGGAGCTCAATACCACCAGTAAAGCTGTATAAGCACCGGGTTGACGGGACTGAAGGAAGTGGCGCGTCGTATGGGGAGCTGCCTGCTGAAATCGCCATGAGTTACAAACCAATTGCTCCTGCGCCATCTGGCTCCAACCACACACCTCCAGGTTGTAACACCAACCAGCTTGAATGTTGGACATGCAATTATTGGCCACTTGTTATGTTATGCATATAAAACCTTCTACACCATGGCCATGGGGAATATTCCTGCTCAACACTCTAATTATCATTAGAAATCAATAGTAGTCTTGCTGATATTAGATTACCAATAACCATAGCACCAACATATAATAATTATGCTGTAATAATAGTTAAAGGCAGCGTACTCAATATTCAGAACATCATTATAGCAGCAGCAAACAACTATATACTTCAGCAGCAGACTAGAACACTTTGCATATAGGCTGCCGCTGTCAGGGTCTTGCAGAATTCCATCCCCAGTACCTGATCCATTGCAGAAAACGCTACCATTTTTTTCAGGTGATAAAGCGCTCCAAGGTTTCAAAAAACTAATGGACGTTGGCTTGTGCTTATCAGAGAACAGGGGATTATTACTTATACCTTACTGCTATTAAATAGACTGTTGCGATTAAATAGACTGTTTCAGAATTGTTTTTGTGTTAGAAGTTCCAGCTGGTGTGTGTTAAATCTATTCTCCTTTTCTATCCAGGCTCATCTGTGCCCTCTCCATCCCTGCCCTCGTCCTCCAACTTTAGGCCGGCTTTTAGTGACTTTGGCCCACCCTCCATGGGCTTTATTCAGGTATGTCTGCAGTACAGTCATTCATACTGTTGTGTTGTCTTTGGTAATACCATATGTTAACCAGTAATCAAGCCACAACCACACCACTTTGCATAAAAGTCCTTACTGGGGCTGCAGCCATGTGATACATGCAGAGCTGTAAACTAACATTTTGGCTCACCTGCCAAGGGCCCAGTAGATGAAATAATCTACCGGCCAAGTAAATTGTTTACTGGCAAAATAATAAATTGCCTCTTTTTTTGGCATATGCATCTGTTTTAGTACCTTTCATTGAGATAACAGTATTTATAGCAGTGCACGCTTAGAAAAGAGGCCAAAGTATTATTTAGAAATACATTATATTATTTATTGAATTTCAAAACATTGCAAATTGAAAACTTAAACAGTTCAAAACCTTGACAAAGGACACACTCATTAATTACTTATCAGAACTACAGATGGGGCCGATCCGATCCAGTATGCATCTCTAATCAGAACTCTTCATCACTGTCTTCACCAGACACCCTCTTTTACACCATCCATATAGTCAGGCTGCCTGCTTCATTGCCAGCTCTCACGCCACAGCTACGATCGGATCAAAGTCATTTCGCAAATCTTTTTAAGAGCAGTGACGCGTACGCTACGTTGCTTCTGAGGGGAACCATTTTCTTCAGTGGTGATGATGGGGGAGACACACGACAAATCACCGGTTTAGCGCTAACGTTTGCTTCTTTCAGAATTTATAATTTTATAGCTACTACAATTTATTGCATAAGCACGACCATCGGGACAAACATTTACCCGCCCCATGGCATGTAGCCCTCCAAAATTAAGTCGCCAGGGTAATATTTTAGTCGCATTTGGCTAGTGGCGACTGCTAGTTTACAGGCCTGGATACATGCAATGCAAATGGGTTATTAATGTCTCACAAAATTGTATCCCTGTTGTTGTATTTGTGAGGACCGCAGTACAAATGTTTCAAATGCCCCAGCCCAGGGTGAGCTGAAGTGAACACACACCCCTTGCTTTTGTTCTGAAGCCGATCATTAATCGTGAACTGCCTTTTATTTTTTAAATTAAGGCAATTTTATGGGGGATTCTCCTTCATTTGCAGCAGCAGTGAGAGAGTGATTGAGACAAAGTCTGCTTCAGCTAATTAATCTTCAGAAAATTAAAATATCAGCTGACAAAAGGCTGTTAACTGTGAGGCAGCTGAGGGCATGTGACCTACATGAGAGTGTTGAGATAGCCACATATTAGTGAGTAAAACATTAAAATGAAGAATGGAATGAATCTACAGTTTTCATTGTCCCTTGAGTTTACTTGTGATGTGAATTTCCAGCTGTGACGAGTCTTGATAATATTTTTTTTCTTCTCCCCTAAACATGTTTGTGAAAATGAACAAACAGCCTGTCAAAGTGTCCCAAGGGTCCACCTACAGTGAGCTTCTGTCTGTCATTGAGGAGATGAGCCGTGAGATCAGACCTACATACGCTGGGAGCAAGAGCGCTATGGAAAGGCTAAAGAGAGGTATATTTTACTAGTCAAAAACATTTACAGTTCCGGTTTTCAGTCCCAGGGGGGTGAAGGAAATGTTTTTCCTTTTTAGATAATAAAATGTGAATAAGTACATTGAACCCTAATCTAGTTCTGTTTGTTAGGGGTCCAGTTTTCTATTTGGATTTCTGTTGTTGGAGTTTGTTTCTGATTTGTTTATTAGAGAGGTTGAACAGGGAATAAGACCTCTCTGGGGTCTACCTAATCCAGAACTATGAAGGAAAACATACATTTCTTTGTCTGTGAATTGCTTTTTATCAAACAAATGGAATAGATATTTCTAAAGATGCATAGTCCATGTAACACATAAAACATGAAATATTTGATTATTTGGTACCATAATAAATCTTAAAGTCTATGTAAATCAATAACAAAAGTGGGACCTGAGCTTTACACACTGCAGAAAATACATTATTAATAACATAGTATGTCAAGGTCAAGCCATTGTCAACAAAAAATTAGGGTAAAAAAGAGCATGTTCAAGTCCCCTGACACAAGTGTGTGGAGAAGGAAATGGTCGATATGCTTCTCCTGGGTATGGATAGTAAGGAAGATATGAACTGGCATTATTGAAACAGAATCACATGCACTAGAAAGCTCAGTAACAGGGGCCCGGTGGTTCAGTGGTGCCCCGTATACAGAGGCTAAAAGTCCTCGCTGCAGTGGCCCGGGTTTGACTCCGACCTGTGGGCCTTTGCTGCATGTTGCCCCTTCTCTCTCACACATTTCCTGTCAAAACTCCAGCTGTCCCATTTAAATAAAGGCATGAAATAAAAATAAATCTCAGTAGCTGCAGCGGCTTTGGTGTAAGATAGACGGCTTGACCCAATTTTGCCTTTAACTTTACCTGCACTTTTCTTTATACTTTAAGGGCAGCCCTATTGAATCAGCATTAATGGCTGCATTACATTTTTTTAGTTGAGGTACGTTCAGACAGGAGATGGACTTTGCTACAATTAAAGCAATTTATCATGTCAAACTGTTGAGTTAATGCCGCCTTGTGTCTGTCTCCAGGTATTATCCATGCCCGGGCATTGGTCAGGGAGTGTCTTGCAGAGACGGAGAGAAGCGCCCGCACATAACCTTTTTGAAAGCTCCCTTCACTCCTCACTCTTCCCTCTGTAGAAGCCTATCCTCATCAAGATCCCCATTGTCTGTTTTACAACCATTTTTGAATCCTCTCACCATTGTGCACGTTCCTCTACAGCTTTTTATAGGTGCATTATGTCCATCTTGTCTCCAATGTTCCCTGCATTCCACCACACTTATTTTGTTGATGATAAATCTTCTGTGAACTGTGGGGTGTATGCAAAATGCAGTTTTGTATCTATTTTGAAAATTTTAACACATTTTAAGTTGAGCGGTGGGTAATACCTTTAGCAAAACGGATGGGAATGTTTAAAGTATGATCTGTTTAATAACAGAAAGAAGTTTTTTTTTTAATGATGAATTTAATGTTCTAGCTGCACCTGTGCTCAAAAGTGCAACCACTGAATATTTTCTGTTAATCTAAGCATCTTGAATATACCCCATTTCTATCCACACATTTTTATCATACTTTGTGGTGTAAACTCACATTAGATGTTTCTCAATCCCAAGAACACTGTACATCTCAAGTCAATTTGTTAGTATGGAAATTTTGTAAACCAGATTTTTGCAGTTCTGTATGTATATCTTAATTAAATAACAGGAAAAAAAACTCATTAACCGTTTCATTTGTGAAACATAATTGCCATAATTGAAACCAGCACTGGTGGGTCGATTTTCGAGTTAAACTGTGGTGATTCAAGACGGGGATGAGATCTTCATATGAAACGTTTTAAGTAAACCAAAAATTGCTGGTCTTTCGCTCCCTTGCTACTTACCAAAGAAATAAGTAATTTGACACAAAATATTGATTTCAACTGAAAGCTAAGGTTGTTTTAGATGCTGGTGTTAAATTGACTTCCTTCTGCAGATTTATGGACATGGTCTTTCAGCTCTGGGGCCTCATTTATATAGGTGTAGTACGCACAGAATAGGGCGCAAACCGCTTTCTAAGCAAACTGGGATTCATAAAAAGCAAACTTGACCAGGCTTGCCAAAGAGACGGGAGAAATGAGAAACTGCGACATAGACAGCAGATGGGTGAAAGGTGAGAAACTGACACCATTGTGTCAAATAAATCGAAATATTGCCTCAATCACATGAAGAATTCACAAAAGCATTTCTTGGACCTACGATGAATACACAAACAGCTGTTTGATGGATTTTCTCTGCAGTGCAAAATAACACTGAATTCAAATGAAGGCATCTTTGAAAAAATTCGTCATAGTCTAACTCAGAAATATGCTCTGTAATTAATAAACAATATATTTTTTGTTTTCAATGTGTTTGTTTTTTAAAATGAGATTAATCACCACACCTGTAGCTTTTAGATCAAATGAACTGATGCCATCATAATGCGTATTGGCGCATACGCTGATTTTCTGACAGATGAGGATGAGCTGGTTCCGACTGCCGCGGCACCTATGGGCATGACATGAAGCCGCATAAGCTGCACCACATTTAGAGTTGATTGCGATTTATAAAGGGAAACCGGCGTAGGACGTGAGTGCACACCGTTCTATGATTCACAATATTTGTATGCGCACGCAAGTCCTATGTATCGCCTGAACTCCACCTATTGACGTGAATCTTACAGTTTTATAAATGAGGCCCCTGAACTGCGCCCATAGACAGCAATGGTCTGTTATTCAGGAATGCCAAAATTGACCAGTAAGTATCGAGTTCCACAAAGCCATATAATAATTAAAATACAATCTTCATTATTGACCTTTGAGAAGGAGACTCTGGCACAAGATCCAACAGACTACTGATTATGAATGAGGGCTCTGTGTCGACGCACCTCGTTCTAAGATTATTTTTTTGTTGGTAATTTCTTTAAATAAGTTTCCTTCTTAACATCAAGTTCAAGGACCCGGATCAATTAAATAAATCAGTGTGGTCTAGACCTGGGGCTGTTGCAAGAAACCTAGATAAGCGATTAAGCCATCCTGGCTTACTTTATCCATGATCTGGTTGCATGAAAGCACAGGCACCTAAATTACCATGGAGATGTATTCTGTGCTTTAAGCCCGGTCCAGCTAACAGCCAGGCTTGATTCATTCTGCTGCTTTATCTGTTCAGTCAGCTGTCACTCCGATCACAAATCAAACATGTTTCACAACTACTCCGTGATCTTTTAGCCTAATTAGATTTTTATTAGCCATGAAACTACCAGGGATACATTGACTTGGACTTCTCTTGATTGATCCCATTGGGATGACTGCCGCAAATAAAATTGAATTTCCAGCAGTTCACAAAAACACAAGGGAGGTATAAAAAAATACATTATAAGATATTGTGTGTGTGTGTGCATATATATATATATATATATATATATATATATATATATATATATATATATATATATATATATATATATATATATATATATATATATATATATATATATATATACACACACACACACAAACGCACACACGCATACACACACACACACACACACAGTGGTGGAAAGTACATTTACTCGAGTACAGTACTTAAATACAATTTTCAGGTACTTGAGTATTTCCATTTTATGCTACTTTATACTTCTACTCCACTACATTACAGAGGAAATATTGTACTTTTTACTCCACTACATTCTTTTGGTAATTTACGTTATTTTACAGCTTCAGATTATTAATATAAAATCAACAAATACCATATATTGTTATAGATTAAGCTACACAGCAATATATGAAGTGTATAAAACTAGCTCACCTTAATCAGCTGCAATATTAATATATTTAGAGAGAGATTATCAGTGTTTGTAGTTAGCTGTCTTTCCAGAGTAACATTAAATCCCACTGCTCTTTTTAACGTGTTCACCTGTTCGTTTATGAAAAGGACGTGACACAAATGTCAGGTGTATATTTGTGAACACTTGTGCGTTCTGTCGGTCTGATATTGCCCGGCACCCTTTTTCTCGTTTTTGAATAATAGCGGCCGACTTTCCTCTTTCCTAATGACATGCTTCACTTTCTCATCAGTTTGCATTACTTCTTGCTGTTTGCACGCAGAGAGGAACGCTGCACGCGTCTCTTCCTTGTCTGCATCTGTGCGCGAACTCGCGGTCTTACTTTGAAATCCGCTAACGCGCACTCAACAGAATGACTTACACCCGGTTTGGCATAGACGCCGCTTCTCATCCTGGTTTGGCCAACGTGCAACCGATTAAGCCAGGTTGATCAGACCAGACTGTTGTTTTCATTTCATTTTCAAATACATACATTTAAATGAATTAAATTACCACTGTTGCAACAATGATCATTTGAATAATGAGAAGTTATTACAGCTCTCAGACAACAATCAAAACTTAAGGTTTAAATGTGTGAATACTTCTCATTTGTTCTGTGTTGGTGAAAGCAGTGTGGTCTCTTGCCTTCTTTAACAACACCGCAGAACAGCTTATTGTGTATCTTGAATGATAGAGATGGAAAGAAGTCTTATTTTTCTATTTTTAAGTAAAAAATAAATAAACAAGAAATCTTCAAATTGTATTGCGCAAAATATATAAATTCAAGCACTTTCAATGATTCATGTTAGTTTTCAAATTCACAAAGTATTAAGGACCTGTGGGAGCCATCTTAATTTTTTTTTAAAATTATGAATAGACTGATTATCTGTGTAATTAAAACAATAGAAACCTTTTTTTTCAGTCATGTGTCTGCATGTAGCAAAAATTAAAAGAAAATGCAATGCTGGGGATAAACACATTTATTTCCCAATACATAATCACAACCTCATATCATCTCACTTCAGACAGGTCGGGCTGAACCACCCACTGCTTCACATTAAGAGTGATGAGAAGCTCTCTAAGCAAGTGAAAGAGATAATGAGGGGTTTGTTGAGTACATCTTGTCAATAATATATGAAATAAGTACAGAGGAGAAAGCAAAGATAACACAAGGCTGTGTGTTATATAATGATTGTCCCAGATAGCTTGGTTTCCCAGTCGCATCTACTAGGAGATAATATAATGGTCTCCTGCTTACTCCAATGCTTCCGCTGTGACCAAGATAGAGGAGGGGGTCTGGCGGTGCAAAGCAGAAGTGTGCATCAAGATACAAAAAAAAAAGTTTGGTTTTCTGGAAGAGAGAGCAATCCCATTGAAATCTCTCCTTGTTGGGCTACGATAAGTCATTTTAGGATTATCCGACAGTGATTTTCATAAAGAGCAAGCCATAAAATGCTTAAACTACTTGTTCCTAATACTGTGGCAAGTTAGTGTTTGGTATATAGATTGCCATACAATGACTTTCCACAAACAACTGATAAATTCATCATTAAATCATATATATATATATATGCAGCAAATCTGTGAAACACGTTACTAAGGGTAACATTCTGTAGGTAGTAGCCCATTACTGTGAGCAAGTTATTCATCAAGAGTGTTAACATTTCTGAAGCCACAACAGGCTGAGTAAAGAGTAATAAAATAATGATGCTGTTGGACATTACATGCTTCATGGTTTCTACAGGACTTTTAGTCAAGCTGACAATCGGCGTGACCATTTTAAAGACTGAACTTCTGATTCTAAAAAGGAAGAATGCATTTGGCTAGAGTTTAGAGTAACAAGGCAGGAATGTGGGCTTTGTGTGTATGACCTTACGGTGAGAAAATATTTATGTGTACCATGGGAGTGCAAGGGGGCAGGGTGATTGGCTTGTGTGAATGAATACAAAACTAAAAACACCAGCAGTGGCAATATTTCTCCTCCATCTTGAAATTCATAGGCATCTTCTAGTTCCAATCAATTGTGCGATTCAACCCTGTGAAGAGGAAGATCAGTTACTTTTCTTTTCATTTCTACCACAATATGTTGTAAAAAAAAAAGCATAGGTTGAATATTTTGGGGGGCAGATATGAGATAGCTGCGATTAAAAGAGATAAAACTCTAAAGTAGACTGACTGTAGTGGCAGTGGCTGGTGGTGCGTTGTAGTTGAATAGGCCTTTGTAGCGACCCTTTTCCTCCTTCTCTTTGGTGCGGATCCTGTCCTCCAGGGCTTTTAGCTCCTTGTCGACAGACGGTCGCAGAGAGGGGTCCAGCTCCAACACCTTTTCAAAGTCTGCCCGTGCCTCTACCTCGTTCCACACTGCAGCGTTGGCCTTAGCCCGCTTGTAGTATGCCTTCAGATTGTCTTTTAAGAACGGGACAAAGAATAACAAATAAATATTCTTCATGTACATAAATGCAGGTTGGAACCTACGGCCATCAACAACTTAACATAAAAACACAGATAGGAGGTTTTATTAAACCATAAATAACACTTCAGGTGTTTTAATCCTATGGGGCTATTGGTCTATTGGCCACATAGCCACTACATTACAGTACGTTTGTGTGGCAGCCTCATAAACCCTGATAAAACCTAGTTGTTGTGTTTTAAGAAAGAAAGTCAATAAACTGCTCTATTTAATACATTATGTACCTCAATTGTCATACATTATTTTATAGCGATGAACCACTTACCAGTTTTATAATAATATGCGGTAAAATTGCTCAAAATTGTAATCACTGTTAAAACCGTGTTTTTTACCGCGCTTTAAAAAATATTAAAGTTATTACTGTCCAGCATCAACCAAAGTTAGAAACCGCTTTGCAGATGCAGGCGAAGCACCGTGATTTTTCTTTTTCATCAATGAAATATGGTGGAAGGCAGTGACAGCGCTTCAGAGAGTCTAAGTCTGAAGCGTGGTCGTAATTTTGTTTTTCTATGAATGCTGATGGAAACTTGATTGAAGATGGTCACCCTGTCTGCAGAACATGTAGAAAGAAAATCTGCGAAAGGCATGTTATTATTTTAATGTTTATGCAAACAAAAAGTGCTACTAATGCCATTTTGAGGTTTTCAATATAAAACTTGGTGTGTCGGCAATAATAATAACCGTGATGTTATGTAATTTTAATAGTTTCATCCATAATGGCATATGACTCCTTTTTTTTTTTTAAACTATGCTGTGCATTTAATTTTCTATTTTAGTGTATAAATACACCACAGACAGACTCTTACAATATGTAACAATTACAGATCTGCTAATGTCAACACAGCGATCAGCTCAAAATATCAAAAAAGCAGCTAGGAAGGAGACAGTAACCGTGTCTTACTGCAGCTACAGTTATAACAGAAAACCAGAGCAGTTTCAAGGAGCCTGAAGGGATGAGCGTCATTCCTTTAAAAAATATTCCCTCATTTGGTTTTGATTATGGTGGTGGGGGATGCAGCAGCATTCGTTCTCATGATGGTTTTCTGGAAGCTCAACATCGCAACCACAAGTTTACACTTTTTCTAATCTACACCAATCCCAAATAGACGGCTCCCTCTTTGAGATCACTAATCACAGCTCCGTGAACAACACCAACAACAAAGCCTCACCCTCATATTTGAAGACTATTGATGAGCAGTGTTCGATGACTTCGTAGTACTGGCCCTGGAGGAGCTTGCACTGACAGTAGTTGAGGAGCAACGGTGTGATCATATGGTCCAACTTTACCCATACCTCGTCTCCAGGGTGCTCCTTAAAGGGGGGGAGACAAAAGTCACAAAGAGGAGTTAGAGGTTACATTTTATTGCTTATTTATGTTTATACAAAAAAAACATTAATAGGAAAAAATGGATCTCTTTATTTCATCTTGGCACTGACCTTCATCTGTAGATTTTTGAGGCAGGCAATGCCATTGTAGTACTTCTCTGTGGCTTCTTTAATTTGGCCCTGTTTGAAAAGCATGTTGCCCTCTTCATGGATCTGAGGCACAAGTTTGAGTTTCTCTTCGTCCGTCATAGCCCACACATCAAGCTGGAACGATCCCGGAGGCAGAACCTGAACAGAGAACGGGATTGCAGATCAGTGGCAGCGGGAGCTTACATAATAGAGAGTAAAACTGTGGTACAAACATATTATGTTAAAAGTTAAGTGTTTTTATGCTTTTGAGCGATCTATCCCCTGGGATTTTTTGTGTCATGATAGAGTTGTTGTTTCATAATACAATTCAATTCAAATCAAAATAAATAATTACAATACCCCTGCAATGAATTATGTTTAAGTTCTGTCTTTAACATAAGTTTCTGTATTAACTTCAGTTATTGCTTAAAGTGTGTTAAAGAGGTATCAACAATAATTTTTGAGACCATAGTGGGTGAACTGAATTATATCGAGAAGCATTTTCAAAATGTTGTTATTCTCAGAAACACCTTTGTTTTCACATTTGCCATGTGATAACTTTTGATTATTTTGCAAAATTAAAGAGGTTTGAATAAAAAAATTAAGTATACAAATGTCAGAGAATAAAAATGGTTACCTTTATTGGTGCCAAAACACAGGCATTGTGTCTGAATTAAACTAAATAGAATATAAAACATTATTGTGAAACTCTGGGCTCTCTCCTGCCTGCTCACCTCCAGCAGCTCGATGGCGAAGACAAGAGGCTGTGGACTGGCCTGAAGTTGATCCAGGTCCTTGTGTCCTAGAGAGTGATGGGAGTGGATCTGGGCAATGCCACAGCAGTGCCTCTGGCCTTCCAGGGGGTCCTTACCAGCACTTATGTTTCTCAGGGACTGGGACACAAGTGGGTACAGTGATGTGTGCTGAGGAGTGAATAGAAATGGTCAATGCACGCAAAGAACACATTCGCCACTCCAAACCAAATAGCCAGCTCACTAACCTTACTGTCACAGGTAAATTCTGCAACTTCGCCTTGTTTCATGGTGCTGACCACTCTCTCCCACACAGCTAGTTTAAACTTCTTGCCCAAGATGAGCTCCATGGGTTTGCTGTGACCCCCCATGGTTCTGGAGTCATCCAGAACTGTGCCATCACACTGGCTGGTTCTGTAGTGAAAGACCACCTGGTAAAAAAGATCGGACAAAACCAACAACATTAAACACTGCTTAACAAACTATATAAGTAGATTTATTTAAAGCAATCTGTACCCCACTGTATACGGCCCACCTGTGGCTTCATACAGGGAAAGCAACATGCAAAGATTAAAAGTGGCTTATAATGACGGCATGAGACTGCTTCTGAAACTACCAAGAAGGTGTCGTGCTGGCCAAATGTTTGTTAGCGCTGGTGTGCCTAATTGTTCTGCCGTTATAAGAAGTCTTATATGTCGATTTATGTGCGGATTGTCAGTCTCAACGAACACTAATATGCTGGCATTAGCCCGACCAGAACGTCGAGACTGTAGAGAAATTGGCACGTCTGTCTGTTTAAGTGAAGGTTGTTGACCTTATCTTTATGTTTATCGTTTTGTATTGTACTTTATATTAATTGCTATATTTTGTATTTATTGTGATACTTTTTTATTGTACTATGGACCCTCCGATGTGTCCTGAATAAAAGCATTATTATTATTATTATTATTATTATTATTATTATTATCCGGTTAAAATAACGGTTGTGACATCAGGCTTTTATGGATTACGAGATCGATGCCGCTTGTTTACTAGAAAACAAAAGAGCCATCTGTACTTCTCGGACAGGCCTGAGGGGTGTCTCGAACACATTCGGACCAATCACAACAACGGAAAATTGACTGACGTGGTATGCTGACCAATCAGCATTCATAAACACATGCCCATCCTGTCCCGCCCCCTCAATATTTCCATCAGATGAAAAAAATGGTAGAAAAAAATGTAACCCGGCGTAAAAAAAACACATAAATGTGACGTTGTACTTTATCACCACGCAGGCAGCGGTGTCTGTATACACGCTTCAATGCGTTTGGTGTAACATCAATCTAACTGACTGAGTGTAATAATGTGTTGGCTATGATAGCATTAGCTTACGTGCTGCGTCGCATTTCTTAATCTGATCCAGGAGACTGGATTAAACTGGTCCAACCGTCGACAGGTGTTGATTGTAGTCTTACCTTGGTTCCATTGGGAAAGGTCGATAGCTCTCCTTTACCAGGACTGACCAATTTCTTTAGTATTCCTTCCTCGAGAAGCTTGTGTGCCTCTTCCTCCATCCTTGACCGAGTTTTACGACGGATGACGATGATTGCCGAAGTCGTTGCGTGAGGCGTCACAGCGCCCTCTACACGTACACTGCGTAAGTGTCATTATAGTCGAGGCTGTGACTTTTAATAGCAGACACACAATACAGAATATGCACGTGTCTTGTGCACCAATTCGTGAAAATATACGTCAGTCCATTGGCTAACAGTTAACAAGCTTCTTTTATTCAATGACTGCTATTTACTATTATATTTATTAGACACTCACAGGCTCTCATTGTATAATTCATTATATATCCTAGTGATGGTGCAATTAATCCCTCAGTGCAATATTCCTCTAACACATGCTCTGTTTGCATGCGCTTTTTTATATTTTATTCCTTCCTATATTTTTATATTTACGGCATATATGTGTGTTTTTTGTTTTAATATGGCATCTAAAATATATCTATTTACTTTGCAGATTAAAGGCTGAATATGTAGAATCCTCATTAAAGCTATATATTTATTTTAAATAATACACCCATGGGTCGTTTTGAGGGGGTTCAGGATGAAAGTATTGCTTTTCCATTAAAAAATATATTTAGTCTGAATTAATATTTTATTTTGGACTTTCTGTCAAGTTCAGTTTACATTGTAGCAGCCAATAGCGGCCGGCATTGCGTGTTGCCAGGGTTGCCTGTTGTTCGGCGCAGCTACTGTACAGCTACTGTAGACTGGCACTGGTGAAATGGAGTTTGCCAATCCTGCAGCTGCGTTATTTGTCCCAGCAGCTAAGTAACAGGAGGGGGGGGGGGATCATTATAGGCCAAGCATTCACTCGATGGACTGAGATAAAGGAGTTCAACGGCATTAAAACGCACGCCGTTATAGCTACGTTTCTCCTTGATAGGTAAGCTAACTTTCATGACTTAGCTTTAACAGCTAACAGTGACTGTCAGTCAAACTCCTCTGCAATACATGTTTTTATGGTGAGATTTGCCGGAGGAGATGGATTCAAATGGGCTCAAACAGACTCCGGTCTGCTGTAGGCTACTGGGCCGGGGTCTGAAGAACACAGCAACCTGAGTGGTGGAACGATGGCGGTGTTCTGCTCATTCTCCATATTCAACATTTTAGTTTTTAAATACAAAATACAGTGCATGAATGTTAATGTATTTGTTCCAGCACTGATGTATCACTCACTAATATTTATCCATTAGTATAATAAATAATGATACAACACTGACAGGACAGGAGCTTTTCAGCTGCCCAATTAGTACTTTTACTTGTAATAAAATATACAAAAGTTTTATTGTAGTTTCACAGTCATTATTCACACGACATTAAAAAAACACAGGCAAGACCAATCTCCTTCTTTTTCATGTACACATACAGCAATATCAATTCATGTAGTGGAAACATAGTCGAGGCACTGAGTGGTTGAATTAGTAGTGGTCATTACAATGACAAGAAAAACAACAACCATGTGACAATACGTTTTTTTGTTACAAGTGACGAAATACAATTCATTTTAAGATAAACAAAGAATGTAGTGAAAATGTAGTGTCTCATAAAATGTCATTTTTCAAAATACGGTAGGTAGAACAATTTGAATCCTCTCCTTCCGCGAACAGCACAGCTGATGTATATCACATGATACACTGAAGGGAATACAGGGAATTACACGGTTAATATTGACAAAACAAGGCAGGCATTTACTGGTGCAGGCCAGGGGCGAGGAGCAATTTACCTCCAGGGATGAAGAGAAGAAATCCAGGCACAAAGAAAATAGCACTTGAAACGCCTGTAAAATATAGTTTCATTAGTTAAGACCAACAGTAGAGTCACAGTCACCAACATCAATGAATGCAACTACACATTAAAAGAATAGTTCAACATTTTGGGAAATATGTTTATTAGCTTGTTTGCTAGGAGCTGGATGAGAAGATCAATACCACTCCCTGTATGATAACTATGAAATTACAGCCACAAGACTGTTTTTTTGTTGTTTAATATCTCCCTTTCTATCAAAATACTTAACGGTAATGGTAACACAAAGTTAATGTGTAGTACTTGGCAGCAGAAAAGTTGTAGCCCAAGACAATCATTTGTTTCCAACTTTCTTGCAAACTACAACTATGTTATCCAAGGATTTTACTAACAACTGTCAAGTAATAGTACAGTATAGTGTAGCAGCCTTATTCCTTTACGTCAGTTGTAAAAGTAGAGAGGAAAGAACTGCGCTGGATTGAAAAACACCGCTCTTTATCATCAAAAGGACTTTGGCCCTGAAAGACTGGTGCTTCTTCACCATCAACCCAGCAGAGAGAGTGTGTGTGTGTGTGTGTGTGTGTGTGTGTGTGTGTGTGTGTGTGTGTGTGTGTGTGTGTGTGTGTGTGTGTGTGTGTGTGTGTGTGTGTGTGTGTGTGTGTGTGTGTGTGTGTGTGTGTGTGTGTGTGTGTGTGTGTGTGTGTGTGTGTGTGTGTGTGTGTGTGTGTGTGTGTGTGTGTCTCACAGGAATCGTGTACAGAATAGGTTACACAAAGAGCTGCCAAGCTTTGTTTGAGGCCCGCCAGAATACACATTCAAACCCTCTCTATGTTCTTGTTGATAGTGCTTAAATTATTGCTGTTCTAATCTGCTATGCTAATCTTGCATCTGGACTAACAGATTGTATTGTGTCATATAGTCTAACCATATGGTTTATTTTTCTTACCTGCATTTGGATTCAGCTGTATGACAACACCTGTGAAAATAAGTGCTAAAAAGAAACAATGCAACAGAACATGAGTGAGGCAGGGTGACAACACAGTGTCCGTGTGTAATATATACAGGTTGTCCCAATGGGTACACACTTAAAATAATTGTTGTAGGTGTTTATTAAAAGTCATTTAATTTTTAAAATGTAATAGAATTTACAAACATTATTTTATTGTTTTGTTACCGCCTGTTCTCAAACGGATGTCCTTTCTGTCCCAGTCACTGCTGACAACGCGAAGCAATGGAATCACATCACAAACAATTCTCTAGGTATTTGCTTGCATTCACGTTCAATAGCTTCTCTCAATTCAGTGACTGTTGCAGGTCCCATAGCGTAGACTTTGTCTGTATATATATATTTTAGTTATCAGCTGCTAAAGTGTGTTTACGTTTTTGGGACACCCTGTGTTTACACACACACACACACACACACACACACACACACACACACACACACACACACACACACACACACACACACACACACACACACACACACACACACACACACACACACACACACACACACACACACACACACACACACACACACACACACACACACACACACACACACACACACACACACACACACACACACACACACACACACACACACACACACACACACACACACACACACACACACACACACACACACACACACACACACACACACACACAAAGTTCAGTGTGCCATATCACTGACCACTGAACAAACTACGAGGTGTAAACTTAAACTGTTCAAAGCACCATCTTAGGTTACAATAATGAAGCGCATGTACAATTTCATATAATGCACTCCTTTGTCATACAAAATAGTTTCTGTGAAGTAAACAAATCACTTAAATTTACGTTTATTCATTTTATCTACTAGAAAAATATATATATTTCAATTTATGAACCATCTACTGTAGATTTCAGAAACTAATCATAAAGGTTAACAGCCAATTTGGTCATGCATTATTCCTGTGACACTAGAATAACCCTGAGGAGAAACCTGGGAAAATGTGAGAAAAACAGAAATAAAATAAATGCATCTCTCTTTGAGGCAAGAGTTTATCACGGTAATAAAAAAATCAAAAAAAATCAACAACTCTGCCTAAGACTCACCAACTCCAGTGATGAGGAGAAGGAATGAAGCAAGAACAACTCTTCTATTCTTCTTCACCAGCGGATGAGACACCCACCTGGGCAAAATATTTTTTAGAGGAACTATTTTTTGGTGTTTGTGTATGTGTATGTGTGTGTGTGTGTGTGTGTGTGTGTGTGTGTGTGTGTGTGTGTGTGTGTGTGTGTGTGTGTGTGTGTGTGCTCACCCGCAGCAGTGTGCAGAAATCTGTGTTACAGAACTCAAGGTGCTGAAGGACCACTGGGAGCTGCAGTAAGACAGAGTTGCAGGGTCGCTGTGGAAAGAGCAGAAACAGACTTTATCTCACATTCAAAGCACATGAGGGCGAGGGGGAGAGAGGGGGGAGGATATTACCTGTAGGACCCACCTGATTTTAAAGAAGTTATTGAAAGAGGAATTGCCATTATTACCCAGGGCCTCTTCATTTTCCAGATTCTAAAGACGCAGCAGAGGACAAAGCAGTTGCAGCTTCAAGTAAAAAGCTTAATATATACTGTACAGACACTAATTTGTACACAGTATGTTTTAATGTACCTGATACTTTAGGTTACTGTGTTCAGGGGAGCCGGCGGCAGCAGCAGGTGACGGATGAGTCTGAGGTTTGTTGAAAGTTAGAGGACCAAATGTCATCTCTCCTCCTTCTCTGTCCTTCCAGCCTTCTGTCTCCCCATCAGACACAGCTCCGTCCTCATCTCCCTCCAGAACAAAGGCATCATCGATACTGAACTGCGTTGCCATTGTAATTGCCTCTTATATCCCGAGTTCCTGTGGCTTGATGCTCACTGGGGATTCAGAGAAAACATTATGCACTCACACTACATGTGCTCACAGCAATAACATTTTTTTTTTTATAGAATATTTCAGTGGAGACATGCTTTGTCTACAATGATGTTTTCTATGGCAGCTACTCAGCTCTGAAAAAAAGATTCCTGGAGGCTTTCAGACAGGCTGAGGCTGTGGATGCTTTTAAAGTGCACCTTGAGACACACTTTTATTCTCTGGCTTTTAATTGTGTTTATCATTTTATCTGGTTTCCTAGGTTTAAACTTTGCTTTAAACTTGTTTAAATTGGACTATTTTTTCTATTTCCACAACATGTATGCACATATGTCTTTGTGAAGCTCTTTGATGCATAACGTGTTTGCTTTTCAAAGCACTATATAAATGGAAAAAAAAAACCCTCTTTCTCTCTTTCCATACCTACTGGACTACGTGGTGCTCTTTATTGGCACCTTTGATCCCTCTATTCTTTTTTATTGACATCAATATTTCTTTATTGACTGCTTTAATGTCGTTTTGACTCTCTGAGCTACTGGACACAGATTAATACAGTATCCATCTATATAGGATGAGATAGAATAATCCTTTACTAGTCCCATGGTGAGGGAATTTACAGTGCCACAGCAGCAAAAGAGGGCAGTTAAAATAACAAAAGCATCAATCGCAGATGCAAAATATAAGAATAACCCATGTACACATAAAAAAATGAAGTAAACTAACAGTTAAAATAGCTAAAACCTTTTTTTGTGCACTTACGTTTTAGAAGCATTCAAAGTACGTGCACACATGCCTACACGCACAAAGTGTCTGGAGCTCCATAGCATCTAGCTATGCAATAAACTGAACACATAAGCATCAAATAAAGGCGTAAAGGCAGACGATAGCTACAGCACTGCGTCCATTTGGCCTCCATATTCGAGCAGATTGGACCAAAGATGACTAAAACTCGGCAAAGAAGCAGCAAACTGTCTGTATTGTTGGTCTCTGCCATTGTTTGTGCTCTTTCCGCTAGTCGATCAGATGACCAGGAGGAAACTTACTGTCTTTAAGTGTCTTTCTCCGGGGAGGCTCAACATACAGTCTATGGACTCAACTCGACTCCACGTCGCGAAAGCACGGGTCACATACTTGCACACACACTGGAGGTGATCTCTAAAGCCTTCATACACACTCTTTGATTTGCTCTCGAGTGTGGAAAAGTATTTCGTAAAAAGTTTTGCGTCTCTTCCTTTTTTTCGAACACCCGGCTCTCGATTGCACGCGTCTGATTACGCCCAAAGACCTCTTTAGGAGTCAGTCCACTTAATCGAGTGTCGGTTTGTCGATCTACACTCGAGTTCATGAGGTGGATGAAAGTGAAGGCTGCTAAATTCCTGCTACACTGTAAAAAACATACCAGATGCCCAAATGACCTGCATATAAAATGTTAGTAAAGTAACGTAAAAGTTGTGGAAATTACCCTTTTGACGTTACTAGGCTACTAATTGAATTGTTTTATTTATTATTAACCATGTCCCTGTTTGACCTATTATGACTATTTTTGTCACTATTGTTGTCATTGTTTATGTATACATTTGTTGTACGGTAACCGTCAGTCAAACTCCTCTGCAATACTTGTTTTTATCGTGTGATTTGCTGGAGGGGACGGGTTCAAACAGGCTCAAACAGACTCCGGTCTCCTGTAGGCTACTGGGCCGGGTCTGACCAACCTGGCAACCAGACTGCTGGAATTACTTTTTGTTGTTGCGACTCCGATCTTGAGACAATAGATGGTGGTGTTCTGAGGTTCTCCATATTCAACCTTTAATTTGTTATTTTATATATATTGTTTAGCTCTATTTTTTATTTTCACCCTGGTCTTATTTGTATTAATATCTGATTTTGCGGCTTGTCTGCTTGTTCTTAACCTGAAATAAAGATTTCTAAATTGAAAGAATACATCACTAAGTTCAAATGTAGTAATGCGAATTTAAGTTATATGACAAATCTCATACCTGCAATTGGTAAATTTCATATTCATAAAGAGATTGAACACAGATTGTACATGGACACATTAACCCTGACGACTAACAGAAAAAGTTAACACACACATTGCTATATTTTAATGAATTATTCTCCACCGCCCCCCTGAATAATATATATCATTGTCATTGTTTAAATATTTATTTTATATATTTTATTTAGCTTTATCTCTAGTTTTTGTACACCAGAATCTTATTTGTGTAAGAATGTCTTTTTTTTGTTGTTGCTGATTTTCTGTTTGTTCCCGTTGTTTAAAAAAAAACAAACTATTATAGCCTATCATTAGATTGTCATTACTCGCACCTCCATGTGTAAGCCGTATCTTACTGTTGTAGTTGAAGTGGAGCTGTTTTTTAAACTATTTGAGGACTACAACTGATTGATTTCCTAAAGGATTATTTTCTCAATCAGTCGATTTGAATCACACTATTGAGGATACTAGATTTTTTTTTCATTAAACTTCTGGAGCAAATGTTTCCGTCATCAACATATACAGTTGCACAAAATGAAAGTGCTGAAATACAGTGCCTGTTTAAAAACTGTATTTAGATCAAAAGTCCCTTCAGCTGGGGATCATGATACCAATACCCACCATACAAAAAACCCAAAATAAAACAGAACAGTACTTAAAAATTAATTTAATGATCCAATCAAAACACTCAAAAGCCCACTGCCTCTATCATTTAAGCACTTCACTGATATGTTATGATTGTTGTCCACAATGTGGCAAAGCTGTTTTCTGCCAGTTTGCACCAATTTGTCTTCCACTATTTTATGTTGTCATTAGGTGATATGCAACCTCTGACAAAATCAAATTATTCAAAAGCACTTCAGAGCAAAAACCTTTTACTATGTAAATTGAAACTGCTTATCCACCCCCAACTACTTATCATAACAATGTCCCACTTGTCAGCAGTTATGATTGATGATCTTACAAATAGGACCAATATCACACTGTAAGTAATATAAAACTGTGTTTTGCAGTGCAAATAAATACATACAATGTAGGCAAAATAAAACAGGAACATAAATCAGCCCTCTGTATTTGTTGCCAAAATGTGAAATCATGTGATTTCCAGCAAGTCAGAAGACCTGCATTGTGCAAACAAACATCTCTAAACCAACAATCACAGATTAGTCATTGTTGGATGCAATTTGGAGAAGCAGACAGTCAGAGGTGGTAGATGGAGTGAACACTGACTGGGTCTAGCAGAAACACTACTGGTAACATTCGGATATATTTGGAATATCAAGAGGTGTGAGTTATTTAATGTTTCTGTGACTTTTTCTCTTGATTAATCACTTAACTGAAGCAATAATATTTACAGTATGCTGTTATAAATAACTATACTTTATTCTCTGAAGTCTTTTAATGGGATTCATTTATGGAAATAGTGTATTTATTAAAAATGGAAGCTGTAGATAAATGCTCACAGCTTAAAAACGTTTAATAGTGGAAGGCATTACGATGTTTCAAAGATTGCGCCACATTATTGACCTTTTTTTTAGGGCTTGGTGCCATATTCATTTTGAAACCCTCACTTGCAAAACAATTCCATCAACTGTTTGCCAATGTGCTTTTACCTGCTGCTCTGTTCTCTGCTTCAGATGAAACTACAGGCTGTTCTTTGCCTCTGGCTGCAGCTCCTTTTTGAGGTAAAATGACCTGAGAAATGTAGAATGAGCTTTTTATCGCTCAGGCAGAATGTTTACCAATACCCTCCATAGCCATTATTATGACAGTTGACCAAAGGGTTTAAAGGGATTGTTCACATTTTTGAAGCATAGTTGTATGCAGTCCTTATCCATAGTCAGCGTGTTACCTACAGTAGCAGGACAGATACGGAAGTAATGTACTGCTGTGGAGCTAAACATATTACCTAGAAAGTCCCCCATAAAAAATAATAAATATCAGTCTAAGTGTATTCTATATTTAGAATATTTTCAATGCTTTATCTTACTGTAAAACAGCCGGAACAGTTATCTATGCTCTCTTCAAGGCTACCAGACTCCATTGACAAAAGCAGTCACTTGACCTCGTAGAACAAATGTGTTCTACCGCTGCCTCAATCGGTTAGTTTGTTATTCATGTTAGATCAAGGTCATGTGGTGAAAATATTCCAAATATAGCATACACTTCACCTGCTATTGATTTTTTTCAAACTTGGGATGTAACGTGTACCTCATGCAACCACACTTTTGTAACTATCCCGTTTTTGACTCTTTTTTTTGACCCTCTCACGTTTAAAACTGTGTTTCTAATTAGCTTTCTACATGCACAAATCTCCGGGTGATGCAGGGGTCCACTCTGGACCTGCCCTGTATCTCGTTTAAAACTGACTTCACTGGAGAGACCATCACCTGGAAATTCAATGGTCTTGTTGTATTTCCATAACTTCCATTCATTTTTTTTTTTCACTGTATTGCGAAAAGTTATTTATTCAGTTTGGTCTTCTTCTGAATACAGATATTATTGTCACTGCTAAGTCATCTGGCTCGCCTAGAGTCAAACAGAATGGCAGGTATCTCTCAATATCCCCTGTTACTGCTGCCAACGAGGGAGAGTACGAGTGTCTGTTAAAGGAGGAAAATATGGAGCTGAAAAGGAAATACAACATTAAAGTTGATGGTAAGAAATAGATACTTATACATACACAGTGGAACATTTTGAAAACGGCTAGAATTGATATATATAACATTCACGAAAAGCTTGGGTCTAAAAGAGATTGAATTGTATGTGCCTCCCTTTGCAGCATCCATCAGCTATACCATTACGGTAATTGAAGGCAACGCTGCTTACCTCCCGTGCCATTTCCCATATTCCCACCAAATTAAGGCCAATGCACTTTGGTTCAAAGAGACGGGAGATAGCATGAGGAAACAGCTGAATACTGAAGACGACTCTGATGGTAACAGAGTGGAGCTTCTTTATCCACTTGACCATGAGCAGACCATTATAATCAGAGACATTGTTATGGAGGATGCTGGACTTTACCTGTGTTCTGCTGAGGGGGAGACGCTGAGCTCTGTTTATATCATTGTTGAAGGTAGGTTTGGTCTATATACTTCTATGTTATTGAACAGTCCCTGTAAATATAACATTTAAAAAAACAAAAAAAAACATAAAACTTCTTTTCAGTTGCTCCCACTGTTCGTCCTCACTCATGCGAGGGCTTCACCGGTGCATGGGAGCCGTGCCACGATGAGAATAGTCGCACAGGGGAACCCATATTGCAGGAATCCATCACAGAGTTTTCCATGAAGCTGTATTCTCACCTCAGAGAATCACAACCCTCCAGCAACCTGCTCTTATCTCCTATCAGTATCAGCGGGGTACTCTTCCATTTGTTGTTAGGTATGACATTTTTTAAAGGTCCTATATTGTAAAAAAGTGAGATTCCCATTTATTTTTCAAGGTGCTAAATATTGTGAAAGTCCAAAAACGCTCATTCCACAGAGTACTGCACACAGCCTGTATTCAGAAAAAAAGCAGTTTAGCTGATTTGATTAATTGTATGTACTTGCATGATTCTTGCAGTTTGTGGGTGGTATTTTATGGCTGAAAGCACTAATTGTAAGGTTTCTTTGGATAAAGCTAAGTGAATAGAATATATTTATACCCTCCGTAGTAACCAATGGCAAGTATTGAGGGGACAGAAAAATGCATTGCTAGGGTTTTTTGTGTTGAAAATAAGAAAAGTAGACTGCCAGCCTCATCCTTGAATATTATTTGCTCTTAAAGCAGCATTGAACACAATAAACTTTTATATGAATTGAAATGTCACAGGTTTTCTTTACGTATATTAAATGTCAGACATACACCTCCGAGCTTTAAATACTGATCTATGGGACAGTATATCTCTTTCTACATCATGTCTTTTCTTCGTCCTGTTACCTTAAGGTGCACGGAATAACACCCGTAAAGCCATTGCGAGGGCCGTCTGTGTGCCTCATGAGTTCCACTGTGTTCACCTCCAGATGAAGAAGCTGAGAAAGAAATTGGCCGGCTCCTTGCAGATGGCTTCTCAGATCTACTATAACCCACGTATTAATATCACTGTTTGAAGCTCACAAAACTTCTCGGCAATCAAAGAGACAGGTGTGGAGATTCTGAGTCTATACAAAAGGAACTCTATCTCTGTAGCTCATCATGGTTTCTCTGTCCTCTTCCTCAGAAATAAATCTGAGCGAGTCCTTTTCTAACCAGTCCATCCAGTTCTACGAAGTGGAGCCCACCAGGCTGCTAGAAACCAGCGAGGAGAACGTTCAGATGATCAACAGCTGGGTGGCAAATAAGACCAACAATAAAATTCAACATTTGGTCGACTCTGTATCACCCAGTACACAGCTGATGCTGCTCAACGCTGTCTCTTTCAGTGGTCTGTAAAGTCTGTGCGCACAGGTGTCTGTATGTACATGTGGAAATGATGGAAACTAATAAACTGTGTGCATTTGTGCTTCAGGTCAGTGGAAGGTCAAGTATGACATGAAACCCATGAAAGGGCTTTTCACAAAATTGGATGGAGACATGGTGAATGTGCCGCTCCTCTATCACCAAAAATACATGGCAGCTATGACGCATGTAGTTGAGCTAAAGGCGCAGGTGAGGAACAGTCGACACCCTGTTTTTCACATACTCTACAGCAGAGGGTTTCAAACCGAGGAAGGTAGAAAGGAGGTGCGGAGGGAGAGATGTGAGGCAGTGTGGGGTGAAACTTGTCAAAAAGAAAAGAAAGCAAAATATTGATGAGGGGATGTGAAAAAGTTATCCCCAAATCAAAGTAAGACAAAGAAGAATTATAGGAGGAAGAAAATCCGTAATTAACATTTTTTTAGTACTGCATTCATATTTTCACATTAGAGTAGATGGGATGGGGGACTGGGACAGTTGTCTCAATATTGTCTGCGGGGGGCCTATAGAGTTACACTTTTTTAAAAAGACACTGCTGTACAGTATTTTTATTCTTTATTTTGCTGGCAGGTGGCAAGGTTTGCTCTAACGGGGGACAGCAGTCTTTACATCCTGCTGCCTCGCTCCCACACGGCAAGTGACCTGCAGCAAGTGGAGGCGAGGATGTCCGACACGGCCATGATTCAAATGATAGAACAAATGAAAACAACGTCTCCTCAGCTTATCGAAGTCACTCTGCCCAAAATCAAACTTGATGTCCAGCCAGATATGAACATACTTATCAAGAAATTAGGTTTGTTCATCTTTCATGTTCTTTTCTGTCCGTCAGACTTATTCAGCTCATTAATACCCCTAATTGAAAACCACCCATGCTTTTAGCATGTGTAGGCCTATTACTTTATCTACCAGCCAGTTGACAGCCATTATGCCCCAACTCTCATTTGTGAAATGAGCATACCCTTCTGCTCTCTGATCCACTTACTTTGCTTTCCTCCCTGCTTTTTCCCCCACCATCATCTTTCTGCACTTTCTTCCTCCCAACCAGGACTGTCGTCACTCTTTGAGGAAGCCAACCTGTGTGGTCTCTACTCTGAAGAGAAGGTGGTTCTGGACGACGCCAGACACAGAGCCTTCCTCACACTGACCGAACAAGGAGTTGAGGCCGGGGCGCTCACCAGTGTGTCCTTTTCTCGCACTTACACTTCCTTCTCTGCCCTGAGACCTTTCGTCATGCTGCTGTGGAGCGACCAGGCCAACGTGCCACTCTTTATCGGGAGAGTGACTGACCCATGAGAGGGAGAGAGGGGGGACAGGCAGACACAGAAAAAAGAGAGGGGGTTAACAGATCTCCAAAAGGGCAGAAAAGAAACAAAGATATGGTATACAAAGGCCGTCTGGTAGAATTGAAATACATTTATTTGTCACTTACATCATTTCAGAATCAGTATTGCTTCAAGTAGTGAGTGGCCCTCACAAAAACATACATCCAGGCCTGGATGTGGATTGTTTTCAAAAGTGATGATGAATAAACACATGTTAACACAACACGTATGCTGCCTGTCTCGTGTTTTTGAAGAATTAATCAGACACGGATCACGTTTCATTCAAAGGAAGACATACGACCACTGAAACAAATTCAATTTATTTTGCGAAGTAGTTACACAAACCCACCACAGGATGGCAGCCATACTGTGTGATTGACATTGAAAGTGAATAAACAGGGACTGCAGTAGTGAATTCCCCCACCTCATTCGCCCCTGCCCTCCTGCATCATTACCACTGATATCACTTTAAGGAAGACGGAAGTGTCAAAATCTGTGACAGTAAAGTTTTTTTAAACCAATAGCTTGCTTGGCAAAGCACAGCAACTGAGGAAAAAAAATACCCTGAATCATCGTATTCACAAACAAATGCACACTGATGACGTAGACTGTAAACACATCAGCATTCAGAATGATCAGCTATGGTTGCACTCTATTATATAAGCTGAGAGTGATTGCTAAACATGCAGCTGTATTGCAGATAAAATTATCACGAGCAAAGCGGGGTCAATAGACAGGATTTAGAAAATTTGGTGACTGTAAACAAAACCAACAGATCCAGAGATAAGAAATGAGCAACCATCCAGCCTGAAATGTGAACTCTATTAGATCACTGTCACCCAGCCTAGCCCCAATCAAAGTACTGAGTATTCCCAGAAATGCATCTTTGATGCCTGGATAACATGTTGTTTTGGTTTGATTATCTCACTGCCGACGTGCTGGGAGTTCTGATGTGCATAGAGAAAGTACAGAATCAACCTCATGCTAAAGTCATTTAAGGTCTAACTGAAAATGTATGAGCTTACCGAAAATGTTTAAGCTTAACGTTACAATATAATGCCCAAGCCCTTTTTATTCTAAACCTAATTCACCACTGAAGGATCCACTTTTCTTTTTTGCAGTCAACAATGAGACATTCACAAGGTTGTCGAAGGACACCAAGAATATGAGCAGCCTGATCGATTCAACAGTTAGAAAAACTCTGGAGGCCGACTGTGGGTGTGCTTTTGTGAACCAGTGTACTGTACGGTCATGGCTGTGGTGATAGATGAACCGAGGGAGTACGTATCATATCCTGGCAGGCATTTAGACGATTCAGTGATAGTCTGGCCCATATGCACCATCAATATGCAGAGATATGCATCAAGACACATAATGGGCATGTGGGTTAAGTGTGCATTCTGGTGTGGTTTTTCAACATCTTGGATCCTGTGATTATCCACTGTCCCCCTGCTGCCGTGCATACAGGGTGCATTCACATTTTACCTCCTGTGGTTAAAGTGTCAGGGGGGGGGATTTCTGCTAACAGAGCAGTTTATCTCAGCAGGCGCTCATGTGTCAAAGACATGGACACAGTCGTTCCAGTGTCTGCTGTCCAAAGGATGACATATATGCCACTACAGTAAGACTTGATATCTAATAGGTCAGAAGTAACGTGATGAATGTAACATTGATCACAGCAATGACTCTCCCTAACACTCTATGTATTTCAAGCCAAATTTATTGTTAAAGGTGGATTAGTGGATTATTTTTTAAGATTTTGGGAAGCCCTGCTCTCATAAATAAAAGAACAGAAATGCCTGAATATTCAAATTAACACATTGCTGCTGCCATATTGCCATGCAGGGAGAACATGTTGCATCATCTGTGACTGTTGGAGCAGAATTGTAGTCACTGCTTATATCCTGTTAAAGCAATATCTGTTCAGTCATTCATCAGGAGAGTCAAGAAGAGCAGTCAGAGGTTACGCATAAAGATATATTCCATTCTTAAAGTTGCTCTATGAATGTCTGGCAATGGGAGAGAGAGATGGCAAAGGGCCCGGCACACATGATTGACAGCTTGTCAGTGTCCTCCAGCCAGGAATGCTAACACCAGTGAGGAATGTGGTGGTGGGGACGGCAGTGGAGAAGAATTTCTCTCTTGTATATGTTTTATGTCCTTTGTTATTATTTCTTCCCACCTCTGTGCTTCAGAAGCTGGACAGAGACATTTTGAACGGAGCGCAACGTGAATACAGATACACACACACACACAGTACAGACAGAAAATGTAGGCACTCATATTCTCATAGCCCTCACACACACACACACACACACACACACACACACACACACACACACACACACACACACACACACACACACACACACACACACACACACACACACACACACACACACACACACACACACACACACACACACACACACACACACACACACACACACACACACACACACACACACACACACACACACACACACACAACACACACACATTCACAGACATATATGGAAACGTTAATGTCTGATATGAAGGTGTATAGAAAGCCACTGTCACTTAAAGACAATGAGAGACATAAGAACAAGAACACTGAAACGGTAAAGGTACAAATCCACCAAATGGATTGTTTTGTGCTTTATAATACGGTATGTTGTTTTGCATCAGATCAACAACCACTAAAATAGAAACTTCTCAGTATACAATCACCCTTTTATAACATTCCCGCTCCTGTAACTATATACCACATTATGACTAGCGTGCACATACTTTTGGCGTCTTTCACTGAATTCATTTTGAGTACATTAATCTCAAATCTCTTCATTAGGTGTAAATTTGAATGACAGAATATGAGCGACTTTCACAATACAATACGGTCTAAAGCACAATTTTGTGAGTATTGTTTTGTTACGTCAACACTTTAATGAGGGCATCGTCACAATTTGGTTCACCTTTTTAAAAAAACAAAGTATTCAGATTACACCTTATTACCATCACTAATATTAGTATGAATATCATAAACTAATACTTGGTGCAGTAATTATCGGTGTTCTATGATTATTATTATTATTGCATGTTTAATCCTTTGCTCTTATCACTGCTTTACTTGGTCTCTGTTATCAACCATCTTCCAGTGAGATAAATCTGTGTGTGTGTGTGTGTGTGTGTGTGTGTGTGTGTGTGTGTGTGTGTGTGTGTGTGTGTGTGTGTGTGTGTGTGTGTGTGTGTGTGTGTGTGTGTGTGTGTGTGTGTGTGTGTGTGTGTGCGTGTGTGTGTGTGGGTGTGTGTCTTGTGCAGTCTAGTCCGGTTTGTCACTGCTCGGGGCTCCTTGCTGTGTGAGCGTATGCCAGTACTCCACTTTCTTCCCTTTGTTTTTGAGACAGTCAAACCAGTGTCTGAGTCTCTGTCCGCTTGCGTTGATGCCCAGCTCCACTCCACCTGCAAATTGAGAGGCAGAAACATAAAACAAGAATCAAGAGGTGATGGGAAATTGATGGTGGGGGATATAAGGATACAGAGATTGTGAGGAATCAAGGAAAGCAATGAAAGAAAAAAAGATCAGTGGTAGAAGAAGTCTTCAGATCCCTAGATAAAATACAAATACAACAATGAAAAAATAGTCCAATACAAGTAAAATGTCTGCATAGAGGTGTCCCCTGTGAC
The DNA here is from genome assembly GCF_963691815.1 of Echiichthys vipera. Lineage (NCBI taxonomy): Eukaryota > Metazoa > Chordata > Actinopteri > Perciformes > Trachinidae > Echiichthys > Echiichthys vipera. The sequence continues at coordinate 19,362,040 of NC_139827.1, forward strand.
TCATATACAGTATATTACACTATTAAATTGTCCATACTAAGCCAGTGCACATGTAGAATTTTACTGTGGTCGAGGTGGAGCTAGGTTCAACTACATTGTACAGTTTAGCCAAATGGTTCCCAACCTGGGGGTCAGGTCCACTCAAAGGGTCACAAGATAAATCTGAGGGGACGTGAGATGCTTCAGGACTAAACACTCATAAACATGCATGATACTTTCTGGTGTAATAGATCAACAGTCATAAGTCACATTATAGATGTGGCTTATGATGAATTATAAGTTTAAGTGTGTTTTGGATGCTTTTGATTTGTTAAAACTAGAGGTTGACTGATGGGGCTTATCATACATTATGACTACCTATACTCACCTGTTCACGCCTATACAATCAGCTGTAGTAAGGACTCATAGAATGCAACAATGCAGCATAGATTAACAAGAAAAATCTAAATGCATGAAAATGCATCATAGCCTGAAAAGTAACTAGTAACTTTAACTTTCAGATTTAAAAAAAATCGAATTAATGGAGTGAAGAACAATACCTCAAAATGTAAGTGGAAATGCAGTTAATTACCACCACTAGTGGCGTAAGAAAATAACAACAAACAAGGGCACAGACTGACAGACCTTTTGTCAAATCTAATATTCAATAATGTAATTGAACTTTTGCAATAATGTATAACACTGATGGCAATAAAAATCATTATTATTTGACTAGCGGACAGATAGGAGAGCAAAGAGGGAAGTAAATAGACATTTGAGACAAATTCCTCCAGGCAGAGAGAGTGAAATTGGCCGCTAGCTGGGGAATTACAAGACAGAGATTTAGATAACGAAAGACTTATTGCAAGAGCATTGATGGGAGGTGGAAGGGGGGGGGGGGGGTGCACAGGGAAGCAGGAAATGAGTCAGGTGAAAGTCAGTGGTGGTGACGGAGGAGGCGTTGGTGGATAGGCAGACTGTAGGATAGAGAGATGCGGGCAGTCGTCACACTGAGGTTATTACAAAGCCATTCCTTTGGCGGTGATTGCACAGTTAATGGAGCGTGAAGTTTAAAACACAGCATATTGGCGATGCTGTCTTCTAACAGTGTCTTGGAAAATGACAGCCGCGAGCAAACAAGGCCCGATTGTTGATCTGCGACTCATCTGAGCTTGGCATTGAGATGCCCGAAATGCTGCTTTTGGAGGGACAGCAGCAGCCTTTAAGTGGTTCCAAGCCTGAAGCCTCCCTCCCTCCCCTCTTTCCTTTCACACACACAGACACACAACTCTGAGAGCAGGTCCAAACCTGTTGACAGATTCAATAGGATAATCACGCACAACACTACCGCCCCCACAACACTCCCACCACCGTCGAACAGTAATCGATGGAGAGTTTGCAGAGCCTGCAGGTTACTTGTGACAAACGGTCAGCCATCCTGACACGGGAGCAGAAGAGGGATAAGGAACCAGAGCTGAAGGAGATGATGCAGACGAGTGTGAGGCTGACACTCAGGCTGGCAGGCTGAGTGTCAGGTTCGACCGTGTCCTCTGTTTACTTATTTTTACCCCTTACAACATTTTCCTCTTCTGCACATCTGCCTCACTTAACCCCACCAGCAGATACAAAGGAACGTGTGTGGTGAACTAAATATCTAGCAGAAGTGTAGACCTGAAGGCGTGTGCTTCAAACAAAGTTCTTGTTGTTGATCATTGTGTCCAACGATATCAGTAACTTTTCAAAACTGTCTCTGTGTCGTCACACACCTCAACCATATCCTTAGCTGTCAGTAGCTCCTCACAGGATGCTGATTGGTCTAATCCGCTGGGGGTTTGGACACAAACACATTACTTGAAGCCTGATAAGATGGATTTTCATGTGATCTTGTAAGAATCCAGTTGGCGTGCAAGGCAAGCACTATGAATACCTTTGAAGAGAGAATGTCCGAGTGTGTGCACCATCACTTGCACAAATTAATAAAATAATTAATCTCTCTTGCCTTCTTTTCTCGCTCAAATTTTTAAAAAGCAACACTGCACCTTAATTTTAATTATTTGAGTTAAATACTATTTTACCGGCTTTTAATACAATAATGCAATTACAGTTTAAATTGACTTGACTTGAGAGTGAAGATGTTCCTGAATCGAATACCTCAGTTTAGCGAGTCTTCCAAGTACCAATCCGATACCTGGTACAACTGTATATGGTATCTTACTTTGTGAAACTCATTGGAAACATTTCCACGGTAGGTAACATGAGTCAGGGATCGCTGTGACATTAGAGGGTGAGTCTGTGGTTTAAATCTAAAAACAGTTTTAAAATCTATAGTGTCTATATAGTTTCTTTAGCCGGCTGTATCCTGTTTTCTGTAAGGTTTTACGATGTAACATAGACATAACTCGGCTCACTTAAAATCAGAGGTTTAGATTTCATTCATTGTGAAGATGAAATTTCCCGTCTCTCCTTGCTTATCGATTCTTCCCACAAGTCATCTACTTGATTTATTGTCTGTGTTTTTGTGTACTTTTGCCCTCACAAATTTTATTCTCTAATTTTTTATTTTTCTCCTCTATTCATCTCTGAAATCTCACCTTTTACCATGTAACATCCTCTACATCTTCAGCTAAGCCCATTAGCCCGCTTGTTCCTGATCTCTTCTCTTATACAAGCGCACTGGGATTATGTTCGCTCAGCCTCTTTATCAACTCGTTTTCTCCATTCTTCTTTGTCTCGGTGTCAATTTTCTCCCAGCCTGGATTAACATTAACATCACTGGCAGGCTGATGTAGCAAAACCTGTAATGATAACGGTCAGGTGGAATGGTCATTATCGGGGGCTGAACGTCAGACTGATGGTCTTTTCTCCCAGCAGGGCTAATAACTCTGACACTGGGTGTCTCCCACCAACCCACGGCCTCACACTCATGTGCGCACACACACATTAGACATAGTAAAACGCTTTGATCTGAAGGCCTTTAAGCTCACAGGGTGGTAATCCATTCTCACTGTGCTTCCCCACTATTTCCCCATCACTCCATAATCTCCCATGAGCTCTATTGCCATGATATACACATCAGGCAATGCCAGAGCTGTTAAGCAGTCTGACGAAGCAGCAGCGATCTGAACTGCCAAGTCCATGAAGGATGGGGGTACTTTTTGATTTCTAAAGCATCTCTACTTCCTTTTCCAATCAAACGCTCATGCTCGCTCAAATCGTTCTCCTCAAGCCTTATAATTTCCCCTCGTCTCTCTGCATTTATGTATTTTCTTTTACTTCTCTCTCCGCCCACGCTCAGCCTGGTTTTTATGTTTTCTGCAATTGCATTGCTTTCATTCAGACACTCTTGTACAGTCATCTACTTTGCTGCTGCAGCTTCCCTCTCCACCCCTCCCCTCCACACATCAGGTTTGTTCTTTTTCTCAGCCTACCTATGAAGTCGTTGCTCATTCCCAAGTCGTAGTCCCACACAGTGATCTCAAGGGTTTTCTTTGCCAGCTGGTCCAGGGTAACTTCATATGAAAACTCCTGTGCAGGTGGTGCACACAAGAGCATGTTGATATTAATGATTCATTAACACGAGAGTTGAAAGGATCTGAATTCCTAATTTAGTGCATTTTTGAGTAGAAACATGAAGATTGATGCTAAGAACATATTCAAGGAAGGAATGTCAGACTTGAAGGAAGTTTAAAAAAAAAAGTATGCTTAATCGCCATGCTCATCCAAACCTCAGATACACTACAGAACATTATCTTTAGCTCACTGTAGAAAATCAAAGAAGTTGCCAGTTGTATTGTGGTTATTTGTAGAGCAGGAGACGAGCTGTACCTCATTGAATTCGGGGTTGAGAGTCTTTTTCTTCACTGAAGTCTTGTTCTTGGACTTTTTCCCCATATCTGGCTGCAAGATGCTGAGGAAGAGAGAGAAAGGAGAGCAACAGCTAAAGAGGTCATAAATTTATCAGGACTTTGGGGAATAGTTGGACGTTTTATAAATGCGCTGATTTGCTTCTGGCCGAGAGTCAACCGTTGAACTATAGATAGAGATTTAGAAGTGCTGTTAGGTGAAGTTTGTACAATGGAGCTCAAATCTCAAATGCATTTTACCTTTTAAACAAGAACAGAGCAACCATTATTGCTGCAATTCATCCGTCACTTTAAAAAAAAAAATCTTTTGCCCTTTTGTGACAGTGAACTTTGCTGAATGGCAGAAACAAATGAAGACAGAAAGTTTGCAAAATCTATTTTTGAGATAATTGGGACCCAAGTCTTTTGAACAAAGACAGGGGCAGTGAGAGAGTGAAAGAGAAACAAAGAGAGACAGTAGACCCCAGCAAGATCATAATCAGGCTGATGACGGAGGCCTGTGCTCCAGCGAAGAGGCAACAGAAGGATCGCTAAAGGTCGATAGGAGTCATCATCAGCATAAATTCCAAGTCAAGATGTTCAGGCGGTGAGATATCTCACTCTTCCAGCGACGACACCCCCCACCACCAAGTGATGGATCCTGACCTGACAGCTGATGCATGAGATGGGCTCGGGGTTGTGACTGCAGAGCCGGAATCAGAGCGAGTGAAGGATGGAAGGATGAAGGTGGGAAAGAACAGGAGTGGGAGGAATTGATAAAAAAACAAAACAAGGTGATGGCAATAAGACTTGAGACACGTTGTCAGTGATAGACATTTTTTTGGATGAACGTCCAAAACGATTGGACTTTAGTTATCAGTGACAATTATGACTTCAAGTTATCCTAAGAGGCCTCAATATCAGAGTTTGTCCAGATGTTCTCAGCAAGACTCCACATCTACTGTAGAGGGCTTAACGGGTAAGAGAAATCTAAGGGATGCTTAAAGTAGATTTATAAGAATAAGTCTGTATGAAATAACCACATGGTAAAGCCGTTTTGTATACTCCTTTGTGAATTAAATACTTGACAACTGAAAAGAGAGAGTATTTTGTATGTACATAATGTGCGAACATCAGAATGTAAAGCATTGTCAAAATGACGTAGAGATAACTGTAACGAAGCCACAAAGCCACAGAGAACAACAATACTGTTCGGTTTAAATTCAGTTTACTTTTCTGAAACAATCTGAGATGGGAAAGTTGTTCTCTGGTTGAACTGCTCACCACTACATAACTAAATGTGAAGCACTAATTACTACTCATCATAAATTAGTTAAATTGGTGGGTTAGAAACAGGAGCTGACGGATTGGTACAGATGTGTTTAATCTTGTCAGTTAGTGCAGCTACAGCATAATAACCTTCAGTTTAAAACTGTGAAAAATAAGGACATTAGCACTTTGGGGCAAATAAACACAAATGGTCCAGGGGCCAAATATGTGCAAATGACATGTAAATTTGCATGAAGTTTTTCTGTCTGCACACTCTCAACAGCTCTCTCTACCCTTTGGTGAAACACCCTCTGGAAGGACATATACAGTACACATCTTCTGACATGATTTTGTTCATACTACTAATAAACCTACTGTGTACTTTTTACACTCTTGATTATAGTGTGTTTCAGTTAATGACATGTTATCAAGCAGCTTCTTGTCACTAGTCACAGGCTGTGTTAGGTGTTTATTGTATTTTAAAAAGGTCATCTTCTCCATGAGCTAATCAGCATTAAAATACCTGGTGCCTATACAAAGGTCTGACTACCTTCATAAGAAAAGAAACAAGAAGAAAGAGAGAAATCCACTGAGAAGCAGCCAAACAAAGCCTCTGTTTGACCAGCGGCATGTGAGAGGGTGAGGTGAGAGCCTGGGGGACGTCTCAGTCTGAGCCGCGCAAAATCACATTTTACATTCGGCTCTGAGGCCGTTCACACGGGGGATTCCAATTTCCAGAGTAACAAAACACAATTTGACAGCAACATTCATAATAACAACAGCATAAATAGAAAAAAAAAATATGTACAGCAGCAACCAAAATATGCCCAAATTACCATAGAAAATTCAATGTGAAGAATCATTTAACATGGAAGGCTGGCCCACAGAGATAGGGGGGATTATCCCTTCAGTTATTGTTGTCTGAGTCTTTAAAAAGTAGGTCGTTCACTGCAAATAAACTCACATTTTTCAGCGCTGTTTTTCTCTATAATGATGATGATGCATAAATATTATTCAATAAAACTGTTTTGTTTTTCTCATATGGAGCAGTATGGTTGTTAGGACAACTCTTTTTAAGACTGACGTAAGGGGGTGGACAAAAACACAGGAAGAAACCAGAGATAGCATACTCAAACCTTATGCACGAACAGCTCCTCAAAATCTCAAGCATTTATTGATTTACATTAGGTAGTATTTTTTTTTCATGGTGTTAATGCTTTTCCAACTAGCAACTGCTAACTGCTGTCTTCATGCTACCTACCAGCCCATGCTACAGTCATAAGCTTACTAATTGATTGAATAATCTGTAGAATACTCGATTACAAAAAGATTCGATAGCTGCAGCCCAAGTGTGGAGTGACCAGCAGAAAAGTGAGACAATGACAAAAAGAAACAACCAAAATAAAGAAGTGACAGGAACAGATGAGGGAGCTGGTCCTATAACCAGGAACCAGAGTTATGATGGTGAGATGCGAAAACCAAACAAAAATATATGATAGAAATATGGGTGACAGTTGGAACGAAAAGCTAAATATATGCCTGCTGCAGAGAGGAGTCAGGATTTTCACTTCATATAAGCGTTCAGAGGGAAATAGAGACAGAGCAAAACTGTGAAGCTTGGCAGTGTTACTTGGTCAGCAGTAAATAGCTGACATGTTAAGCACTTTTTTCTGCCATCACGTGTCTTTTTTCCTGACAGAATAAATTATTCTTCTAACATTTTGGTTAAAGTGTGAAGAACAGGGGAGAGGAATGGAAAGTCCTTCTGAAGGATGTAAATTTGGTGTTCAAATGCTAATTTGTCCTTTTAAATGAAAGACAAATTAGTTCTGCGATAATTCTGACCTTGTGTCACTTGAATGGCTTCTAAAGGCTGATTGAGAGAAAAGACCAATTGGAAAAGCCCTCTGGGCGAATGCACAGACACACACACACGCACGCACGCTGCATGCACGATAAAGACAGCATCAAGATCAGCTTCGGTTTCAGATTCCTCAAGAGGATTGCTGGTGTTACAGCTGCAGGAAATCACCGCTCTGACAGTGAAGTAGGGCAGAACGCTAGCTAAGCAAATTAATTCTTTACCCCTATGTCGACTTAATTGCTCAGAATACTCAAGAGACATAATTCACCTATGCCAGCAATACATTCACCCCCTATTTTGTTTATTTCTTTGTTAAAGTTAACTTCCCTAAAACTTCAGACCATGAATTATGTTGGGTGGAAATCATAAAAGGATGAATGAAAAGAGCAGCAAATACTCTGCAGAGCAACCACTGAAGTGGGGTGAACTAGTAACAGAGGACAACAAAAGGATAAAGTTGGAAGACAGGCAAATGAAAAAAAAACCCAAAACAAGGTGCCAGAAATACAAATCAGATCAGAGCAGTCGCTTCACAAAATCATGTCAACTAAAAAGAGCCAGTAGAAAAAAAAGCATCCTGTAAAAGGATATAGAACAAGATGAGGGAGACACAACGAAAAAGTAATAAAATGCACCATTAAACAGAAAGAAGAGGATGAGCTGGATACTCTAAGTGCATAAGGACTTTTTTGATGCACTCGAAAACTTTGTGCAGCAAAGGAGACTGATAAAGCACAAGGCGTCACTTTTAAAGCAGAGGAACACATCGCAAGAACGAAAGAAGAAAAATATCCACGTGAGACTTCTTTTATACAATTTTTGTTTCTCTCATTTCTCTAGAAGAACTTTAAAATCCCAATACTGTGAGCAAGTGTCAAAAAGTTGTGCTCAATATTTTGACACAAACAACTAAAAACACTGTCAGACAGAAAGTTTTTCAATACAGTTATTGTCTGTGTCCCTCTAATTCTTCTTCTCTCCCTCTGCTTCACATCTTCCATCTACAACAAGTTTTCTACAATAAAGGCATGAGTATGATTTCTCCATTGCAGTTTGTAAACTCAACATTCAAGGTTGGCCTTGCCTCCCTGGCTCAACGGCAGCTTTTCGCATCACTATTTGCGGGGTTGTTTTTGGCACTGTATCTGCCTTTTTCGGGACTTCATCTTGGATGCCTGTTTTTGCCTGCGTGGAGGCTACACAGCCATTTCCCGGAGACTAATGCCAGGCGCGGAGCCAGTGGCTCATTACAGAGGGGGCGGGGACCTCTTGTGGGCCCTTATATCCTATTGGCTGACAGCTGATCAATCAGTCGCAGTGATAAAGAGGAAACTTACAGAGACAGAAGGGTGGATCGGAGAGAATATGGATATGAAGTGTGTTAATTCAGGGCCATGGGCAGTGCCATGGATTCATTCTTAAACACTGAACTGCTGATATTTCAGCACCATGGCCACCACCATGAATTTGCTAAAACCTGGGTCGTTACTGCAATGACCAAGCATTCTGCATTAGCGCTGGTGACTGGTAATGTTAGGTAAATATGATATAAAATACTGATGTTGGGAAGGGGCAACAACATTCTTACATGTTACATGTTACCTTCTTACGCACCGTCTGCCCTCCTGCTGGCTCTGCCATTGGCTAATGCCCAGAAACATCCAGAACTCAGCCAAGTGACAAGAAAAGAGAAAATCCAGGCAGATGGCATCTTGATGAATGAGAGGGATTCTTTTTGAGTGTTTTTTTCAAGGGAAATCCTACTCATTAAGTCTTTAAACTAGACAAATAGGTTGTTCATCCATGCCTTCTGAAAGGCAGGATTTTGTTGTTTCCACACAAATACAACTTGCTTAGAGATTTGAGTTAAAATAAGTAATCGTTCCATTTATAAAGCGCTTTATCCAAAGAGTTTCACAATTTGACCATGAGGAGCAATTTGGGGTTCAGTCAGCGTCTTGCTCACAGACACGTCGTCATGTGGACTGTAGGGGGCTGCAATAATAACTACGTCTTTAAGATTGTGGAATGATTGTGGTCATGGTTAAAATAAACCAATGTTGACTGTAAATAGGAAATAAACAACAGCCTCTCTTGTTCAATTCTGACGTTTTATTGTCCCTCCCAATCACCCTGACCTCTCTCTGCAGACTCTGTGGCTCTATAATAATGTCACACTACTTCCTACTTCACGCCGATGGACAAGTCATACTTCCTATGCTAGAGGGCGTCGTCACTTCATGGTAAACAAACAAGTCTCTCCATGACTCCAGACTTATCATAGTTATGTGATGGTGCCTGTAAACTTCTCTATGGAATTAGTCAGAGAAGGGTGTTATAAGTAGATGTAGGTCGCAATAACTTAGCAGAGGATCCAAAGTGCAAACCTTCGAGATCTCAAACAGTGTGTCATGCAACTGTGCATGTCAAAAAAGCCAACCAGTTGAACAGATTTTCTGCCAGGAGTTTGGTTGAAAACAGAAAAGAAATCATACATACAGTATATGAATAAATGTGACTGTAAAGTATTAAAACACAATAGCCAAGTAAAAGTCTCTAAATGACACCAGTGCACATTCACTTATGTGCCCGCCAGCCGAAGAATGTTCAAACTTTAAACCTACATTAAGCGCACAAAGGAGGAGGTGGATACTCAGACTAATCCAAATCTTTTCTGCAGCCATCCTCAGGACATTAACAAACATTGTCTTGGTCAACCAAGTCAAGAGTAGCTTATTGAACCTTCAATAACTGTATTCCAATCCACTAGTTTGTAAGAAACGAAAAGTTACAAAACCTTTAGAAGTCCTTTAGATGCAATTTCAGAAACTCAAAGCTCGTTCTGCTTCTAAGCCTCCCACTCCTGGAGGTGGCGTTGGTTACAGGATTGGTTGTGCTGTGTGGGAGCTCTCTCAATCCCTGCACTGATGGTATTTAAGTGCACCAGGCAGATCAGAGATTGAGATGTGTGGGTTTTATCCGTCACCATGCCTTACAGGCAGCTTGGCTCAGGTGAGAAGTGTTGGACACTTTGCCTTTCCTCGGCTCTGTGTTTAAAAAGGCTTGAACTGGTGCAGTCTAACAGAATGATAGCACATTATGATTGGCAAAATAACTAAATCGTTTTAATTAGTGATTACAACCTCTTGACGTTCGGACGGCCTCTTGGCTAAATTAATTTGTGAGTATGTGAATGTGAATATGTTGGTATCATTGTAAACTACACAATCTAAAGAATCCATTGGTACCAACCATAACATGTTAGCTTGTCAGGAAGAGCTTAATTACACAAACTGGCATGGACATTTTTCAAGGGGTCCCTTGACCTCTGCCTACAAGATATCTGAATGAAATTGATTCTATGGGAACCCTCTCCCCTTTGCAGACATGCCAACTTTATTATAATCCCAGACAGTTTAGGGTGAAACAAAGGATGCAGTTTTTCCTCATACAGTACAAATATTCTATTTCTGCCATTCTAAAATGTATTTAAATATTTCTGTATACTGAGGTCCCTAAACAGTCTTGGGATGGCATGAATTGCATCTGACTGTAAAGCTGAGACTCCAATTATATTCATGTGTGATGGTTTTAGTCCCCATAGTAGCCATTTCATTGTAGTGAGACCATGTCTGCTTTTTTTTAAAGATTATTTTTTTGTCAGTTTTCCAAGCCTTTTATTAGATAGGACAGACAGGAAATGGGGTGATAGAGGGGGAGACATGCAGCAAAGGCCCACAGGACGGAGTCGAACCCGCAGCTGCTGGCTCGAGGACCTTCAGCCTCTTTACATGGGGCCATCAGGACCATCAGCCCATCAAACTGCAACCCCTCCCCACCACGACTACGCCTCGATATTCTGTCCATGAAAATCACAAACAGGATTGGTGACAAAGCGCACCCCTGGCAGAGGCCAACCCCCACCGGGAACGAATCCGACTTACTGCAGAGGATCCGGACAGTGTACAGTGTACAGAGATTGGATGACCCACAGAAGTGACCCCCTCACCCCATACTCCCGCAGCAACTCCCACAGTATCTCCCGGGGGACCCGGTCATATGCCTTCTTCAGATCCATAACGCACATGTAGACTGGATGGGCATACTCCCAGGCCCCCTCCAGGATCCCTGCGAGAGTGAAGAACTGGTCCGTTGTTCTACGTCCAGGATGGAATCCACATTGTTCCTCTTCAATCTGAGGTTTGACTATAGGATGAACCCTCCTTTCCAGCACCTCGGAGTAGACTTTACCAGGAAGGCTGATAAGTGTGATACCACTGTAATTGGCACACACCCTCTGGTCCCCCTTTTTAAACGGGCAGTGTCGAGTTTTTTTTAAACTTGTATAAAATGAGCTGTTGTGACCTTTAGGGTAATCACAGCCTCATGCAACTTTACAACCACAGACTAGAGACCTGGATTATTCAGAATGTATATTAGGTATATTGACACTAAGGGGGTTTCTGAGCAGTTTCCACAACAGAAGTGCTCGCCATCCATTCACCCAAAATGCAATTCTTACAGAAATCTCCAAATGTCAAAAATTTGACCAATTACAATAATTGTCACGTGGTAAAAACAAAGTTAAATTTAGCACTAAATCCGTGTAAAATATGGTATCAATGCAAAAAATTGCTGCAACAACACAACAACATTGCTACTGAAACATAATTGGGCATGTGCTAAGGAGTTAATCTAATAATCATTAGTTTTGATTAATTACCGGTAGTTCAGTCTATAAAATGTGAGGAAATCACTGACCCCAAGGTAACATCTTCAAATTGCTTGTTTGATCAAAACAGTTAAAAAAAAAAGAGAAAAGCAGAAAATCCTCACAGTGGAGGAACAACCCAGTGTCTTCTTTGTTTGATAAATGACTAAAACAATTAATTGATTATCAAAGCTGTCTCCTAATTTTTCTTATAGATTCATTCATTCAATAATTTACAGATCATTGCAGCTTTAAAGTAATCCATCCTCCATCATAATCAGCAGTGCGATTGGAGTCGTGTCTCTATTGGATGGCAGAGACATTTGAACATGCCCCCTCTCACAACAGAAACCTTACATATAGATAGATTCTCCATCAGCTAACGAAGATGGAGTTTAAGTGTGTGTGTGAGGATGGTTAAAGGGAAAAGTGTATGTGAAATAACAACAAAGATAACGTTGTCTAACTCTCAGAGCCAAAACTCAGCTGGATTCATACTACACACTAATCAATAGGCTTTGAGTACTATGCATTCATACTGTAGGAGACAAGTGAAAAACTGAAGTATACTCAAAAAGTCAGTATGCAGCCTTAAAAATGTTTGATTCTAAAGTGTACTGTCAATGTACACTTCTATCCTTCAATGTAATCCACAAAGGAAATGGAGCAGCTGCTCACAGGAAAAAAAATAAAAGTTGTGGTTGGTGACGAAACACCTTCAGAAACTCTGAGTGCTCCTTCAATATCCACACATGGATAACACATGGCATGGTTAATATACAGTTTTTAGATGAGATCAAAAAAAGATTATAGCCACATACAGTAGTAGTATATGCATATCCAAATATAACATCAGATACCTTGGCAAAAATGATCAAGATCAAAGGCACACACACCCACACACACACACACACACACACACACACACACACACACACACACACATACAATATATGTTTTCCACAACTCCTCCTTTCCCCATTCTCTTTAAAGGGGGTAGATAAAGTCACAGTTGCCACATTTATGGGAAATACGGCAGATTGAAATAAAGTAGAATTGTCCTTTAACTCGGGCCACTGCTGAACCCATTGTGCCAACCCACACACTCTGACATTTCGCACTGTAAGAACATCACATTACTGTGAATTGCTAATGCAGAATAGCAGCATATGAGCATAATTTGTAGGATGCCAGCTTTGTTCATGAATATCAGACATGACTTACATTTTGACAAAGGGGTCAGAGTAGCCATTGGAGTCCATGGCGGCCAGATGGGCACAGCGTATGATCCCAACGAGCAGGCAGCCCTTCTCTGTGTTATAGCACAGTGACACCAGGATGCGGCCTCGCTGGGGACACAGAAAACAACAGTGTCAGACACAGCACCGGTTTTCAACCTGACGTTCCCCTCTTAAATTAATACACAGTGGGGGATCCTGCAGCAGGGTCAATAAAGATCCTAAAAACTTTTCCCTCAAAGCCACACACATAAAATAAGGAAAACAGGGAAATGGGATTCAATTCATTGTGATTTGCTGCAATGTTTTCACTACCTAGGATATAGTGTTTTTTTATGCACAGGCAACAGGAGGATTTTAATTAAAGCTTATAATTAAAGGCTTTATCTGAGCTTAACAAAATAACACTGCTCCTTTCTCCTTTTAATCTCGAGAAAGAACCAAAAACGAAACTACGAGTCCAATCAGAAACCAAAAGCTATTAGCCTCTGTCTCTGAAATCATAACGTGATATCAGATAACTACCACCAGAAGAAGAAAACAATGTACCAGCAGCATTGGTGTAATTTACGACATGGACTCCTGTGAACAGTTTCCCATCACAACAGTCTGTTACAGTTCATGCCTCAGACACAAATACTCATTAAAAATCACCTGATTAAACTTTCTTTTCCTTTAGAGCTAGTGAAAATAGAGGATCAATTACAATGGCTGAAAAGATAAGAAAATATATCAGATAGAGGAGAGTAATAGGAAATTATAATGAGCCATGTGTTGGTTGAAAGCGGGAACAGAGACGGCTTAGAAACGAGACAACTTAGAGTCATTTACTTTATCTGTGTCATGTGGGTTTTGCCACTGCTCGGCTTTGTGAGGAGACTAGCAGCAGGTCCTGAGTGTATTGATTCCAGTTGGAGAAGTGAACATGAGGACACATCATGGCCGATTCTCTTCCCCCATAGTCACCAAGTAAATATCTGACCATTTTTTTTCACAAGCCACATATCTCCCTAACATTCTGACACCAAAGACACCTATTCAGATAGGATTAGTTTAATGTGGGGACATGAGGTAAAATAGTTTTATCTCTGAACACCTGTAATACAAATGACCAATTCCCACGTGATAAAGAAATACCTTTACTCTACCAGAAGTGGAAGGGGTTACTCGATTTACGCACTGCCATCACCTCCCTGTTGCCATGTGCGTTCTACGTAACTTCCTGATATCACAAAACTAACTTAACACGAAACTAAAGTACAAAATAATTTACCTAAAAGCAGTGATAAGAGTGCTTCTTCAAGCACCTCAGTGCTAAAAAAATGTGGAAACTAGGCATTGATGGGATATGACGGAATATCAACATATGCTTTACAGAGGGTCATATTCGGACAGGACTAGTTGTACTTAGTATTTTTTCCAGACTGTTTTACAAAAGGTGACAATTGCCGTATATTTTACTTACATTCTTCGGAATAATTACTAACACTGCGCATTCGGACAGGACTAAAACCTCTGCTTAAAATGACCTTACCCCACGTCCCTAAATTAAACTAATCCTGTCCGAATAGGGCTTAAAATTGCATTTTTCAGTCTGACAAAGCAGGGAAAGATTTACTTTGTTCAAGACCGGTCTCTGTCTCATTAACACACTCTCGTAAGATCTGGCACCAGGCTAACTTCACCAAACCTTCGCAAACTCCCTCAAGTTCAACTAATTTTCATAATGCTAAATTGGGCTGTTAGCTGTGTAAATCTCTGATGTTAGCAAAAGTGAATATGAATACATTATGCAAATACAATCTTCCATTCATGCATCCACCCTGTCTTACCTCCTCCTCTGCCACGACCGCTCCCTGCTCCACCGTTTGATTGTTAGCTTCTTTATTCTGAAACCAGAGGGAGAGACATCATGGTTATATCACACAGAGCCTCCAGGTGAATATCTATTACACATTATAATGCAGTATTTGAAATTGATGACTGATATAGCCCCCAGGCAAACATGCACAATGGAAATAGGACACATCTTGAAATATGTCCACAGAAACCTATTTGGTATTTATGTGCATGGTCACACATGCACAAAAACACAACACACCTACCTGTGCAATTCTCTCCAGGCCCATATTGTAGCGCTTGTTCTCGCCCTCTTTCAACTTCTTCAGAGCCACTCTCACCTCTCCAATGAATTCATTTCGTCCAAGTCTGTCCATGTCACACACACACAGCCTTTGCACGCATACAGATGCAGAGATGAAGAGAAGAGGAGCAGGTGAGTCATTGAAAAAGGTGCAGATGAACCCAAGACGCTGCTTTGCTCCTCTCATTATTTAGAAGCAAGCGTAGACTGTGCCAAATATATCCAGTGCATCTGAATAATCAGTCAGATCCTCATGTGAGCAACCCTGTGAATGGTAAAAAGTTGTGCGACTGCTGAAGAGAAAAGAGGGGTTTCCAAAGGATGTCATTCATTTCCAATTTGGCTGTTTCTCCATCAGACACGTCGTAATTGAAAGATGTAAGCAGAAAGCGATTGTTTGAAGCAGTTAATCATTTCAAAGGACAATGAAAACAAACAAGCACAATATTCTTTTTCCACCAAAATTAGCAAGTATATGCTTTTTTAAACATAGACTCCTTTTCCATTGCCAGTAGACATGTATGCCTTTCTTTTTCTTTTCCTGGAGTGTCACGTGGAACATCACAAACGGTTAGTAAGCAGTAGAAATGTGGATGGTACCAACAGAAAATATTGAGGTATCTCGCACACTGAGCCGATACTAAAAGGAGCAGACAGCGATTGGTTCAGCTGTTCCTCTGAATCGTGGTTGAAGAGGAAATACAGTGAGAGATGGATGGAGCAGGGAGAAATTAAAAGTTTTTCAGCTCCTTGTTCAGCTTGTTTTTCAGCTCGTTTTTCAGCGCATGGCTCTTACCATCCGGTAATAACCCCGCACCATGAGTAAGTGTACCGTCTGAGGTGGAAACACAAAACAGATGTTAGTGTAAGTGTTTAGGTACACGTCCATATGGGTTACGTACGGTTCTCAAGGTACTATACCAAAAGTGTTTGATGGAAACACAGCTAAAGAGTCACACCAGTTAACAACGAAGACGCAATGTTTTCATCTCTTTCCCAAACGGAGGTGAAGCCGATAAATACCTGTGACTACTGCAGAGTCATTTATTCCAGGAATGAATGCATCCTGGGATAAATCTCTCTTTAGCTGCACTCTAAATTTAAAAAGACAACTGAATCAGTATATTTGTCTTTGTTGCTACAGGTCTATAAAGTGATTTACTCCACAGAGCACACTTATTTAAACTGACGGTGATGGTTGATGGAGGGTGAATATTCCATCAGCTACAGTAGTCTTCACAGCCCATCACCTGCAACAATATTCCCTGTGTGCTCAAATATTCCCAGATGGACTGTCACTGCTCTTGATTTCTTCCTCGCTCTTCAATATCTATTCAACCTTTGTTCTCCGTCTCTCACACACATACACACAAACGCACACCTTCCCTCTCTTCCTGTTCCTCTGACATTTGGACATTTGACATGCTGGTTTCAGCCTTTCAGTCACAACGGATGAGTATATCTAGCAGAAGCTTCAGAATAACTCTGACTCATGACCACTGCTGTCGGATGATTTATGTGCCTTTGCTGTCATACATGCAGGTTGTCTGACAAGAAGATTGTTATTGTGATATATGACACCAGTTCCACCCCGAACCTTTGGATGCATATGTGCAAATGCTTCGTCTGTTTCCTCGTACCCTCTCCCACAATTTTAGGGCTTTAGAAATGCTCTAAAAACCAAACAGACGCTTGTGGAATCTGTTCAACCTGTGGTGCCAATTTTTGTGTGGAGTCACTGACAAAATCCGCCTTGTGTTACATTAGATAATCAGGGTGTTTTACCACTCCTACGTGGTGTCTGTGCTTGAAAGCATCTCTTTAATGGCCTCAAACAAGTAGGACAAGTGTCGACAAAAAAACTGATTCATGACAATGAGGATGACCTTTGCTGTGGCATTTTTACAGCTTTTCAAAAAGAATATTTCCAAGTAATATGTAGCTCATTATTTTATATATTACAAATATATTCAAGTCAATATGAATAAAACAGAATGTTATATGCCAAATTAAATATTCAATACTTAATATGAACATAAATAGCTACTTCATATCCTCTCTCCTACTGTGACACATAAATTGTTCCCCCTCCGCCGGCATGGAGAAGCTTCCAATCCCTAAAAATGCACCTTGAGGCTTCTGAAGGAGCCTAGACCGAGTGAACACAGGTGTATCCTATGTAGAAAACTTTTGACAAGTAGTGTGATGTATAAATTCGGCACCTTCATATAACAGATACAATTGTACAGCATGTCATAAGTAACTGACATCACTTAAGATTGACACTATGGTAGCAAGGATTTCTCATTTGGCAGCTTCGGGGCTTGCGTCTCTTAATTGGATCGATCTCCCACATCCTCGCTGGGAGAAGCTTAGGTGGGAGGGAGAGACGTGGGCGATAGAAGCGAGGACACACGTTAACATAATGAAAAGCACCCATAGTCTGCATTGATTTTTTTGTGGAAAATCACAGCAATGCATGCACTTTAGATAATTAAAGATGCAAATCTCACTTCAATTTCAGACAATGTTTTTAAAAAAATCAAAAGGAGCATTCTGCTGAAGTAATCAGCTGATTTCTTAATACAAGACTAAAAGTCTACCATCATGCTAGCAGTTTTGTGAGGCTGCACAAAGGCACACCAGTGCTTTGCGTTAAATGCTAACATAAGCATGCAAACATGCTCAATGACGATTCCTGCATGAGTGAGTAGGAGGTTTACTATCTTAGTTTATCATATTAGGATTAGCATTAGCATCTGCTAATGAACCCAAATAGAAAGTACAGCTGTCTCTAAAAAATGTTACGCTAATCTATCCAATAGTTGTTGAAACATTTCACTGAAAACCACAAATGTGAACCTAATGGTGGCAGCAAAAGTCAGAATGAATTCATCATCTGGGGACAATGAATGTGTGTACAAAATTTCACAGCAATACATTCAATAGTTGTCGAGATATTTCAGTCCGGAACTAAAGAAAACTGACCGACGGATCAACATTGCCACTAGCATTGAAAAATAATTTTAAAAAGCGACGCTAACCAAATATATAATTCTCATCGTGACATCTAACACCTAATCAAAAATCTTTTTCCCCCTCAAAAATTTAATCAGTACCTGACTATACAGCTCACCTGAGGCATCCAGTAGCCAATCTCAGCCTCACTCTCCATCTACTGTATCAAGCCTTGTATTTGTCCCCATTTCCCCCCACAGCAGAGGACAGTGCCAGTCTATTACGAAGCCTGACAGAGGAACAGAGAGATAGAAGGAAGAAACTGAGAGAGACTAGACCTGGCAATGACATTGTGTTGGTAATGCTCTAACACGCACACGTGCTGGATCTCTTGATACCCTCCCCTCATCACAACACCTCGACGTGCTCCATCTCTCCTCCGTCAACTGGCAGCCTGATAATCGTTTTAGTGATAAAAGCCACAAGGAGATTTAAAGATGACATTCTCCCCCAAAGGCATGAATGTACAATTCACCTCAATTTTTTGGTGCAGCTTTTAAAAAAGGAAAAGTGTTGAGTCATTTAAACAAGGTGAGGGATTGAGGCACCACGTTATCACTGTCACTGCATTCTAAATCATTTGGAATTTGCCAAAAGACAGAGGCAGACTGTTAAACGGATTAAGTGTGGACTTAATCTCAGAATCACGTCGGCCTCATTGCAATAAAACAATCTTCAGAGCAACTCAATCTGTCCTAAATTACAACTTCAAAGGAGACCGATAAATCGACTTGTTCCCAGTGCAGTTTCTCATGCTTCTGGTATTTTTCTAGAAATTTCTGACAGCTTATAAAATCAGCCTTAAAACACGCAGATTTTTGCTGGAGATCAAGTCTTTCCAATGAGACAAATAGAATTCAATAACAGATTAAGTAACTTTCAGTTTGGTTGATTTTTTTTTACGCCTCAGGCAGCCTTGCTGCACCAAATGAAGGATTAGCCGTACGAGGCCAATCGTAAAGTCTGGATTAAGGACATTAGTTATTAGTTTACTCAGCTGATTCATTCTTAATAACAAACGGGACCTCCAGTGGCCCTTGGAGATAGAGTCTGCACACTGAGGAATAGGGTTGTTGTATAGAGAACATAAACAAAGAATTCTTACTAACTACTTGGAGAGATTTTTTTTCTCAGAGCCATTTCAGCTTCTATTAAGCTGTCCCTTTCTATTTAAGTGTGTTTTGCTTCGGCATAATGGCTTTACATAATCACTGTAACTGCAAATGAGTGAATGAATGGTGGAACAAATAAATAAATAAATGCACAAAACCAGTCTTTTCCCCCCACTTTACTAATGCATTAATCTTTTTACAGCATTTATCCTCCAGTACAAAGAGCAGTGAGGCAGAATGGACTTGACACCAAAGAAACTTTTAATGACTGAAGTTTTTTGCCTACACTCTAGCTTTTATCAGTTTGTGATGTGCGCTGAAGTACCAAAGAGTAAAAACAGCTTGAAGACATAATCATAGAAGATTTCCATGACATCAAACCCACTTTTTGATACTATTTATGGTCGTCAGTTCTCTGCATGTATTCCGTAATTACCCTATGTACAGTAGTTTTTAATTGGTAGTAGCTGATTTACCTAAGCAGGAAAGATTCTCATGAAATGTGGTGTACCACAAAAGAAACCAAAGGAGAAAATCCCTCATATGCATGTGTGCACACACCTTCAGGTAAAAAGAGTAGGGCTGCCCCCAAATAGTCGACCAAGCACTGGTCGACCAAAAAAGTCATTAACAAACCAAAATTGCATTGGTCGCTGGAAAAAAAACAAAAAAAACATTTTGGGCCGTTTTTTGTCAAAATGAAGTGAAAATTTATGACGGGCGGCTGGCATGAAAGGCTGGAGGGCTTTTAATTTGAAGGGCCAGATACAGGAAGTCATGACACTCACTCACTGTCAGTGTGTTTGTTTTATAATACGACAGCTCCCTTGGCCGTACATTGTGGTTAGAAAGTTAATAATTAATAGCCAATCATGTCGGGAAAACGTCTAAAATACGGGATCACTTTGAAAAGAACAAGGATAACCCCCAAGAAGGTCACATGCAAAACTGCAAGAAAAACTTCGCCCATCACTCGTCCACGACCAACATGACATACCACCTTAAGACATGTAAGTGACGTAACCCTGCTGATTTTTTCTGACACATTTAGAATTAGAATTTGAAATAATTTGCTGGTGTCATTAACAGGCTGCAGACTGTGCTCACTTGTAAAATAATGGTTATTAATTATGTTGAATTATGTTGTTCAGTCGCTGAGGCTGTATCTGGGGGGGTATATGAGTCAATTAGTTGACTAATCGTTCTAAATGACGACCACTGGTCGACCAAGACAATCCATGGTCCGGGGCAGCCCTAAAAAAAGACCCTGCAGCAGAGGCAAAAGAGGTAGAATGCGGGCTAATGCAGGTTTTCACTGTATTTCTCAAACAACATTTGCATGACAATATTGTTATTGGTAGCATGTCATATGTTGCATTTAAATTCATTCTTTCGGAGTTTGTCCGGTACAGGACAAAAAGTTTGTAGAACTTGGCGAGCAGTCAGCCTCCATATCCAGGCGGGTTATTTACTGTTAAAAGCCACATAATCAGAAACATGAATGAATGAGGCTGAGAAAAAATGGTCAGGTGATAGTAATCACAGGAAAAATCAGTTACAGTGACAATTAAAAGTGCTATACTTCTTATTTTTGTCTGAACCGAGTTTGTTTGGCTGCGCTGTAAACATATATTACACCAGTTGCTCTTCTGTTGTATTTCTGACAGAGTAGATGCTCCCAGAGTGTTTGCTGTAGTAATGAAAAGCACTTGGACAAGGGTCACCAAATCAACCAGGTCTGAAAGCGCTACGATTTCAATTTACAACACCTGAATGAAAACGCTCTTTAGAAAAAAATCCTTGTTCTCCCTTGAAAAGGCATTCATCTAAAAATCTAATGGGTTTGCTCTGACTGCTGGATGGCCCAGTTTGCACTGTCCAGGCCTTCAGGCAGGTCTGCAGAGAGGCCAAGTCTCGACAGTGTCCTCCCGCTGAGCAGTTCACCAAGCACGGGGATCAAAGAGTAAGCAACCCCTCCTCTGCCCCCTGCTGCGGCCGGCAGAGGGGGCGCAACCCAGTGAGTACACAACTCTCCAGGGATCACACTCTCTTTTTACATTCTCCAACTGTTCACTGTTCACTTTCAGTAGAGTAATGAGAACAAAGTCTGTCTATTGGCAGAGTTATCGTGCTGGCGCCTGAACACATCCACAGAGTCCAAGCAGACTTTGTTCCTCTCTCTATCTCTCTCTGTCTGTCTGTCGCTTGCTTTCCCCGTGTTCTTTGCTGTCAGACAGCTTTTTAGTCACTCCTGCTCATTTGCTGCCTCTAGTATTTCTCACTGTCCTCATTCTTTCATTGTTTTGCTCCCCTTTGAGTAAACTCCTCCTCATCACTTGTCCCTTTTTCCTCAGCTAAGTGAATTTCCTAATTCATCACTTTATCCGTCTGACTTCGCTCTCACTTCCAACCCCATCTCTCTCTCTTTAAAATTGACCCATGGATTCTCTCCAGGCTTCCCATTCCCCGTTATCTTCCTCAATCTTGGCCTCTCTAGTTTCTGTCACTTGACATCAGTCATGCTTTTCCGGGACCCAGTGAGAGAGCGGGCCCTCCAACAATGTGTTGGGCAGAGAATAACTGCATCTTATTATGTGCATTAGGCTTCATTCATTTAACCATCATCTCTTGCCTTTATATCAAACAGGAGTGCACCAGAAAATGAGTGCTTTTTGTTAAAGTCAGCACCACAGTAAAATAGACGGCTCCTCTGCTCTCAGGCACTGATGCTTGTTTTCACATTTCAGCATTTTATGGTCAGAGCCCTACCTGTGCTTTCTTTTTATCCTCCGTTCTTTTCCAATACCATAGCTTAAATAACCCATCAGCCTGTAAAATCCAACACATTGTTACTGAAATATATGTGTGTGTGTGTGTGTGTGTGTGTGTGTGTGTGTGTGTGTGTGTGTGTGTGTGTGTGTGTGTGTGTGTGTGTGTGTGTGTGTGTGTGTGTGTTTGTGTGTGTGTGTGTGTCATAACTAGTAACTAGCGTGCACTAAAGCCCATCATAACTACCATATGCCACTGTCTTTCTCCATCTCTTGCTTGACACTGGCCACAGCCTCAATTTGGTTTCCCAGAGCCCCGTTGCTGATTTGTGTCTGTCGGCTAAGTCCTTGAACAGAGGTCAAGTGTGTATCCTCTAGTTTGAGGGGTGTCTCCTCATGCTCCTGTGTGTGTTTAGGGAGGGACAGTAAATGTTATTTTTGAATCTGTGTCTTTGTAAAAGCTCAAGGACGTGTGTTGTTTGCACGTGTGTGTGTGTGTGTGGGTGTGTGTG
This sequence comes from Echiichthys vipera, assembly GCF_963691815.1. NCBI lineage: Eukaryota > Metazoa > Chordata > Actinopteri > Perciformes > Trachinidae > Echiichthys > Echiichthys vipera. The sequence goes on from NC_139827.1 coordinate 19,384,496, forward strand.
TGTGTTTGTGTGTGTGTGTGTGTGTGTGTGTGTGTGTGTGTGTGTTTTCTCTACGAACAGAGGAGGGACCATTCATGTTCTTTTCTGCCTGTGATTGACCTTGACATACACACAAGAGGATAAGCACATACCTGACTGTCAGCATTTGTGTGTGGTGCAGACTGGATTCATGTGTGTGTGTGTCTGTGCTTGTGTTTCCTCAGGATAAACAATACCATCCAACCCTATTATGAATCTGCTAAGCAAACTGACACTGATTGTACGCAGTGCACATTCACAAACAAAACACTAATGAAACTCTGTCTCTGAATCAACGTACACACCAAGGATGACACGAGTGTGTCAGACTTTTTGGGCCAAGATGGCTACGCTTGACCTCAATCACTCCACATGGAGAGTACTGTGGGAAGGAGGGGTCAGAGACTCGCTGCGCAGCCAACACCTGAGCAGTTACCGCAGCAACAGCAAGTGAAACAGTTGGCTGGTGTTGCCTGGCTGAAATAATGAATTACCCGGAAAAGCGCACTGGGAAGCATACACGGCTACTAGTTCTCTGGAGGATTGGAAAACATGGATCGTCATCCTCTGCATAATAAACTGGTAATTTGGCTGTCTGTGGAATAGTGCTAATTGCTGGCCAGAGTGAAATTCGGAGTGGCGCACCTACCTTAGCGTTTTGGTGGTCATGTCAGCTGCTGTGATGCCGTGATATATTAGCGTTTCGTTCCACACTGGGTTCAGCGTATTCTTCAGGGTTTTTGTGCGTAGCTTGTTTGCCTGTGGGCACAAAGGAGAAGAAATATGAAAAGACATCCATGGAAAGAGACGGATCAAAAGAAGAATGAGGAATGATTTAAGGGTGAAGGAGCAAACTCCTCAGATCAAAATGAGAGAGAGAGAATTAAAGATGATGAAAAGGAAGCTAAATGAGTGACACTCAGATCAAGAAAGATGGAGAGAGAGAGTGAAAGAGTGGGGAACCATCATTTATCTCTGTCCCTCAGGAAATCGCAGACATCTGCTGCCTACTTTGTAGAGGAGAGGGTGAGGACGCAAAGCTTGCCTCGCCTCACCTGTCCGTCTGTCTCCTCCTCAACGTGATAACACCTCCAAAACAAGCACTGTGTCTCAAACACAACACAGCAGCCAATTAGGTTTCACAACACATTCAGCGTGAAAAATTAAAGCTTTACAAGAGAGGAAATGCCCACAAGCTTTTAATAGCTTCACCATCTATAAATAAAGTTTGAAACCGCTTGCTAGCTCATTTCCCACAGTTGCCTTCAGGATGTGTTCCTCTTGTGTAAGTTTTTATTTCAGAGTTTTTTTTGTATGTATTTAAATGTCTATAATCCCTTCAAGAAATGTAGCTTGTTTGCCAATAAAATGCATTTTTTACCGAGTCCCCAGATACAGAAATTCCACACAGCTCTTGTAAAACCAAACCTCTGGTACATCCTTGTCATAAAATGTGGGTCAATAAGACTTTATAGAGCCAAAGGCAGAACTAATAGGCTCTTCTGAGCTGCAGGAGTAGCTATCAGTGGAGGGAAGTATTTACTTAAGTATTGCAAGTAGAATTGTGTGGTGCTTTTGCTTTGTTTACATTTTCTGCATCTTTCAACATCCTAGTTAGCTCAGTAGGCCGTTATCATCTATTGGTAAGCTAGATCACCCATCTGCGTTGCGCTACACTGTGGCTACGTAGTATGAAGAGCGTCATCAGATATTCATAGTGACCACTCCGTGGGTTACAGGCGGTCTTCCATTCATCAAAGCCATCATTTTACAGAGCTCCCTCTAGAGCCATTGAAGACATAAAACAACTGTTTTTACAGGATCGTGATGACTAAACTGACCTTCATGTGTAAAATCAGTGGAGTGCCCCTTTAAAAACACATAAATAAGCCATAGGAACTGTAGTTTATTTTTATTTAATCTGCCACTGGAAATAGTCCCCAACAAATGCACTATTGACACTTGAGCAGAACTGTACAATACCAGTACCCAGCTTTTGGGGAGTTATGTGTTTAAAAGTATGCATGTATTTGTGACCATTTATAATCTTCAGTGTGAACAATCTGGACTAACACATTGTTGATCTGGGTCTTTTTATGGGATTTGCTGACAATAAGAAAAACAAGGAGCCTCAACAGTCATATCTATAAATTTTCAACAGTATATCAAGTGGTTAGAGTTATCTCGGCCAGTTTCATTGTAAAGATATCTATTTATATAACACTGAGCTATTCTCCTTGTATATTGATTATTTTTTGCTATTGATACTTCAATACTTTTACTAAAGTTAAGATTGGAAGGCAAGACCTTTATTTGTAATGGAGTATTTTACTTTTCTAAGGAGACTCCACCGCTGGTGTTTATGCGTAACTTACGTACTCTCTCAATGTCCAGCTGGTAAAGGAAATAAATACAAATAAACGCCCTTATCTCTCGCTGCCTCTCTCTCTCTCTCTCTCTCTCTCTCTCTCTCTCTCTCTCTCTCTCTCTCTCTCTCTCTCTCTCTCTCTCTCTCTTCTCTTCTCTCTCTCTCTCTCTCTCTCTCTCTCTCTCTCTCTCTCTCTCTCTCTCTCTCTCCTCTCTCTCTCTCTCTCTCTCTCCTCTCTCTCTCTATCTCTCTCTTCTCTCTTCCTTTCCTCCACAGTCATCCTCTTGCTAACAGCCTCAGGGCCAGATGCTGAGCCCTCTCTTCCATCTTCTCTCTTTTGGTCTGTATTTGTCCCTACATCCCATTGTTCTGCTTGTTCTGCCTTCCCCTCTTAGTCCCTTTACTCCCATCACTGTCTCCTTTTCATTTTCCATTTTCTGCTGGAAACTTTTGGCATATCTACAAGAGTCAGACCCCCAGAGCTCGCTCCACGAAGGGCACAAGTGTTTTCGATTCATGCCATTTGTTTGTGTCATTAATGTGCAGGAGGAGACATGCACAGGCAGAGTCACGAATTGCAGCGATGTTGCACAGCTGTAACTGTACCGAAACAACTGAACAAAACAACTATTTCATACTTTCCACATGCTACATCTACAAACACTTAAAACACCAGTTCCATCTCCCTGCCCTTTGTCACTCCCTGCCTCCATTTTTCCCTCTACACTGGTGCTTTTGCATCTGTTTCTAAATGTTTTATCTCTAGCCCTCCATCTGTCCATCACACTCTCCCTTCTCTCCATCTGTCTGCATGCATCTCTCTCTCTCTGTGAAATCTTCCATGCATGTTGACTAAGAATGGGAAGATGAGAATGAGGGAGGGAGTGATGGAGAAGGAGGGACGGATGGAGGCAGGAAGGCAGCATCTCTGTGTGACTGTGACCAAAGCCTTAGCTTTTGTCTGCATACATGCAAGGTCACGCGCTGTATGTGTTGCAGTTCGTAGTCGACATCACAGAGACAGCATGCTGGACTTTATACTGGTTAAAGGGCTTGTGCTGGGGGATGTGAAACTGAGAGAGAGGGAAAATTAGTGGAGCAGAGGAGCCGTGTGCCGCTCTGCTCTCTGTATTTTTGACAACTAAGTTCTTTTGCAGAAAATGACACCTTTTGTGTTCTGGATTATTCACTGCAATGTTTGCATGCAGGGTCAGAATGTGGAAGAGGAGTAGGCGCCTGAGTGTGCACCCGTCATCCTCTCTTCTACACGTGCGCACACCGACTTTTCAAGTGATGCGGCCCCACGTATTTAACAAACGGCTGTTCATGGGTACTTACCTACTCATTGACGCTTTCTCTGCACACCCCCCCACACACACACACACATCAACACCCGCCTGTTGACGTGAGCCGTGTAACAATCCTTCCTGTTTCCATGACAACCACCTGCTGCTGTCCTACCCTCATCTGTCTATCCCTCCCTCCCTTTCTCCACTCCCTCTCCCCCCTTTTTCTCCCTCTCAGTTGTCTCCCTTCTGCACACTGTTGGTATTTCAAGGTCAAAGAGGGTCACAGCCAGATAGTGAGATAGAGAACGAGATAGGGGTGGAAAGTGGGGAGCGGAGAGCGATAACAACGGGAGAGAAGACAGACAGAGGAAGGTTGGAGGACAAAAAAATCCCCCAGACGTTGTTATTGTTAGCACCTTAGACCCCAGACAGTTGCCTCGTTCAACCTATCTTGGCTCCGTCTCCTCCCTGAACTTATCATAACCTCATTTCGTGTCAACCTTGAGCCAAAATGGCCGACAACAGGTTCCGTTCTGTAGTAGCTGGGGGCTGCTGTTGTGGAGAGCCTTATCTTCCCTGCTGCTTGAGCTGAAAACAAGACAAGAGCGTTGCAGCAGACCAGAACGTGTTTGTGCTCGATAAAGCAGAGTATTGGACGAGCCACATTGAGCGGTAACCAACCGAAATGCTCCCCACTCAATGGCTTGAAATGAAACATTAAATAAGCCCGCTGGCATGTCACATTCTTTGCAAGAGAGTCTGAATCAACACTATTATTTACATTATTAATGTAAATCATGTGTTTTGTTTTCTTCAGTTCAGTAATGTATAACATGTTTCCTTATTTTCAGTCTTCTCATTAAATTAGCCTCTTTTGTCAGCAGTTCCTGTGTGATGTGGGAATTGAGGGAGTGTCAGTGTCTGGGACAGCCCAGTGTGGTAGCATGTTACGTTAATTGCCATTGAGGTAAGGTTGGAGCAGTGACCTTGCTAGCCCCGGGGAGAAGATGAAGCTTGACGTATGGATCAGCCAGTCCATTGGAGTCCATGGCTTTCAGTCCCTGTGGACACAAGCACACACGCACAAGCATACCGTAGTGTCAAAGGTGACGTCATCACGGCCTCAAACACTTCACACACTGACAGGGTCATAAAAAGACAGCAGATACGACGGACCTCTTCTACTGTGGTTACATCTCAATAGCGCTCCTGGGTATAACTTTCCATGCCACTGTTTTCTACCATCCTTGACTCCTCCGTGTTGTCCTCAACCGTTGTGTGGGAGATTTACATAATTAACATCATGTGACAGCACACAATATGTAATACAAAGCATGTGTCCTTGTATAATGGCCAAACCAAATGTGTCTGCCACAGCAACGGAGCAACACTATCCAACATTTCATAGTGCCATGAGGTGATGAAGGATTGAAATGACAAGCTGCTGAGGGTGCGTGGCAAACACGTTACTTTAAAAAAAGAAAAAAGGTTCAGAAAAAGCAGTCTGATGTTGTGTGTGAAAACAAAAAAGCATCACAGAAGAATTGTTTTCATTGGGACTTCAAGGAGGATTATGCAACCACACAGACAGATAGACAGGCAGACAGAAGTCTGTTTATACAGTATGAAAAAGGTATTGAAATTGTGTGTACCTTTGCCTTGTGAATAGTACAATGAAGACAGTTGTTCTCCTGATCAAAGAGCAGGGTGAACTCCAATGTTCCCAGGTAGGCTGAAAACAACACAAACCACGGCAATTACTGCCAGTAAATGGAGCAGACACACACACGCTTACACACGCTTACACACGCGCACGCAAGCATGCACACACGTACGCACAGACGCACACACACACACACACACACACACACACACACACACACACACAAGCAGATGGCCTCTTAAAAACATGATGCTGCCTAATATGAATTGATCTGTCTTGTTTCATTACTGTATGAGTAGAAACTTTGCACTCCCACTATTGCTACATTGTCTAATAAATCATCGAAGGCGCTGTGTCACATAAAGTGGGAGTGACAAATACTCTTGGAAAAATGCTTGAATCAACATTTACTCTGTGAGCATGTGTTATGCTTCTGAGGAATAAAAACAAGAAAAATAGATGGCTTTCCTCTCCAGGTTTTAGAATTGTAAGTGTTTGTTTTCTTGTAATTTTTCACATCAATGAACACACAATATTTGACGCAACTTTTCTACCACTAAACTTTGTTCACTCACTGTCTTCGTCGTCAGAGTCGACCGCTTCCTCCCTGTCTCCATCATTGTCCAACCTCCTCTCCCCATCCTTGTATCCTCCCCCCGTCTCCCCGTTGAAAGTCTCCTCTTTCAGGATCTTCTTCTCCCGCGGAGGCGGTGGCGTGCAGGGGTAGTCGTGGAAACGTGGGAAGAAGTCTGAGATCTGTGGGATGGGGAGGATAGGGCCCGGGCACACATTGATAGCAAAGTGCTCCTGCATAGAGATCTTGACCGGCGAGGGAGGGGGCGGACCGGTGGAGTGGGGCATCGCCGAGGGGGAGGAGGCAGATGAGGAAGGGGTGGAGGTGGAGGAAGGGGGGATGGCCAGGTGGGAGGTGGGCGGAGGGGGTTTGGAGACGCTCATGTGGGCTGTCAAACGGGACTGTGGGATGATAATGACGAGAGAAAGATATGAATGAGGTGAGAAAGACAAACAGCTGGGATCATAGAAGAGGGGAGAAACAAGAGACTCAGGACTAAAAGAGAGAAGCAAAATAACAGTAATTTCCTCTGCTTCCTCTCTGAGTGTCTCCACTTTCTCCATGCTCAAGGCAAGTCAATGTTGAGATTGAGAACTATTTCCATCCATTGACGCAAACCTGCCTTCTCAACAGTCAAAATAGAAAGCTGCTGGAACCTTTGACACTTGAAGTGTGACTCACACATTGTGTCAGCACACCTAGTTTGTCTCTGAATTAATATTCAAATAGTGCTGTAAAGTGATGTCACTTGTGTATCTGCACTTCACTCTAATCCTCCCCTTATCTCTGGCTTTCACTCCTCTCTCTCCTGCAAGTCTCCTGAGCAATATTTACATAATACTATTTGAAGCCTTTTCTCACTCCTGTTGTCACCAAATGAAGCTCAATAACTCAAGAACTCCAACCTCGTTAGGCCATTACAATTTCCTTTTTTTTTCTCTCACAGTGATTAAGAGAGACTGAAGACACGTTTTCTCAAACACTTCCACAGTGACACCCTGTATTATTTCAAGAGCTGGTGTGATTTCAGAAATCACATAGACAACCTTGAAATGGTATTCTTCGTTTACTGGTACTGCCCCACATTAACCTAAAACATTCACACTTTCACTATACTGCATAACATGCATGTCACCCCCCCCCCCCCATCACTTTATCTGTGTGCATTTTGACTGATACATCTGTTGTGTGTATGCAAATGAAAAGCCAGTGTGGCTCACTGTTATTTGCCTTATGTTGTTTTGAAAGCTCACAGATCAAAGTGTTGACTCGAGGGCTACAACTACTGATTTTCATTATCAGTTAATCTATTTGGGCTTTATTTTTCAGTAAACTGATTCATCGTTGGGTTTATAAAATGTCAGAAAGCAGTGAAAAATGCCGTGCACAAGTTTCCCAGAGCCAAAGCTGACGTCTTGAAAATGCTTGTTTTGTCTGACCGACGGTCCATAACCCCAAAGATAATCCATTTATAATCATATATAGAAGAAAAAAGCAGCAAATCTTCACGTTTGAGAAGCTGGAAACATAGAATGATTGGCATTTAGCTTGATCGCTCATCGCTCTTAAGAAATTAAGATATGTTTTCTGCCAATCAACTAACAAATTCATCGTTTAGGCTCCAGTAAATGTTCACCAATCATTCATAGCTGACAAATACTGTGAAACCAGTCGGATTCTCGTTTTTCATTTTGTGTTTGAGTTATCCTGTATGTTGTCATAGTATGCATGTTGCCAATAGATTTGAAAATTGCCTTGACATTGAAATTGTCTCAGTTGTATGTAGAAGCCACGCAAAAACCAGGAACAGAAACATAGGTACTAAGATGATTCCTCCTTCAGTGTATGTGAAAATACTGGCATTTTGTTTGATATTGTTTATATCAGTATTGCTATAACACACCTCTAGTGCTCTGTTAAGCATATTAAGACCCTTATTCTTATATACACACATTCACATACATGTCTACATACTGACTACACTGAAGCTTTTGTTAATCGAGCCAACACACATCCACATCCAAACGGAACAAGACTCAATAGTGAACTTGCATTTCCAAGAGCACATCCCTCCTTACTAAGTTACAGCACTTAAGTAGACTGTCTCTGACACACACACACACGCACACACACACACGTGTGAAGACCAGACACATACACAAAAAAACCCAAACTGCCTTCTCCCATCTTCAATATCTACGATCATTCAGTCAATCATTCTTCTTATGTAATGAAACCCAAATTCACTGCTTGGGTACCCACGCACAAATGATCACTTGCAGCATGTTGCTGACAAACTCAATCGCGCTCATCCTTCTTACATACAGTCACACACATGCGAGCACATGTGCACACAAACATAGCCATTCACAAATACGTACGCAGGGACAGTCTTCATCTATGCCAGCACTCCATCTTGCCTGCTCTCAAGTCCTCTGTCTCTCACACACCAAGGAGCATGCAGACCAGCTTTGAGTCAATATATCCCTCTGTATTCTCTCTCACTCTCTCTCCTTCTCTCTCTCTCTCTCTCTCTCTCTCTCTCTCTCTAATTCTCTCCGTGTCTCTGTTGGTTTGCTCTCCTCCTCTCCTCTCCTCCCTCCCTCCCTCTTTCCCTTCCCCTGTAGTTGTGACGCGTCTGGTTAAAATTCACGTCAGTCCTTTGCAGACTGTGCATATAGTGGCGTCACTCGCTTTCTAAGCGGTGGGAAGATTTAAGGAAACGCGGGTAAAAGAGGCATGAGAGAGAGAGAGAGAGTGTGTGTGTGTGTGTGGGGGGTGGGGGGCAAAGATAGAGAAAGTGAGAAAAAGATGAGCAGAACAAGACGGAGAGAAGACACACAGAGAGGCATACATATATACACAGTATATATATATATATATATATATATATATATATATATATATAAATATATGGGTGTGAAAACATTGAATGCACACAATAGGAAGTGTTGCTCTGGGATGAAATGAAACCTGCTGAAGGACAGAGAAAGGAAATTAAATTCAATGTGTTGACTGAGCTGAACAAAACACACTGCAAGCCGTACAATCACACTGCCAGATCACTTTGAGTTGGCTAGGACTATGGCCAATTTATGCCAGGCATATGTGTTCTTTGTCTGTCTCTATGCTTGTCTAGTGCAGTGCCTGTTCAAAACATGCCTGTTGGGAACAAGCCTGGTATTGCTGCCTGCAGCTCACTTGAGAACCGCTCATCCAAACAACTTCACACTTGACACCACGCTTCCTTGAGTCCTGGGCAATACACCTGACATGACATAGCTGCGGCCCCTCAGTATGAGGTAGGCTAGAGTATACATGTCATTTGCAGCCAGCTATATCGGTCCAGGCTATTTCTGGCTACAAAAGCACTAGTAATTCCTAAAGTCGTATTGCTGCTGCTTGAATGTACTGTGGCGAGCAACAGAGAGCGAGCTTTACTCAGTGGTGTAACAGTTAATAGAGGTCCCCTCTCAATTAACTACAGGGTGTCCTGTTCGACTCAAGAGCATACACTTAACACTGCACTTCCTTTGGTCCTCAGCAAAACAACCGTCATGTGTGAAGTTGTTCGGATGAATGGATGTCGAGAAAATCGAAGGACGGACTCACTCGCTCCATTATAGTCAGAGATATCCAACTGTAGCAGCCCTCATAGTAACAGCTAAAACCTGCCACAGTAATACAATTAATCAAAGACAACAATACATAAATAACAGTGGACTTCGGCAAGGTGACTGCAGTAAATTACTGGTGGACATAAAATATGGCTGCAATGGATGAATGAGAAGGACAAGGAATGGATGGGTGTCATAATTTAAAAAGTATACACATTGTAGGACTTTTCCTTTTCTTATTTTATTTTTCTAATTGCTTTAAACATGATTTTGAACCTATGACATGTTTCAGTCCAGAGTCCCAGAGATCTCAGCTGTACAATAGAATGAAGTTGTATAATATCTTATGTATCTGTGAGTGGTGTTGACTGTACTTTTTACACAGCGTTCCCCTCGTGAATCCAAATAAGTCCATTTGGATTTTCTGCTATGATTTTATAACGGTCAATCATGGTTTGATCAGAACACAGACTTAAACTTGTCTGGGGTGTAACTGACCTCATACATAAGTAAAATTATTATACATGATTAGAGTTGCAAAGGCTCAGTCCATTTCTGGAAATTTTCCAAGAGAAGTTAGTGAAGGACTAGTGTGTCAAGATCGTAGCCGCAACAACAGAAAATAATTCCACCACTCAGGTTGCCATGTTCGTCAGGAGACCGGAGTCTGTTTGAGCCGGTTTGAACCCATCCCCTCCGGCAAATCACATCATAAAAACAAATACTGCAGAGGACTTTGACTGACAGTTACCATTACAGCTAAGTAAACATGAAAGTTAGCTTACCGATTAAGGAGAAACGTAGCCATTTCATCATGCGTTTTAATGCAGCTGCAGGATAGCCAAACTCCATTTCACCCAGTGCCAGTCTACAGTAGCTGCACCCAACAATAGACAACCCTAGCAGCCCGCAATGCCGGCCGCTATTGGCTGCTACAATTTAAACTGAACGCGTCAGAAAGTAATTGTTGAGACCCGTAAAAAAAATTTTTAAATATTAATTTAGACTAAATGTTCCCCTCAAAATGCCATGTGGGTGTATTATTTATTTATTTATTTTAATATAGCTTTTAATGAAGATTCTACATATTCAATCTTTAGGCTCACGAAATCTTAATAAAAAAACAAACTTTTCAATAGTGAACTTAATAATTCGCCAAGAGCCCATAAAAAGGAATCCAGTAAAATCAACCTTGATTGATTTTCTGAATGCTTTGCAATTATGTCTGCTTATGATAAGGTAAAAGGTCAGTTAATATCTGCATATGACATGTAAACACAATTTAGCAAAATACCCCATTATTTCTATTGTATTCCCATTATTTCCCATTAATTCCCTTGTAAAGTTTGTGAATGACTTCTGACAAACAAAACAATATAGATTTGTTTATTAGTACCACATAAACTAAAACATTAAATATTTCTTAATTTGATGTGAGTGGCAAAGGAAAGGATCCCCACTCAAATACATTTCTACACATTGGGGTTTAATAAGGTAAGAAGAAAAGAAAATGTCTGAAGGGGGTAAAAATGGTTAATTATGCAATTATAATGAGGTCTCTGGTATCAAAACCATGAGAAAATACAAGATTTAACAGAAGCAATTTCTAGATTTTATAGTAGAATGTATGAGAAGTGGAGAACAAAATTGAATGGTATTATAAATGGGCATTAGAATTTTAAAAAGTGCTAAGAAAATGAGCTAAACACACATTCCCCTTTTGACGTATACACTAGGAGCTCAGTTTATTACAGCACGTGCCAGAGAATATAAAAAGATGCTGACATTTAATGGCGTTTTTCTGGTTGTAAAACCATCAGAGCTTTAATTGATAACTATGTAATTTTCCACGGTTGATAAGTAACAGATGAACAACAACAATCCCGGTCAATTAAATTAATGGTCAGCTAGAGGAAGAAGTGGGATGCCTCCATTTGTAAACACTTTGATTTACTTTTGGCATCTCATTACTATCAGCATCACCTCATCAATATTGTGTTAACAGACCATTACACTGTATATTCATTAATTTGCAAAAAGAACATGAGGGCTAAATGAGTTGAAATGAAAGCTCAGTCTACCAATGTGAAACTATCTATCTATAAATAGGTGCTTCAGACATGGACTACATGCTTCAAGTGGCTTGAAATGAATGCAGAAGTGCTCTTGACGGAATATGAGTCCTCCTGTTGTCTTCATGGGAGATGCTTGTCTCTTTGGTGAAAATTGAAAAAAGCACACAACTGCATAGGTGAGGGCTCACTCCACCCAGAGCAGCAGTAATCAGCTCCGCAGAGCCAAAACCCTCAGAGGCTCTCCATGTAACTGCTGGGCAGCCAAAAGACACACTGTACATCGAGAAGGCTATCACTGCAGTCTACATGTGTTCAGGTCATGGGTGATTTGCACAGAATTAGTTTTCTGATGTACTTTTTCAGGGTTGGTTGAACAAAATTACAAAAATATTACCCTTTGTGGTATCTTGCCAGGGTCGTAGCTACCATTGAGGACACAGAGGTCACGCCACCAGATTTGTATTCCAGGCAGCACAGTCTTTATTAGGGAATAATTTGGCAAGAGAACTATGTAATTTGGTACTAACTACTGGGAAAATAGAGACATTTACTTTAGTCATAGTTTAGTTAGTTGAGGTTATTAATGGCGGATAAGACATTTTCTTGAAGAAACTATACAAATAAAACTTAAACAATTATACCTTACAGACAAAATATATTAAAAAAAAATTTTTTAAATTGAGAGGCTTTTGAATTATTTATTTTTTTATGTTGGTGAAAGTTACAGGAATTCATATGATGTGTGATATAAAATATAGACACAATACTCGTTCATTGTTTAGTTATCATCTACTGTCCTACATCCCTTAAAACATTTAAAAACGTGTGGATTGATACCTTCAATAAAATGGAAGTAGATCTGGTGATGAAGGCTTTTTGAAAAGTCTTTTTATATGGATTGCAGCTGCAGCTTTAATATTTAAAGACTATAGACCTCTCTCTCCTCTCTCTCTCTAGAGCATGCAGGAGGCAGGACATGATAAAGATTATACCGCAGTCACGTAGCGTTAGCCTGTTCGTTATTTGGCGATAAACAACAGAGTTTCTTAACTTTGTATGACATTGTTGGCATCTGTCCTTTCCCGACAGAAATTCCATAATCTTGTTTGCTTTCTTCCAGTAGCGCCAGCCGCATTGGTGGAAACATCATCAACACACCCACCGGCTCGCTGTGAATTCTCCAGACGACCAGCTGGGCTCAATCAGACATAACACCGACTGAACCTTTAGAGTCACCATTATGCTGCTTTTTTTAGCAATCAAATATTCATTTTCAGATTTGAATATGTTTTTTTTATTTAAATATATTTTCAAACTTAGAATATCTATTGCCAGGCCTAATTCCTACTAGTCTATGCTCCTCCAACCAAAACCTTAATTTTTAGTTGTAAAAGTGACTGTCAAATGTACTGTCAAATGTTCCGTCTCACACTCTGAAAGATGACCACAGAACGACAACGGGGTGAGTGAGGTTATAAGTAAATTCAACAGGCACAAGGCTTTAATTGACACCTTTTCGCATTCATAGCAACACCAAAATCACCTGGATATGTCTGGTTTAGCATGTGACAAGGCCGGTTCTGAGGAAGAAACGCAATCAATTGTGCTTGAAGAATGAAGTCTGGACAATGGCACTGCAGTATTGATCTTTCTCAGGGGTAAACAGCCTGTCAGATAGATATTTAACACAGTGGCATTGCCCATGAACTGACAAAAGTAAATAATAGACAGCAGCATCCAAAAAAAGGAAAGGATGTGAGAGAGCAACGTCTGATGATGAAGAAATACAGATGGAGGCAGGGGCTCTATTATTTAGCAAAACTGGAAGGTTTGGGAAACATAACCATAAAACCTACCTCAATGACAAATAACAGAGAATCTAAAAGAAAAACCACGATCAAACCAAAAATCCATCCAGCCGCCATTCGTCCCTCAGCTGCTGTGTTAGTAAGATTAAAGCATTCACGGTCATGAGTACAATATAAATAATAAACATCTAGAATAGGAGAGAGAGAGAGAGAGAGAGAGAGAGAGAGAGAGAGAGAGAGAGAGAGAGATCGGAGGAGAGGAGGGAGAGAGTATGACCAATTCGTGGAGGAGCATTCATCCAGTCCTTCTGCATGGCAAGATAATCTCCTCCCATTACTACAGCACAAAGCAGTGCAGGTTTTCCATTAAGTGTACAACCACAGACTCCTCAGCCTCTCAGCCAGCCATTAGTTCTGAGATTAAATAAACCTCTATTTACATACCGTTGCACTATTGCATGATGAATTTTTCAACATTTGGCACCACATAGGATGGAAAAATTGCATAAATCTTCTGATAAAGATCAAAGGAAATGCTCTCCCTATCCTACATTCTTAAAAGTATGTGTAGACATATCTTGAATTCCTGCGTTACCTCTCTGCTTCTTTGACAAAGTGTAATGCTGAATGTGTGCTGTGATGCTGTGAGCTAAAGTTGGACTGAAATGAAAATGTGTTTATAGACTATATCTCTGGTGTTTGTTTTGACTTGTAAACATATTTGGTCAAAATTGTACTAAGCAAAAAAAAACGCTGTAGTGACAACGCTCCCTATTTTAGCACACTGTACGTTACTCTGTGACTCCAGATTTTATTTGGTGCCATGATTCGAATCACAGCGGTTCAGGACAGAGCTGCAAGCAGCACTTCACGGCGACAACGAATGAATAACCACGCCACAAATGGGATCTGCATTTTTCTATCAATGCCATAAGCTACTGATAATACCCGCACAAGTAAGACTGTAGCAACAACAATCCTGAGTGCTGTAAAGAAGCATGGGTGCATTTTAGTGCTTATTCATTCAGCTCTTTATCTGAAGAATGTGTTATTTCTTCTTTCAAAAGTGCATGCATCTCAATGAGCGGCAGCCATAGGATTCCTTCTCAATGAGAGAGAGATGTGAATGACGCTATTTTTCCTTGAATTTCTGTCAAATTGAGTGCATTTGAATTCAGAAGAGGAATCGTTAAGAAACACTTATCTCATCTCAAAAGCGCACATAAATCCCCCAAAATTTAATTAATTTAATCGTCAGTCTGATGTTGGCGGGTGCATTTTTAAACAGGTGGCTAGTTGTTAGAGTTCCCCCGGGGTGGCAGTTGGTGTCACAGGTGCTGCCTTCGCTCTACATAACTCTGCTTCGGGGGAATCATTGGTCGTGCTGGCAGAGAGTGCTATTCTGTCAACGTGCATTATTCTTTTCACCCCATGCTGTCAACCCAAACTTCAGCCCTGCATTGCTCCTGATCTGGCACAAGAAGCAACTCCCTCTGTCTTTCTTTCTCTACCATCATCTACCACCAACACCACCTTTTCCTTTCCCTAATTTCAGCAGACTCCTTTCTTCCTCCCTCTGAGGGCTGTTCTGACACAGACAGAGGTTGCACACAAATAAAAGACGTGGGTTTCAAAAAAAATCTAAATTCATACATAATGTCACTGAACAAGTTTAAGTTTTCTAACGTTTTGTGACAGGGCCAGCCAGCAATGCAAAAGAAAGAATGACCCCTGTCAAATAAAATAACAGCGAGTGAATGATATTCCCTCAGGTTACATGTGTTATTTCATTCATTTTTTTATTTCATACTTCTCCTCTTGCTCTTTTTGGGTGCACACCGGGTCCCTCTAATATTTGTCTCATTCCATATTTTCATAAAAACAACTCACCCCCTGGTTCTGAAAGAGAAACATATCAAGATTTGACTTATTTCTTGTTTTATCTCCCGTGAGATTGAATCATTCTACTGACACTGATCTCCGACCAGCCTGCAGTTACAACTCCGAAGCAAAGCTCAGCACTAACACAGCCACATTGTTTGCCACTGACCCAATTAAATCCTGCATGGATCCTGTGATACATATTCCTCTCTCTCCTCTCTTTCCCTTGGTCACCCTTTTTCCTATTTTTCCTCTGCTCCTTTTGATGAATGACTTTGCTTTTTAGGACAAATGACAGCTCCGTGATTAATTGTGTGCACCCTTTCGCCTTCTAAAATATTTTTCTATTTCAATTTCTGTTGCTCACCCTGTGTAACTAGAAATATTCTATATTTACCTGGGTTTGCCCCATCAGCATATTCCCATAAATAAAGTGGGGGAGAGGTTGAGGGTGAGCGGAGAGAGGGGTGGAGGGAAGTGTGGCCCAGAGGCAGGGCATTGGGCATGTGCGAAATGGAGGGCTGAATGGATGGAGAGGGAAGGGGGGAGACGAGCCAACTGCTCCAGATCAGTATGAAGGTGACTGGTGACTGCAGTGAATGAGACGGAGAGATTGAGATGAAATGCAAATGTTTGAGAGAAGAAAATAGACGGATGAGGGGAAGGAATGCAAAAAAAATTAATAAAAACAGCTTGAAGTTGAGATGGATATAAAAGAGCAGGAAGAGACATGGCTTAAAAACGCCAGAGAAACAGGGAGAAATTGGCAGAAAAGACTGAACAAAGCGGTGGATTTTATGAGGATGTCATAATAATTTCCACACTATGAAATGAAATCCATGAAAACCTTCATATGCCCCAGTCTTTTCACAATTTGACGAAAAATGGCCCTCGCTATCAAACTATAAAAGAAGGTTAAACGTAGTACATGACAGGGGAATGAACAGCAGAGCAGAAGATGAAGGAGAAAAATGGGGACATATTGAAAAAGCAGTCATTGTAGTGAGGTATGCAGCCAGTGCCCCGTGGCAAGACGTCATGCTGTGCTTAATGAGGCAACAGTGCAAGCAATTAGTTGCTGATATGACATTATCAGTCACCAATAAGTGCACACATCATTAACCATTAACCCCTCCAGTAGCCTCTCATCCACTGTCTCTCAGTCACATACAAACTGCACATGTATGTTTATTTTTTAGTTTCCTTTTATCATCTCTTAATCTACACAAACATGCAAAAAGTGCAAATATCACTAACATCAAACCTGTCTGCAGAAATCACGTTCATATACCACTAATTTGAGACAGCAAATGTTCTAAAGGAAGCACAAATGTTTTATCTCAACATTATGATGAGCATTTTTAGTTAAAAATCTGGGAAGTATCAAAAAAATCAAACCAGAAATGGACAATCTGACACACACCTGATTGATTTTCTTGTCTGATTGACGTGTTAAGGCATCTCACAGCACTGGATAAGGTTAAATACAGAAAAAGTTGTTGTTCTATCAACTTTTTTGGAGCCAATAAACTAGGCTGCAGCTTAATTTCATCCTACGTTGGTGCTATAAGCTACACTTTAGGCATGTATGCAGAGTAAAACAGAGTAAAAGAAGAAGAGATTGTGGACCGAAAAAAAAAAATAGTCGCCTTGGCCATCCAACTCATCTATGAAATAAAAATGGAGAGAGGTCTTCTGGAATTAGTTTCAGTTAGTCAAGATTGAATTGTTCTTTCATGTCAGCAATTATTGTCCATTTTTCATACTGTTCACAGACAAAGTCACGCTACTGAATATCTGGGAAGACAACCATGCGAGTTAAATGTTCGCTAAGTCAGAGTTTACTTGGCAAAGGCGTTTCCATAACCCACGTTGTGCGTTGAATCTTTTTTAACAAAGGCAAAAACCTATGGCAGAATAATCGCAAATGCGTACTATATTGTGTCCTCTTAGAGCATTTTCGATTTCCAAGGGCGTTATCACGATGCAGAGTGATAGGCTTATGGATGCAATTGGAGAGACCTACAACCAATCAGAGCCATGAAAGTTGACCTACAATCAATCAAAGCAACAACATGAAACATGAACTGAAACATTTTATGTGTGAACTAGGCAATATCGTAACAGAATATTGACTCATTTTTGAGCAGAGTTGTCTAGTTTGACAGTTTGATCTGAGTTTAGTGAGCCTGAAAATCTGCACCGAACTGACCTGCAGACTGGACGTTCTTAAACCCACCTCACATGAGACAAGTTGTTGGGCTTGGTCTGCCCAAGGCCAGGTCAGCAGGAAATCTGTCTGAATGGGAGAGTGGCCAGACCTGTCTAGCAGAACAAATAACATACAAGTCTGGCAGATTCGTCTGGCTTCCAGGTTAGCAAAAACTACCCCAAGCAAGTGCAAGAACTTTTTTGCTCAGTTGAGGAAGCTTTATCGAATGTTGTCGTTTCCATACAGCTTTCCTAATGCGATACTTCTTTGTTAACATGTAACTAAAACCAAGTCTCAGGATGTGAATCCTGGTCTCCGGTGTCAAAGTCCTGCACTTTAATTGGTGCTAATGTGCTTCCATCAAAATGTAACTAGCAAAACAAATTAGCAGTAAATAAATGTGATTTCTAGTAGACGGAATTGGGAAAATAAAGTCACTTATGAGTTTGCACAGCATGCAGTATGGCCTCATAAGCAGCATTTCCAGGATTGGACATCATGCTGCTCAAAACTGCACCAATGCTTTCAGCCAATCCAGGCCAAGACAAACAGAAGTGGATTTTCACTTGAGTACACTATTTCAAAAGGTCAACACTCCATTGGGAGCTGACTGGTGCATGACATTATTGCACTCCATTGTCTTTTCCTGTGAAGGTAAGGTAAGTGGTGAAATATCCTCAAAGCAATTTTCAGTCAAAAGCAACTGGTTATTTGTCGAGGAAGACGTTTCACTTCTCATCCAAGAGGCTTCATCAGTTCATGTACGCATCTGACCAGGCTGGGACTGGTCCAACTAACTGTTGTGGAGATCCAGGTATTTAACCTCTCGCAAGGGCGATGACGTCACTGAAACCCTTTTTGCTCCAAGTGCCAACGACTGTTGTTAGAGAGGCCGTCGTTGGGAAGTTGGCTTCGGCTTCGTCAACTTCGCCAACTTCCCACCAATGACGGCACTTGGCGCACCAAAGGGTTTCAGTGACAACATCGCCCTTGCGAGAGGTTAAATACCTGGATCTCCACAACACTTAGTTGGACCAGTCCCAGCCTGGTCAGATGCGTACATGAACTGATGAAGCCTCTTGGATGAGAGGTGAAATGTCTTCCTAGACAAATAACCAAGTCCAGTTGCTTTTGACTGAAAATTGCTTTGAGGATAACGATGATCTGGACAAATGAGAACATTCACAGGACAAGTGGTGAAATAAGTTTCCACTTCTTCAAAAAAGCAAAATCAGAGCTTTGGTTGGACACGCTAAGCATATTTGAGCGTGGCGAGTGTCTGATCGCACAGGGGAATAGGTTCCTCAACAGCTTCCCACTCCAGCACTGCCTTTTTGGGCAAAGAGAGAGAGGGAAGGAGGAAGAAACGGAAACAGGGGATAAGGCACAAAAGTTAGATTCTGTCTTACCTGCAGTTTCTGTTTTCTCATGAGCACAACAAAGTTTTTTCTACTTACTGGACTTTTGTCTACCTATTTAAAATACAGTTGGTTCAGGAGACCTTCAAGACATGCATCTGTAAAATTACAGCATATGTTTTTCACTTAAATTACAAAAATACAACTTTAAGTATTTACACATTTTAAAGCACATTGTGATATTTACAAAAGACATAGGTCATACAGCAGGTTTGTCCAGTGAATTGACTGACCTCTGAAGAGCAAAGCAAAATGCTAAGGAGAGGAACAAAAGGGTTTGTATGGACAGTTACACCTCTTTAATGGCCAGAGGGACTGAAGTGTCATTTATGTGACCCTGGGTCATTCAATTCCTCTTCAATGTTTGTCTTACTTAACAAACAAAAAAAACAGCAGTCAATCAGTGAACTCTATATCTCTAAACACTATGTGATAAAAGGACGGACGGTACAAAGATGAAAGGATCGTCACTCAAGCTATGTATACGTAAAGCACACAGACATGCATACACATTTACCCGCCACTACCCAAGCAGCTGTACACTGTTTTTATCTTAAACCTCAAAAAGTGAATCCACTGTCATTATGTTGGCGACATTTAACATCCCATGATTCAAAAAGCTAACTTGTCACTTCAGGCTTAAATGGACATCTACATCTTTTTCAGCTGTTAGTTAATTAACCTCTTGGGCCTAGAATTCTTACTTCATATTTTCTCTTTGGTTGGTCCAATAGATTTTTTCTCATCTTATTGCCATGTATGCAGTATATATTCTCCTTCCGCTTGCTCTGACATTTCATTAATTTTCAGTGATCATCCAAAGATGCCATGGTTTATATAATATAACCAATAATATTATATTCATCACTCAGTATAAGAAGACATTTGAAACAGTATATTGTAACCAAGTGTTGCATGGAATTAAGGAGGAGGAGAAAATAAAAAAGTGCGATCTACAAATGATAATATTTAGTGCATTGTAATAAAAATAGGATGAAATATTTTTCGGGATGAATAACCATAATGGCCCTCATTTATCAAACGAACATACGGCAGAAAAACGTGTGTACGGCCATTTCCAAGCAAACTTCGGCATTTATCAATTTGGACGTGAGCGAGAGCTACGATCAAATCTCACGTCAGGTCTGAGATCGTGTACGCAAATTTCAGTCTGTGTATTTGCGGTGCAGCACAGCAAAATCTGGCTGAGCATAAGCAGTCACATATTAAGAACAGATCAAAACGGATTCTTAAAACAAATTAAAAAATTTAATTTGTGGTTCGAGCAATTGATTGTACTCATGTGCGTCTGAAGGCACCATCCATGAATGATTACGCATTCATCAATCGCCAAAACTACCACTCGATAAATGTACAGGTGATTTGTGACGCCAAGCTGTCGCTTTTAAACGTGGTGGCCAGGTGACCAGGGGGACACACACGATTCTTTTATATTTCAAAACAGCTCGGCTCCAGCCCCCCGCGACCCCGACAGGGACAAGCGGTTGAAGATGAATTAATTAATGTGTTGGCGCGCGCTGCAGGAAGGCGCACTGCAGAGCCAAAGTCATCTTCTCGGTAAGTGGCTACCCTCGATAAATTGCATTAAATCAAACAAGGTATCAGATGATTGACATTTTGGTATGGTAATTCTAGGTGACAAAAGTTATCCTCTAACGGAATATCTAATAACCCCGCTGGCAAACCCCGCTACAGAGCAGGAGCGCAGGTTCAACAGTGCGCACACACGCACACGGGTCACAGTGGAGCGCTGCTTCGGGTTGACTGCCTCCGTTATTCTTTTCCATACAGCATTTTTATGGGCCCCTTTTATTCCACTCTTAAGACTGCCAAAAAGCACATCTTTATTTTGCTCCATCTCGGATGTCAGGATGCCGATCTGTGTGTCGGAAAAGTTTCTTTTCCTAACAGTGTTTCTCCTCTCCATGTTTGACCTCAGTGGCCTCCGAACCAGGAATATTTAAGGGCTTAACATGTTAATTACGACCGAATTCAGCCGCCGTATTTATCAGGGCCCGCTCATTCGTACGCTGAAATTGGTCAGATACGAATGTTTCATAAATCCCACGTGTGTCCTGCGCCCGTTTTCACGCAAGATTGATAAATGAGGGCCATTGTATGCAGTAGAGGGATAATCTACAGAAGCTGCTATACTGATCACTGAAGCTGTGCACTCTCTTTTTCTTATAGTAGATCAAATTGCAACCTCCGGGTCTGAGAAATGAAGCCAATGCTGAAGTGTCAAAAACTGCAGTTCCGGATATCGGCTTACGCTGACTGAATTTAAGTTGATACAGCCACTAAGTTACTCCCTCGCCAGACTATCGTCCTCTGCTTTCCTCCCTGGTGAAATACTCTTGCTCACTTGTTAGCCTAACTTGTTATCCGTCATTTGTTTAGTAGCTTTGAGTCAGACTTCGTTGAGCCTGCCTTGTCTCTGTCTCTTTGAACGTTTTTGGATTAGCCGGGGGCACGAGGAGCCATGATACTGCCAAGATGGCGACAGTAGGGATAATTCTGTCGTCCCCAAAATATTATATGCAAACCTATGCCCTTGAAAACAAGCCTCTGTAATGATGGACCCCTGTTGGTTGACTGGGGTTAAAGAGGTTTACTAATTTTGCATCTTGTATCTGACGTCAATCTATTTTAGACCAAAATTCATCTTCAATAGTCTGCCTCCCCACATGTCTGCAGTAAGACAATATCATTGCCCTTTTTGTTCTGGAGGACAGTGGCGGTGAGGTACATCTCTAATCCAGACATTTAGCTGGATAATCACCTTTCATTGTATAATCCTCAGGTTAGGTAAGGCTTCATGCAATAGAGATACACCTCATTCATATCTCTCAACCACGACAAATAAGAAGGTAAGCTTGTATAAACGTGTATTTTTCTGTGCTAATGATTTGGAGTGAAGTATCAGCCTTTTTACTTCGTAATGTTTAATAATTCAACACTGGAGCTATAGTTCATTTGCAGTGAGCAAGCCTTGTACACTCTAATAAGAATGACAGATGTCTGTTCTCTGCTGTATAATATTTCATTATCTGGATCTCAAGTATATTTTGCTCTACAAGCCGACAGATGGCCAGCCCACTGTTTGCATTTGTTTTGGTTCAATATTTGTGCCACTGTTGCTTTGCTACAATGCAGTCACATCAACAGATGCCTTTAAACCAGCTCCAATGTGTGATTGTCAGACTGGCGTCCAGAAATACAAAGTGAATGAGTTCGTATTAAGACAACAATTATACAAAGCCATATTAAGATGTAATAGGGAGACTATCCCAAAACAAACTCCAGAAAAAAATGTCTGTGAATGTGAAAAATATCTAACGCTCACACTCTGTTCCCCCCTATCTGTGCCAATACTGAAGGCAACATTCTCATTTCAAAGCTGTGACATGAAATCAGTGGTGGGGTGGGTGGAGGGGGATGGTGTGTGAGGTGGAGGAAGTGGTGGAGAGGTGTTAGGATGGGCGAAGATAAGATGGAGTGCCAGCCCCGATTGCATTACTATAGGTCGTTTATGGATAAGACACAGGCTGGTTTGGCCCTCTGGGATTGATTGTCTTCTGACTGGACAGCTGGCGAATAGAACGATAATACGAAAACAATGAGAAAATAGAAGGAGAGTACAAAGACGACAGAAGCCTCACCTGAACTCACAGCCAATCTGAGTGGAGCTGTGATTTTGGATGTTGTGTTTCTTACATTCATTTTTTGTGCTGGTTTGCTCACCTGTTTAACCTGTTAATTGGAAACAATTCAACAGATTTCAGTGACATTTGATGTAAATTTCGCTCCCCTGCCAAGGAACAAGTAATTTGATTTGACGATTTTCTGTGAACAAATATGTGTGTGTGTGTGTGTGTGTGTGTGTGTGTGTGTGTGTGTGTGTGTGTGTGTGGGGTGGGGGCGACGACTATTAAATATATAAAACATTTGTATAAAGTATTTTTTTAATCCAGAGCGAGCTGCAAAGTAGTGATACATTTCCTCAAGTGATGTTTCTTCAACATCGGTTGGGTCCAACCCAGGGCTGAAATATTAGGTCAAAAACTGCAGTTCCTCAAATGGCCACTTGAGACTGTCTCCAAAAGGGAGTTAATCTCCATAGACCCCCTCATGTTAAAATACCCAACTTTAAAGTTGAAATAAACATGTTTAAAGCCTTGGTGGAGTAATGACCTCTGAGTGTTTTCTATTTCTGTCTGTTTGTGTCACCGTGTGTGAATTGTATGTGGGTCTCATTTGTATGACATATACAATGTATCTCGGCGCCCTTGACTCTAGTGCCTCTTCTGAAATATATTTAGAATATCCATTTAGTGTTTAACCCCTAACGCTCCAGCCAGGCCCGTTCGACTCCTACCACAACATTGCAGCTCTGAAGTGCAGCCCGCTCTCCATCATCAGCTGTGTTAGTTGTGTTTGTTTTAGTCCAGTCCACCTGGCCCGCCATTTCATTACTTCAATTAGTGTGATTAGGATCTAAAATTGCTTGTGTCGGCCCGGTGATTGACAGCAATTGGCCACTTAGGGAGGAGAGCTGCAGATACACATGGTGCTGCTCAGCGGCTTGTGTAGTTTAATGTGCATGTGTACAGTGCTGTTCGGGTGTGAGTTTGTTTGTTTACCCTGATGGGAGTTGTGCTCACTGAAGATGAGAGAAATTTTTCAGGCAAACAATGGGAAACATATCTTGCTTTACACACAACATGAATGTTTGGGGGTGTGTGTATGTGTGTGTGTGTGTGTGTGCGTGTGTGTGTGTGAGTGAGTGAGTACATATCTTTAATGAAACGCTGAATTTATCATCTTCTGTATGTATATGTTTACATAAATAAACAGTACTATAAATACGGTCCATTTTTTAAAGATTTGCACTACTGTAACCATGTGAATCAAGTGTGATATGAAAATTCCTCCTTTCTCCACCCGTACAGTTTAACATGCTCCAAGCGTGTTGCAATCAGCTTGTATCACATGCACACTGATTGCGTGAAAGCGTGACAGTCAGGCAATCACTACTCAGTCATGGCACGTTGTGTCCGACCCAGTGGGAGTTGAGAATGCGGCCCGTTGTGGAGGCGCATTTAACGATTGAGCGTAATTTAGAGGACTGGCCAATCTTTGTGTCTCTTCTCATTACGGCCCCTCGGTGTCTACACGGCCATGAATTGCGAATGCTGGAGTAGATCTTGGTTATCTGTCTTGGTGACGTCTTCGCGGCATGCAAGATGGCGGAGTGAGACGTTATGTTTATAGCACATCAGTGCCGAGTACGGCCGTTCATCATCAGGAGTTGATAGCCAGAACCGCAGAGGTCCATGACAGAACATTAATCTACATATCAAGCAGCCATAAGTCACTCTTTCTCTTCCTCTGAAAGTCCTACACATGTGGTTGACATTTATTCCCTTTTTCTTTCTCTTCATCATCTTCCTCTATTACACACTACCCTCTATCCGTTTTTTTACACACCATTGTTCCTCTCCGCTCCCTTGATCCATTCATCTTGGGCTTCCCACTCAATTTTACTCTTTGTGTATCATTTTAATTTTATTGTTTGGGTGTGCCCTCTTGTCCAAATTACTCTGTCTCTTAATTGGATTAAAGAGAGTCCTCCCCCGTCTCGCTCAGGATGTAGTAATCGTAGTTTAAACAGCACCTGTGTCTCTTGTTTAACGAACTAGAGATTTTGTGGAATTTTATTCTATTCTAACAGTTGTAGCTGCTCTGATCAGTATTGCAATATGAATATTAAATCAATTGACTGAGTGTTATCCATCACCCTAATTTCCTATCCGAGCAGATAGCTGTTTTTAGCAACTACCTGCCAAGCATCCAATGGCAGATACACAAAGTTTGCAACTTGCTCACGTAGAGGATAGTAAAGGAAACAAAGCTAATAATTTTGCCCATGAGTTGATGGAAAGCAAAACCAAAAACACAAATACATGAATTCATCATGTTCCCAGAAACAGAACTGCAAATGAATGCCAATAATGGACGTGTAGATAGAAAATGTTTGCTTACACATATGCTACTGTATAGCAACGTTATGAGGTCAATAATGCAGCTTTAATCTCCATAAACAGATATCTGCATATGAATGCAAGCTTTGGTTGAATGCTGCAAAAAAGGCATTTTGCATTGTCCAGACTGCCACCTTGGAACCAATCAGCTATTGTCTGATAATTAATTAGCCATTATTAGTTGTATTAAATTTAACTGCATTTATATGCCGATATCTGTTTTTAAAAATAAGCTGGATGCAAAACACCTACAAAAAAAATGTACTCCGAGTGTAACAATGAATGACGCAAGTAAGGGGAAGAAAGGACTGAATCATCAAAACAAAAGCAGATGGGTTCAGCTCTAATGATGTTGATTATTAGAATTATTCGGTCCAAAATGCATATTTAGTATGGATGGCTAAGAGTAGTTAATTCCAAGATCGAGGGATTGCATCAATCCAAATCTACTTTTAGAACGCAACACATCTTCCTACAGGAACAATGATGCACAGCAATACAGCCTACCCAACACCTACTGCTTATTCTCAATCAAAACAGTCACAGTTACCCTTTAAAGATTTATTTTTTTTCCCAACCACAACTTCAAAACATTGTTTCCTTACAAAAAATGTAATTAAATTACGTTCCCATTCGGTTAATGATCAGTCCCACTGTGGAGAACAGGCGCTCCCCAGGCAAAGAGGTGGCAGGTATTAGCAGGTGCTGCTTCGCCAAAACGCTTTTGTACAGGTGCCTGTTGGACTTCCACCACTCCAGTGGGGTTTTCTGAGGGCGAATGCATGGCTCACTGAAACAACCTTCTAGCTCGTTGACACCCATATTTTCAAACTATATATTTGAAATATATATATATATATATATATATATAGAGAGAGAGAGAGAGAGAGAGAGAGAGAGAGAGAGAGAGAGAGAGAGAGTCCTCCCTGAAGAGGGTGCCCGGTGCCTCTGTGCTTGTAACCCCTGTCATGTAGGTTCCAAAAATCAAAGGCGTTTGTGTCTCTTGTTAAACGCAGAGGCAAGGGTTGCCGTTGTTTATCAATTTGAGTTCATTTGAAACGAAGATTACTTGAGGAATCGATCACTCACGCCTGTCCCTAATATTTAACTTTTTGGAATCTTGGAGTCTTCTTCATCTCTTTTCACTGTTCCATTAGGAGATATTTTCCCTACACTTACATCCCTTTCTAAATGTTTTTCTTCCATCCAGGATGTCTGTGAAAGGTGCAAAGGGAGGACCAGAAAGTAGATCACCCTCTACTGCCAGGTCAGTGAGATGTAACCAGAATTAATGGAGAAAATGCTAAAGCTGCTGCCCCCAAGACCCGACCCCGGATAAGCGGTAGAAGATGAGATGAAATTAATACACTTACAAAGTTTATCAATCATCTAATTAAAAGCAAAATCAAGGTTGAGGTTGTGAGCTTTAATCCTGTACGTAATAAGGTTTTTATTTTAACACATTGCATCAGTCTAAATCACAATCTGGGGCTCTAATCATAAACAAGAGACATACCCCCAAATGTATTTCTCATAAAGTGACTCACATAACGAGTGAGCAGTTAATCAGGAGGTAGAGGGAGAGATGGTCTAGCCTGCTTTGCAAACATTTTTACTAAGTTTCTGGGTAAAATCATCTTCAAACTTCCAAAAGTTCAAACAATAGTGTCTCATTGTTGCTGCTGTCCATCAGATTTTTATTGTTGGTTATAAGAAACCTTTTAAAAAGTACTTATATAAGAGACATTTACAGTAGTGCACTGTGAAATGATTAAGGCCGGGTTTCCACCAGTCACCAAAGAGCCAAGAGTTTTAATTCCCCTCTTTTCCATGAGGAAACAGGTCAATCAATAGATCATTTACTATATTTATTTTAAAATAGCCCTGTGTAACTGCTGTTTGTGATTGTTGTTTAAGGGTGCACTTACACTTGCCAATCGTACTGTGCCTGAGCACGAATGATGGCACAAGTCTAGTTCGTTTTTTCCAGTGTGACCACTGTTCTGCGCCTAGGCATGGCGCGCTTCTTAGCGAGAGAGGTGCGCTTTAGTAAACCACGGACACACATGTACGAGCATTGACAGTGGTCCTAAGATTATTTTTACGACTGCACTTGCACTCACATTACTAGAAATGATCCGAGCCTCGGCTTGAATGCCTCTTGCTTATAAACATCATCACCCCTCTTTTTTTTCGTTGTCCAACTGCTTTTGAATATTTTCAACTGACAAAATCTGCAGTAAACACTCGTGCTTGTACACGTGCGCATGTGCGTACATCCGTTCGTGCATCCCTGCTTTACTAAAAACCCACCTCTCTTATCCAATCCGCTGCTGGGAAGCGCACCGTGCCTAGGAACGAGCAGTTGTAAACTGATCAAATGAACTAGACTTTCGTGCATCTATCATTTGTTCTTGGGCACGGTATGAATGGCAAGTGTGAGTGCACCCTAAGTGCAAGCGGGCCTGGGCCAGAGGGCAATCACGCTAAAGCACGACTAAGATCATCTGGGCCAAGTGTGAGTGCGCCCCAAATAACTTACTTGTTCCACACATTTGTCAATTAATTGTGTCTGAACAGAGAGCGACAGAGACGAACATGTAGGCTGTCTGTCTGAAATGTGTCCCGAAGATAGCCTGAGTCACAGTCTCTCACAGTCAGACACACACACACACACAGACACACACACACACACACACACACACACACACACACACACACACACACACACACACACACACACACACACACACACACACACACACACACACACACACACACACACACACACACACACACACACACACACACACACACACACACACACACACACACACACCAGAGGAGCAAATTCGCCTGTTGACCAGGGCAGAGAAAAAATGTGCTCCTGGAAACAGCCTGCTTGCACGTCTCTAGATATATCAAATGCAGTGCTTCGGCGGCTGGTGAAAACCCGCTGTGATTAAGGCTTCTTTCTCTCCTAGCATGTCTTCACGAGGGGGGAGGGGTGCAGCTGCTGGCAGATCGCCCGCCTCTGGGAGATTCAAGAACAAGGCTCTTCAGCTCAGCCTCTCCAAGAAATTCTGGTTATTGCGATTTTGTTACTAATCAACATTGATTTGTACAAGGGGAGTGGGTTGTGTACTGTAGGTTGTGTAGATTTTTGTATCCAATTAGTTTCATCAATTGGTATGTCAGCTGCAAAACAAGCCTTCCGAATTTCAAACTTGTACTCAGAAACACACCCTTTTTTTAGTGAGTCAGGTGATTGGAGTGCTGACGTTTTTCAATCATTTCATTTCAAGGGAGGCTGTATGGAATAATCAAGCAAAAGGCGTTTAAGTGTGTTTGTTAAAGTAAGTGAGGAGGGAAAATTATAGGCCTGGCTTTGATGATGACAGCTTTCAACAACTGACACGCAAATGCACACTTCGCAGCTCAAAGTCACAGTCTCCCTCAGACCAAGGGAAGAGCTCTGGAGAGGAGGAGGGACGTCGGCACAGTAAAAGGAGTCTCAGCAACAGCTCAGTGGTGGCCGCTGCCTACATTTCCTTCCTCAATAAGCTCTTTGGACAGGTCAGTTTTACAGCCAATTACCTCTCATACTCGCGGTTTCTAGCTTTCAGTTTTTATAAAACCCTCATCAGGAGCTGGTAGATGTGTCATGAAACAACATTTATGCCCCTTACCCACCGGATAAAAACACCTACTACCACCCACTAACATCTGGCTTCTTTCGTCAGTGGGAAAGGTTACAATCAGCATTAGTCACTGGTTTAACGGCCTCAGCTCCAATCAACAGATACGGAAACATGACATCCATGACACTTTAACTTACCCATCTTTCCTGGAGCGTTTTTGACATGTGCCTCCATCAGTAACTTCTGCGTCTCTGTCATCTCGGCCACAAATTCTGTCCGTCTCTGCCCAATCAGTGCTCAAACATCACTCCGATTAAGTATTCACTGAAATTGAAAAAGAGACTGAATAAATAAGACGTAAAACAGATTGTTTATTGACCCGTTGTGTTTGTGATGTTGCATGTGACACACCAGGAGAAAAAAAAAAACTAAAAGTCATTAGTCTGCTGGAAATGGAAAAGGAGTCTTTTGCCTATTTTTATTTTCCCACGTTTAAAAAACTTGCACACACACACACACACACGCTTATTTTAGTTTAGTTTAATAAACAGCAGGTATGCCAACTGATTACACAGTTGCATCAGTTAAACTAATGATGTTACAGGAAAGCTGTTTGAAAGATCAAAACATGTCAACATCATGTTAACTGATTCCTGACACATCTACCTGTTCCTAAGAGACTGTTCGCGACTACAGAGAAAGTAAAGAAAATAACCATGAAATTTCATTCCAGCAGGGTTTTTTTTCACAATGTCATTATTCCCAATTACTGTTTTATTTTTGTAAGGCCACTTTTCATAATAACATCTATCTAGCTAGCCAGTTATTATTATTGGCTGTACATTCATTCTGGCCTGACCAACAGTCGATACTAGAAACTGACAAAATAAAAACTCCTGAAATGAAATAAAAATGACCTAGAATATACAATAGACTAGACCGACAGTATACTATGGTGTTGTGAAAAGGACATTTGTGTCTCTTAGAGAGATAGTTGGAAGAGACTGGAGAAGAAAGGTTATTAATGTGGAGGTTTATAGACTGAGTGAGCCATAGCCGGGTGAAACAACACATTGACTTTAAAAGTTATACAGAATGAAGAATGGATCCATTTGTTCAGCTGATTCTCAGTGGTAACTATCGATTGAAAATCCAGACACTGGTTGTACCCTTCTGCAGTGGACCATGACTATCCAAGAATGAATGGCCTGTTAACAAAATAGTAATTGCTGATATTGATATAGGTCAAACGATTTTGAAAAGTCAATATCACTACCCACCTTTATTCAATCAAACATGAAACCATTTGATCAGGACTGAGGGGTGTTACCTCATCCTCTAAAGAATCATCCTTTCCAAGAAGTCACTCCAGTAATTTCACTTCACAGATGATTTACTGCCTGTACAGTGGGCTGGCTTCCATTAATGCTGTGGCTGGTTCAAGTGAAGCACTGGTCTGCTTGCGCCTGATCCCAGATTGCTGCAGGTCATTACTGCATATTTGGAAAAATTACAACTGGAAATGAGCCAATGGAATGATCCAGCTCAATGGCACCTTCATCATTTCAGTTAAAAACATTAGGTGATTTATATAGAGAGAGTGTCATTTATGTATAATACAAATCTTTATAAAAGTTTGTAATTTCAGCACTGTAGTCAAGTGGATCAATGCAGTCCTTAAACCAAAGTAATGAAGGTGGTGTTTGAAAAAGTAGGAGACAGAGTAAGACTTTAGCTGAATGGCTGTGTTGTCATGGCAAAAAATATATATTAATTTTTTATGTGTAATAGTGATAATGGAGGCTCATTAGTCAGAACAATGGTCTTTTGTCACTTCATGATTCCTCTTATTTTATTGTGGTCCCACAATTATGTGTTTAATTGTTTAGTGCTTATAGAGTGTAATTTCTAGAACTAAACGGGGTATTATTATTATTATTATTATTATTATTATTATTATTATTATTATTATTATTATATACTATATGTTGATCATTTTAAACTTGGTACTGTATGGAACCCTGGCAAGACCACAAAGTAGAGCCGGAGGCTTTTCCATAAATTATTTCATCACAGAAGAGGGATTTAGTGTTAAAGATAACATAATAACACAATAGAAATCTACACCAAGGGGAGTCGTTTGCCAAAAAAAAAATGTTTTAATGATATTTCATAGCCAGATTCCTTAACAACTAGTGGGACCGTTTCATTGTTTTAAAGCAATTTATGTGAAATGACAACTGTTTCACAGTGACCTTGGGCTATTGTGGACTCCCCTTCCACATCCTTCTCTGAGTTACTACCTCACCTGCCATGACTGATCTGCCTTGTTTTACTGACAGCCCCTGGGTTGAATTTACTAGTAGCCAGGTAGAGAGGTTTGCATCGTATCGACAGGACAGAGGACGCACTGTTTTGGTTACTGCCCTGACACTGAGGCAGGGAGACTATCCATCCCTCAGTCCTCATCCCTGCCTCAACACAAGTATTAATAACCCCCTTAGCAAGGTTCACTGTCAGCCTTCATTAGATCCAATTGAAAAAGGGGCCTGGAGAGACGAATAGCTAAAGAAAAACAATTGATGCATTTACACGTCAGAGACACAGTAGAGGACAGATGTGAAGCAAAATCAAGCATATCCATCAATGACCATCATATGTGCATAGTATGACTGTATTTGTAAGTGTATTTCCCACCTGAGGACCACATGTGTTTGTCACATAAGTCTTATATGTGTTCATGTATCATGCTAACAAAGCAGAGGCTTCTCAATGGACCATGTGATGAACAATGAAATTAACTGTTAATGGGCTCGTTCTGACATGTCTGCATGGTATGCTGTCTAATCCTTTCTGGATGAAAAAAAATCCAATTAATGTGTTGACCTTGCTATCTTAATATGCCCTTGTAGACTGGATGATCCTGTGCAGGGTAACAGCGCTCCTGGAGGTTGTTTTTCTCTAACTGTAGCATCTAAAATCCTATTAAAACTTAAAAAGCATTTTTTTTTGTATTTGAGGCAGAGTACACATGCGGGGAGGTAACTCTAGATGCAACTGCATCTTGGCATTGCATTTGTGTTTGAACTCTGTTGGCAATATTATACAGTGAATAATCATTTGAACTGTTGCCATGCGGAGCAGCTTCCAAATAAACTATGGGGGCCTTCCCTTTTCCTGAAGCTATTGTGCACTTGAGCAGGATGACCTTGTATGATTTATGTATTAGCCACCCTGATTGCCAACATGTATTAGGAGGGAAATATTGCACTTATCTTTGCATTTCAGTTCCACTGCTGCTCTGTTTTTTGTCTTCATATCCTTTATTTTTTCAGTAGTAAAAAATAAAAACTGACGGCTGAAAACTCAGTTTCGTCATAGAATAGAAGAAGATGCTGGATTAATAGCAGGAAGCTGCATTAAAAAAAGGATAGAAATGAGCATTAGATTTGATCAAAGGAAAAACATGCGAAGCTGACGCATTTAAACTATTTCAACATTCAAGGCTATGTTCAAGGCTCTTCTATATCATACTCTTAACAGTGCAATATATATTTTTAAGTTCTTCATTTAAAATCTTATATGTAGTTGCTACAGAAATCACATAATGCAATAAGGCAAAAATGGCTAAATTTCCATTTGAAGTTAAATGGAATAAAAGTAGAATCTGACATAACAGAAATTATAGTACATATTGGATACATATGTTACTTACACCTCTGCTAGTATTTCTTTATCTCAGCCTTAATATTTTTTCCTTACTGCATATCAGGAAGGAGAAAAAAGCCCACAGCAAATGTGTGCTTGTAATAATCAGAGCTTTCATAAGCTTGTGTGTCAGTCTTGTTTCTTTGAACTTATACATCCTCAGGCTTGTGCCTTTTTTGTGCAAAGCGATATCTCCATATGTCAGACTTGGTTGCTCTATACTAGGATGACTGAGTTTGCGCGTGTCTTGCCTCCCCTGTGGATGTGATGACACTTCAGCAGGAGAGTTTCACATTGTTAGTAAGCCCTAGATAGTCGAGATGCTGTTGGCACAGGAATGAGTATTTTAAAAGGCATTATTGACTGGATGAATTCATTTTGGGATCTTTCAATATCAAAGCTTTACATATGTGAATTCAAGTCAGTACATGTTAACAAATATGCTAATTGGAACATTGGGCCTCATGCATGAAACATTTTTATGCACAAATTTGATCTTAAATTATTATAATTTAAGAACTTTTGTGGCATTTAGCAATACTTGTCTATTTCCCACATGTTCCAACAGCACAAAAGCCAATCATTCATGTCATTAATGTGTCATTAATTTGTGAAAAGGTGGATTAAATATGCTCAGTCTTCTTAACCAAACTTCATTAAGTTAAGGTTGTACCTCTGCAGGAGTAAAGTTTGTTCCTTTGATATTTCTTATTCTTATGAGGAATTTCCATTTCCTTCTTCTTTCTTTCTCTTTTGCTGTTTGAGTTTAACGTAACGTGTTAAATGTCAGCGGCTTGTTGGTTTGTGGTTTGCACACAGCACTGAAGTCTTTAAGATCAAATGCGAATCATCGACATGCTCAGGAATGTCAGAACAGACTGCCTGTCAGCGCACATTTCATGAATCCCACATAGGATTTTTTTATTTCCTTCTTTTTGCTTTGTGCAAGAACAAACATAAGAGAAAAATAAGAAAACATTCATGCATGTCATCAATTATAATGTGTATCAAAATTGTCTGCCTGCAGCCACTGAAATCTCAGGCTATTTCATGCTAGAAATATCATGTTGCTATTTAAAGCCTTTAGCAGGACACCTAAATTTCAATGCAACTCATTACTCTTAATGACTATGTTGAGATTTTGCTGCTAGCTCTGCCTCAACGTCCCTACAAACACATGAAAAAAGGGGAACGCAAGAGGGAGAAAGAGGGGGAGAGATCACCCTTGGCAAATTTAAAAAAAAGCAGAGAATGCTGAATGTGTTTCACACACAAGGCTTTATGCAAATCTGTGTCTTAGTTTACATGTTTCCATTTCTTTGCGACAGTGCAAGGTTTGTGCAACTCACTGTCACGTGGTTGTGCGTGGGTGTTTATTTTTCATGCACACAGACTTGAGTTTATGCTGCATGATCCCTCAGGATGCTGCAGATGTAGCATGCGTGTGCGCGTGCATGTCGGAGTGTGTGGTGGTATTGTGTCCTTTTGCAAATTAGAAAGACATGTCCGGGGTGAAATCCCATTGAGTTTACTGTCAGCATGTGGCAATGTTGACATGATATGCATGTTATTCTAATTTGGTAGTCAAAAACAGATTATCACTGGGATATTTCTCAAGAGAATTTGCCGTTTTAAAGCCACCCTGATTTTACATCCTGTCCTCTGATGCTGTCTTGTATTATTATTATTTCCACTGTCTTTTTCTTTTTCTTCCCTCATCACAGGAGAGAGAGCTGATGCCAGAGGAGTTAGATGGTAAGATGCTGTTGGTGTAATTATGATGCAAACACATGATAAATTAATAGTCAATGCACAGCTTTATCAAAGCGCATTGATTTTTTTATGCTTCTCTTCGTTATTTAAGTAAAAGATTGACTCAGGCTGTCTTGAAATGTTTGCCAATAACTCAGTGCTACAAAAACGATTAAACACAATGATTGGGGCAGCCTATCGTTAGGTTTTCCTAGGGAGGTCGGCTTAAGAGTGTTCACAGTTCAGCATCAGCTCGCCATCTTCTTTTCGAGCATTAAAAGCCTGACCAGTGTTCATCCAAATAAAATTTCGTCAACAGCAGCAGAACAGCAGCAATTCCAGTCAAACACAATCCAGATGTATCAGAGGTTTCCAGAGTACATCTCCAAAGTTGGCTGAGATAAATAAAGCAACGTTTTATCATCATTAAAAAACTTCAGCATGTTATAAGTCTGTATTCCTACATGTGTGGGCTGCACCTATTTCGCAGATAGTTTCTGAAGAAATCTCATTGATAGCTTCATATTTTACTGAAACATGACTAGCTGCAGTAAATATTAAGTTTACTTTTATATATCTATACTTGACTTGTGTGGTGCCAACATTATCTGTAAACACATGGAATAAATGTTATTTTGCAATATATCATAGCAATAATGATGATGATAATCATGATACAGATCAAAAACAGAAGTTTCTAAATCAAAGATGATGCAGCTGTTTACAAAGTGTAGACAGTGCCGACATATTTCAGTCATCCGTGGAAAAAAACCTTCATCTCATTGAAATTAGTCTAAAGGTATTTCAGATTTTTTGGTAAGAAGCAGTACAGCGCTAAATCTACAACTGGTGGCAGATTCATGATAGTCTGGGCTGAAGTGAACAAGGGCAGGTGCATTCCATTTCACAAAATACACATAACTCTTGTTTGTGCAAGTGCTGTGTGTATGTGTGTGGATGTATCTGGTATCTTTCATTTGGTCATGCTGTGGTGTATAATGTATTTATGTATCTATGTATTCATGTGATGCATTAGAGAGTGACAAAAAATGTCCTTCCCTTATCTATTTATCTATCACTATATATCTGTGCCCAAACTGTATATGTTTTTGTGTTTGACGCTACGATTTGTTGCAATTGCTGTGATTTGTTTGTCTGTCAGAGCTCCAGGTGGCTTTCAAGGAATTTGACTACGATGCGGATGGCTTCATTCATTACAAAGACATCGCAGACTGCATGCGGACCATGGGCTACATGCCTACAGAGATGGAACTCATTGAGATCATCCAGCAAATCAAGATGAAATGTGTGTATTTATCCATACAGTTTGTGTGTTTGTGTGTATGGTTTTCATTTCTTCCTGAGTGGTTAAAGCATGTGTTCATGAGTGATGGTGTCCTGCTGAAGTGAGTAGGTGTGAAAGCCTGAGTAATGGGTCTGTGACTGTTGCACAAACACATGTACTTGCATATGTGCGTGTTCTTTCCTATGAGTCCGTGAGGAACTGATGTTTGTCTTTGAAGTTGGGGACATTGGGGACATTTTAGCAGACTGATTAATGGCTCCCACACAGCAGGTGCAGGGGTGTACGAGTGTGAGTCTGCATGGAGGAGCGCATGTTGAGTTGAGATCTAACTTTTCCTCTCTCAACTCTTAATGAGGATGTGTTTGTTTTTACTGAATGGTGAGTGTTTTTAAGTTGAACATGAATCATGCCTGCATTGATTTTGTTTTCTCCATAAACCTGGAGAGCTAGCTCCTGCTCTACTGACTCAAGTGGTTTATGTATGACTAAAACTGATTGCACTTAATATTTACTGGATTGTACTATTCAGCTTGTGTGATTATTATAAACTCATGCAGATAATTACCAAGCCTCATTTAAATGAGTCTGCAGGTATTTCTGATGATTTGATGATGTTAATAATAATAATAACAATAACAATAACAATGTTTAAAATAATAATAATAATGATAACAATGATAATAATAACAATAATTAATCTTATAAATATTGTGCATAGCACCTTTTGACAATAAATGGAGTTAAAAGGTTCAAACTGCTGCAGCACATACAGTATCTGCTCCTCTAGGCTGCATCACGTTTGGTGTTCAGAACCCAAAACAGCCAGACAGCATCTGGCTACACAACAAAAGAGTCACAGACTTTCAACAACAACAACAACAACAACAATAACAATATTAGCTTTCTTACAAAAGTTTCCTTCTGAGCTAACATACACCTGAACACACGTCTAAGCTCGAAGCGCGCTGCCAACGTGCTGTGATGCTAATTAGCTTCTCCGCAGCAGGTAACGTTGGTACATTGAACAGCATGTAAACTTACCTGGGAATGTCATTTTGGGGCTATTAGGTGTCCTCACTCTTCAATACCCTAGCTTTAAAAAAAACAAACAAACAAACACTTTGTCCATGACTTCTAACCATAGTGCAACTTGTTTTAGTTTGTCTCTGCTGTCAGTCAAACACAGGCGGGGACACTCCCCCCAGCGGCTGAGATGAGAAGGAGCGTTTCTGATATTTCTACAAACATATGACTAGAATGTGATTTCATTTTTAAATTACCATTTCCCCATAATATTCAATTCAATTCAATTATATTATATGTTATTGTCCCCTTTGCTAAATGTTTCTTGGAGTCCGGCGCTGACAACTTTAGCTGCACTTACAATAGAGATAATAAATATAGGCAATACAAACAGATCAATAAATAGAAACAATAAAAACTGAAGTCAATAAATAGAGAAAAATTAAAAAACAACAACAATCCACATGTAGACAAGTGCAAATCAATGAGGGCCTCATACATTGCACAATAAATGAACAGAACACTGTGACATTATTGCAATGTCCATATCTCTAATATTTTGTTTCCCTATTTGCTTAATTTTCTACTGAGGAAATGGTCCAGATAGCTATACGTAGTAATGGTACATTGTTTTTGGAAAGGGATGTTGAATGTCTTGTCATTACCACCATTGTTGTGACGTAGAGGTGTAGGCAAATAAACCCAAACAGGCAAGATACCATCAGAGATAACTAACTTGTTTTTGGAAATGGCTGAACCAAGGTGTGTGTTAATAATAATAATGAGAGGCTTTGTGATATTTATCGTATACAGACATCTATGTGAATACGCCTGCTTTGAAAAATAGACAGAACTCAGGATGCATTTACACTTGCAGCTCCAAGGACAACAGCACAACGATAATGAGGAAAATTTTGGATTATATATTGGAAACAACAGTTGCATCACGTTGGGTACAAAAGTGTCTCTCAGCTGTGATCCTCTGGGACCAGGGTACAGCTGGCTTCTTTCCTACCAGCTAATTAGCTTCACCTGTTCTCCCAGGTGTAAATAATCTCCTGATTTGATGGTTAAAATGACAACAGCAGGGATGTCTAAAACCAGGATTGAGAGAGCCACTGTTACATTAACCTCACATTAATGTTACAATGTTCAAGGAGTAGGATTACAGAGCTTTATATTCAAGATTCAAAGGGATACCAAATACGTTATGATGACTCACAGGGAAATGTGTGTAAAAACATATATAATTGCCACTTTACCTTGATGTAACGTAATGTTTAAAAGAATTATAAGCCTTACACACTTCAATATATAAGTGTACAAGCAGAAACCAAATACATAGGATGCACCAAATTGTGTAGAAAAGCATTTCATAGCTCTTAAGGGACACTAAGAGAAACATTCATAACATCATGGCTTTGGTGGTGGTGAGTGACTACATTTGATATTTTCTGCTATGTTGCAAACTGTATAATATGAATTATTCATCTGTTCATTGATGCCTTAATTTGACCCATAAGGTAGAATGAGCTTCATATATCCCTAACTTAATCTCTGTAGCATAATCCCTTCAGAGCCACTAATACCATGAAATGCAGTCTTTTTTTTTTTATATAATTAGCATTGCACTATCAATTAAAATAATAACAATAATCTCCCAAAACTTTTGGGAGAATGTTCCCACTCCATGATTATAAACTGACCCACTTAAGGCACATTTCTTCAAGGTGTCAGAAATCCCCCAAAGACTGCTGCTTCACAAGGGTAAACCCAGTCAGCCAAAAAATATACCGTACCTTGAGGCAACATTTGTTACTAACTCAAAAACCATAGAATTAATGGTCTTATTTCAGGATCCTTCAGCTACTGATGTAACTTGCAGATGATAGTTTTACACATTAGTTTCAATATTTGTCACATGCATTACATGTTTTCCATGCAAGAACAGTTTGCCATGGTTTAATTTTCATCCTCAACAGTCCTGACACTGTGAGCCCTGATTACATTTTCTAACCACACAAGGACAGCATGGCTTTATTGAAGATGTCTTTCACATCCACCAAAGACCCAGATAATGAAAACAGGACGAGTCTATTGGTCCACACTATTGAATAAGCCTGTCTTTTGTCAAACTAACATGATCCCTCCCATTGTATCAGTCTGTTTTGATAATTACCATGGAGATCAAACAATACAAAACTGCAGTTCTAACTGGGAAACATAATGAGCAAATAGATCAATGCATTGTTATCACACCCATGCACTGAGAACATTCATAAACTTTTCAAATACTGTAGAAGCCTGGTATTAAATCAGGAGGTGCATTAATACTATACGGTACAATAAGTACAATATTAAAGTGCAGGTTAAACTGCTATTTGTAATATAATGAATGTTTCCATTACGTAGTCTGGGTAACTGCACCACTATCTTTTACAGGGAGATATTGTTCCTTTAATCCACTACATTTACTTGACAGTTAGTTTCCCTTATTCACATTGTAATTTCACATTTAAAATTAGACAAGCTCAGAAATTATGATTGTTCTACATTTATCTACCTGAAACACTTATTTAAAATAAACTTGCTGGTAAAAGTGGCGACAGTGTGCCAAGGTTTCATACTGTAAGGGCAAAGGTATAAATAAAGAAAGGAAAGGAGAGAGTTTAAAAGAGAAATTCAAACCCTGTCATGTCACATTTAAATTGTCGGACATTGATCTTTTTGATCTTTCACTGAGCATTCCAGTTTGAGCATGATGCCATGAACCTTAACGTATGTAGTAGTAATACAGTGGTTTGATGGTGGTTGGTGGTTTGAAATATGAAACACACTGAAAGGGGCCTTTCAGCATATATGTACATTTGCTTGTAATACCTCAGTACATGGTGCACCTATTACTTATGCTTATAATACAATATATACTTATGATCAATATTTAGTAAACTTTATCAAGGGTTTAAGCATCTTTCGGCTTATTTCTTTTTGTTTTTCATGGCCTGTAACTTCACTGTTTTGGTTACCAGGCAAATAAATACACAAAAGCACCGAAATCCTCTGACACCCAATGCATGAATCCAAATGTCTAGCCGAGACAGGGAGGCAGAAGTTATATCTCTGTAGTCAAGCTGTGCATATATGTGTGTGTGTGTGTGTGTGTGTGTGTGTGTGTGTATGTCTACATCCAGGCTATGTGTGTGTCCTCTGTCTTTCTGCAGGGGGTGGTCATGTAGACTTTGATGATTTCTGTGAGTTAATGGGACCGAGGATGCTGGCTGAGACGGCTCATATGGTCGGGCTGAAGGAGCTGCGCTGCGCCTTCAAACAGGTAAGACATCCCCGGCTTGGTACTCTATAGAAGTGTGACTTCAAGCAAGCGATAAGGGGCCTGCTACTGTGACAGCACTTTGAGATGTGCAACAGGACCTTTCCTTAGAGGGTACCATGAGTGTATGGCTCTCACTTGTAAAGAAGTCTGAGAGAATAGGGCTAGCTGGCTATGAATGCAGAAAAAAAGGTTTGAGGGGAATGATATTTTTAGGGAGCCTGGTCATTTATAGTGCCACCATTTATATTTTAGACTTCTGACTCACCTGTTAATTTTTGCATCATTGGTCTGAAAGAAGTATCTGTTGAGATGGCCACTTTGACGTCAATACAGTAGCAGGTACACATGCTGAATTGATTGTCACCCACAGCCAAGCCCCGTGGTGTGACATATAGTCTCCAACCAAGCAAAACAAATGAGGAAATCATGTTATTTATAAGCACAGCTTCACACACCTTCATTGAAAGCGTCACACAGCATGAGAGGTTTTTAACGGTTACTGAGAAACTGAAAACACTGATAATATGCTCTTAATGATTATAACTGAAGACATTACAGAATACAATATGCTATATATGCTAATATCATTCATAATTAATTTAGCCCCAAGTATTTAGTTTGACTACATTCTGGCTCCTTTCATAAGCATGGATAGTACTGTACTTATCCATAATCACTGCATAATGTATAGTAGATGGCGGTCAACCCCAGTTTGGGGAAGCTGGCAGGCATGGAAGCTAAGAACTGTACTGCTGTGGACGAGGGCAGCAGCAAAACCTACTTTAGCCACCTAAAAAAATATATCAGTTTAAGTGTATGCTTTACTTAGAATATTTTCACTACTTGACTTGGCCCTAAGATAGACGTATTTCATTTAACGTTGGGGAAATTAAGCTGTTACCTATGCCAGACACCATTGACAAAATACTTTTACGTGGCAGAACATGCAAGTTTCTGGTCTACCACTGCCTTGATCAGTTAGTTTGTTCATTTTTTTGGTCCCTAAAACACTAAAGTCACACAATAACACAAGGCATCAAGGCAAAGGTATACCAGCAACTCCTGTATTTCTCTAATTTGAGAAAGCAAGGTCCCATTGTATATACCCATTGCATCTGTATTTTTTTTTTTTGTCACAAGTTGTCACGGTCCTGAACAGAAATAGAGACAATTGAGAATATACTTTCAACACATCCAAACTCAGCCCTCATAGTCACTTCAAAAGTTTTTTTTTTCCCACTTCAGTACTAACACCCCATGAGTCAGCATTGCCCCATCTGTACGCCCAAGCTGTTTTCAGACTTCCAGGGACCTCATGCAACCATGTTGTAACAATACACTGCAAATGTGAAACTCTTTTTTGCATGACATGATTGCATGTCTCTTGATAACTTTCTTTCCCTCTATTTATGTCTTTCTCCAACCCTAATTATCACGTACTGTAATTAACTTCCACTCCCTCTTTAGTATAGAAACGTAATGTAAA
Organism: Echiichthys vipera; assembly: GCF_963691815.1. Taxonomy (NCBI): domain Eukaryota; kingdom Metazoa; phylum Chordata; class Actinopteri; order Perciformes; family Trachinidae; genus Echiichthys; species Echiichthys vipera. The sequence goes on from NC_139827.1 coordinate 19,425,731, forward strand.
AATGTGCTTTCCTTCTTTATTCCCTGTGTCAACACTTCATCTGTGATCTATTTATTTCTCTCTCCTCACATATTCACGTCCCCACCTCATTGCTCTCCACTAACCACACACGTTGCAGTTTGACAGTGATGGTGATGGAAAGATCACACTTGATGAGTTAAAGGAGGGCATGAAGACTCTCCTGGGGGAGAAACTGAAGAAAGGAGAGCTGGAGGAGATCCTCACCGACATTGACCTCAACAAAGACGGCAACATTGACTTTGATGGTGAGCAGTTGGGGATTGGGAGGAGTGTTGGAGGGTAGTGGTGGATAGACTCCAGGCAAGGTGTGAGAGGACATTACAGCAATTAATGAAACAATGGGTGAGTGATGCACAGTAGGCTAGTGATTCCCAACCAAGGGGGTAGCCTGCTTTTGCAGCTGCCAGAGGGTTGGCAATTTACAACTTAATGTAACTTACTCAACTAAAAATAAAGGAAGTTGTCATTAAATTAAAAAGATTGCAGATTGGTCTCAACTAAGTACATTTAAATCCTGATAATAAATAAATAAAATCAGTGGATATATTGTTGTAGTTTAAATAGTTAGCTAGAAATAACAGAAAATTATTTGAAATTGTTTGCAAAGGTTACAGAAAAAAAAAGTAGTCCCACTCCAAAGATGTTTTAAAATATTTAAAAGGTACTCTGCTAGGAGTAATATAATATAATATTTGGTTTAATATGGTTTTCTCGCATAGAAAGTAAAAAGAAAAAAAAAAAAAAAACTCTGGGGCTGGAAGCACATCTACTCTCTCTTCTTCATTGAGATTTTCTGCATCTGGCCTCGTCCCGCCAACCGCTGCTTGTGCTCGTGCTAGGTTGAGACCCTTCGTTTACTACATTCTACTAGCTTCTACCCGAGGTAGACGAGCGAGTCCGAGGTAAAGGAGAAACGCATAAACACCTGTCAAAATGTCTAAACACATCAGAGAGAATCAGCCATAGGCCTACATGCTTGAGCTGGCCTCAGACAGGGAAACGGGCTCCGTGATGGGGGGTGGATGAGGTTGATTTATTCAGGAAAAGGTTATATATTTAACAGCATAAACTAAGTCCAAATGAACATTTTGGCAAGCTGCAGTTGGGACTGGAGCTTCCCTCGTCAAACACTGTGGGGCACACAAGCAAACATAGCCTACTGATATCTCACAGGAACAGATGGCCAGGAATAAAAGATGATACACAAACAAATAAGTGTTATAGTTAGTGTACGTTAACTAAGTAATGCATAACCTAGCTATTGTTAGCTTACAGCGTGATCACACTATCCTTTTGGCCGCGGCCAAAACCGGTTTTTCAGCTAAAGCCTAGTACCTTTAAGTAGTGTGAGCGCACCCGCTCCGCGCTCAACTGGGGCCAGCTGGGCCGCCACGGCCCGCTTGAAAGAGGTGGGCTTTAGCGGAGCCGTTTGCACATGTACGAGCACGAGCGTGCGCACGTGTACGAGCACAAGCCCTACGGCAGTAGCGTTATGTCCGCCTGTTCGGACATGTAAATAGAAGGACGGACCATGCGCGGACATTTAACAACAACAACAATGGTGGTGAAAGGTTCACGTTGTGTTTACTGCAGATTTGGTCGGATGAAAATATTCAAAAACAGTCGACAAGACGCACAAAAACTCCGAGGTCTATGGAAAGATTTGTAAACAAAGCCACACACGCGCGATCAATGCGTGTGACGTGTTACGGCTTGAAGGCGTGTGGACAGCAAGAAGCATTGGCCGAGGCCCTGGTAGTGTGAGTACAAAGGGGGCTGGGGCGCGGGGGGGAGAGGGAGGGGGGACAAGTACCCTAAAGTCCGGGTCTCGGTCCGGGAGGATAGTGTGAGCGCGCCCTTAAGGCAATGGGGAAAAACTGTTACCTAAAAGTAGCCTAAAAAAACATTCTGCTTTCTGTGAATCCAGTAATACACTCTTCTTTTGAAAGTACAATTGAGAAACATCCAGTTTTTCCATACATAACGCATCTGAAACATGAGACCAAAAGAAGATAGAGGTTAGATTTGTTCTTAGCTTTGTGATCAATAAGTCATAACCAAAACAAATGGTAACCACTGGTGTAGAGAAGGTAAGAGTGAGCTAGGGAGGCTAAAGCAGAGGGGTCAATGACTCTTGTTGGAATGGAATGAGGAGGAAGGGGTAGGAAGGAGAAAATGGTTAAGAAATGAGGCAGGAAAAGGTTGAGATGGGAAAGGAGGGATTGTTAAGTCAAGGTGGGTTAGATGGGAGGGCCAATCCAATTTAATCAGGAGTACATTAAGCCAATCAATACACTTGCCTGGGCACCTGTCACATGTCACACAAAGAACACACACTTGGGCAGCTCAAGGACTTTGCAGAAACGTCATTACCATATTTTACCCCGCAATAATACAACGGGACACAAATATACGCATGATGAATGTGCAATGTGCAGGCACTTACATGTTGCTGTGATTATAGGCTGCAGCACACAAAGGGCTTATACTGGAGGTGTGATCCTGTTTGTCTAGTCTCAGCAATCCAATCAATTACAATTATTGGGAACATATGAATAGGCGTGTCAGTCCCTGTAGGGATCAATAAGCAGGTGCTCCTCATTATCATCAATTAGCCCCCAGGGCAGGGTTTGAGTGTATCTGTCCAGCTCAGCTGCACATGGCAGAAAACAAGATACCCAGGTGGCAGGTCAAGCTCAAGTGTTAGGGTGACTAGGACCTGCTGTTCCACCTGGTTTACTTCTTCTTTTTTTTTAGAAAATGGTTTGAGGAGTACTTCAGGAGATAATGTTAGTGGGTTAATCTGGAATTAAGCTTTAGTACTCAGTCAATCAATAGATTCACCTCTACAATCAGAGGTCTTACGAAGAAAATCGGCTTCAGGAGGACAATGGGAAATGGAAGACATGATTGACTGGATTGATTTAGTGAAACCCGCCTTAAGCTATCTGCAGCTAGTTTTCATGGACAGGACACATCAATTGCTGTCTTGATTGACAAGTGTATCCACAATAGCTAATGGCAACAGCGAACAGAAACAAGAAATCAAACTGATTACTAATTACAAGAAGAGATGAACAGAGCCTGGAAATGTGGGATTTTTTGTTATTCTCTCTTGGCTTCAATAACAGAAAAAAAAAAAGAAAAACTGTCATGTTTATATGTTTGACAAAAATGATCCTGTATCCTTTCTCTTTTTTTCTTTTGACACATCACACAGTCACTGGTTCAACTTTTGTATTACCTTGGTGACAATGGAAAAAATGTAATTACATCAACCCACGAGCTGTGTTAGTATCAAGTACATGGACTGAAAATGATGTGGCTGCATCCCATGCTGTCCTTTTATGATATTAGAGTGTCATTAGTCCTTATCGGTGCATCTGCTGCTGTCTCCCTCTACAGAGTTTGTTATGATGCTTTCTGCACGATGACCTCTGATGGAAGAAGACGAAGCATACAACACTGAGCATCAACTCATGAACACTGTCTTCTTCCTGCTGCTGTAATTATTTATTTCTCTGGCATTATTAATATGAAATGTCCAATTGTAAAAAGCCGAATTGTATTATAACATTTTCATAATGAAAGTTTAGGTTGAATAAGTGCGGAGGGTAAAGGGTGAGTTATGAAACACCTAACTGTATGTAACAATAATGCACTGTCACCCTCTTGTGGTTAAAAAGTGTACAGACTCTTCAAGTCTCCAAAGTGACACTAGCTTCCTTTTCTTTACCCATTGATTATATTTTAACTTGTATGTTAAATAGCATGTTTTTAATTATCTTGCACATGAATGGGAATAAGGCCCTAAAACGTATTTCCTTAACTCATGACTTATGACTGACTATAATCATCATACTACAATGCATCAATCAGAATTGAGCAATATTTTAATTTGAATCTGATAGTGGTTTAGTTGTGTTCTTGAGTGTTGGAACTCTAGATAAATAATATCTGAAGTTGTTTCTTTTTTTTTGTAGATGAGTTATGAATATTGTCCAGTGCTATTGAGAAATTCTTGAGGCCAGTATTTTGGTGGCTTTAGTCCCTGCTGTGAGCTGAATGTGTTTTTTGTTTTTAGTAGAACAAACATGATATTAAACACTTAAAACAGCAGACTGAGGCTTGAATTGAAAAAGAAGTGCATTTATTACTGAAAATTGATAACTTAAACATCTGTCCAAAAAGCCTTTTTACAGATGATTTACACATAACAGCTTTGACTTGAATTTTGTTTCTTTAGGATATATTTTTACATATTGTGAACAAATGGTGCCCTAAACTATTAAAACAAATTAAACATACTTCACACTATGGCAAAAAGGAATGGTAACCCAGCCAAACACATTGTGCAATTCAAATCACAATGCAAAACGGTGTAAGGCAAATGCAGTCCCGACTGAAGCGCTGCAGGTACCGTCCTCCCTCCAAGTAGACAGAGCAGCTTTGAATGAAGAACAATGCTAGCCCACTAGTTGAATTACATACGTGCTGTTTTTGTCATGTTTTGATTTGTCCTAATATTGCAAGATTCCCATTAAATGTCTCATAAAAAAACATGGTCAGAATGTACAAATATATTCCCAAAAAATGAATTCAGTTTCAGGTAGAGTAATGGGTAGCTAAATCTTTTGGTTTAGAGGAGAAGTAATGCATGAAGAGAATCACATTTTTACAAATCCTATTACTCCACCAAGATCTCCAAAGGTCCATAACAAACAACCGTTTCGAAAGAAGGTTAAGGTTAACTGTGAGAGGAAGAAATAAAGTTTAAAAAGCATAGAATCAAGATGAGATGTTTACACAAGTTGTCCTCCGACCTGATGTTGAGAGGACTAAAATGTTCGATGTTTGCATGACAACTTGGAAGAAAGTCAAAATGGAAACAACGGGAAGAAACACAGCGCGCCTGCTTTTAACAGAAGGGTGCTTTCCCACTACTAAGAGGCAGTGGGGGAAGAAGTGCATAGTAAGCATGTGGGAGAAGCAAGTCAGAAGTAAACATGATGCTCGGAAGATGCAGATTAATACTTTTTTTCGGTGTTTTGATATGCATACGCCAGCCTTTAGTGTCAAGAGTCAATGGTTCATCTAAGCCACATCTTGCTGCCGTGTTTTTGGACTTTCAGCATTTAGGATTTTGTTCCAAAGGATCACTTCCCCGCTCCTTCATATTAACATAAATATTACAGCCAGCAGGCAAAACAAACTTCCCTTTCACTGATCTCACCAGGAATGATCCAACACAAACAATAATACAACTCAGCTCTGCAAGTACCATCCTATAGAGAAGGTACAGTCAAGGCTGATATATGTTATGTTATATACTTATCTGTCACTCTCAACGAATCAATAAAGAGTAACCGCTCTTCTCATTTCAACAAGGTCATTCAGGGACATTCTTGTGAAAACTAAAAGCATTAACAACAAGAGCAGATAAGAATACCTGTGGTTGTTTTTGTCTTATTTTTAAAAATAATTTATGATAGTCACAAACAAATAATGTGTGTCAGTGGACGTATCCCTGAGGCGGTTTAACCACATCTCTGGTTTCAGTGAGCCACCGTTCAAGGATGTTTTCTGCTTTGCTTTTCTATTGTGTAGGCTTTATATGAACATGAGAAAAGTCGAAGGATCGACTGGCTGTAGAAACAAAAGTTGGCGAGATGTTGATACAGAGTCGTTTGAAGGTCTTTTCAAAGTCCAAAAGATGTTTGTGTTGATGAGAAGAGGAAGCTCTAGTTGTTGGGGATGCTCTGCAGATATGTGAGGATTTGCTGGATCTTCACCAGCCGTTCTTTGAGGCTGGTCATGGAGAGGACAGAGAGCTGGTACCTTGGGTCGATAGGCAGAACAGCCAGAAGCCACCAGCAGCACGCTGGACCGTTCGGAGTTGCCTAAAAGAGAGGGGGAATAGTATTAGACTTTTGTGTGTGAAAATAACTGTGCATATCTCCTAGTTTGTGTGTAACTGCTTCCATTCAGAGTTTTGTGCCGCTGCATTCTTGTTTGTACTTTCCATTAATTTTCTGCATTATCACGGGCCTGTAGCTGCCTCAGAGTTCCAGTTCGACATTAAGTAAATAAGTGAAGCACCCTTTTTGTGTGGATTGCAGATTACGAATACACTTGGCCCTTCAACCCCGGACTGAATTAAATCATAAATAACCTTTTACGGTTATCTGCCGGAGGAATGCATGCCTGTATAAGAATTACACAGCTGAAAAAAAGCCTGAGCCACTTAGGAAACGTACTTGGCAAGTCGAAGGATTTGAAGTGAATGGTATTTACTACTTCTGTGTAACATTTTGCATCAGCCAATAGCCAAAGAGTTGCTGTATTGCCAATAATCATGGTCTACTCGTTGCCTTTATTAGCGTGTGCAAACGTGGTGGAGTTTTGGATTCTCCTCATGACACTCTTCTGATGCAACAGGGCTTGTGGGATTAGTTATGAAGCACCCATAAAGCTCTTTAGCCTATATTGTCAACTGACTCCTCCCCATGGTTGTCCAAAGAGCGGAGCTGTAATCCCTTTAGGCGCTGCGGGCTTTGAGTCAGAGCTGAGCACACACACAACCACTATGTTCCAATATAAAGACCTCTGAGGCAGGTGAATCCATGGTAATGTGGGTCTCCTCAAAAGGCTAGTGTGTGATGAGTGGATCTAATTTCTGATTAAGAATTTACTGTGTCAGACGAGAAAATTGTAGTGTAGATAATAACAATAATAATAATAATAATAATAATAATAACAACAAAAACAATATTATATATCAATATATATTGACTGGTGTTCCTTTGCCTATTTACATATCATAGTAATAAACATACTATCCAATAAACATAGTATTCCATGTAAAATTATAGTTTGCATATTCCGAAATCGGATGATTAAAAAAAGGAAATCCAAAACCGGGCCACAGACCAGATTTGATTTTTTTGTGCAAGGTGTGCTTTTTACCCATTGAAGTATTTTGTTTTTCCAACTTTTCATATTCTTGAAAGCCAACATCCCAGGAGCAGTTTAACTGAGCATGAGGTATAATTTTCCAGTTTGCTAGCTCTGACAGCCACTCACTTCAACCCTCCAATATATCAGCAACAATACATTTTTGTTAGACAGTAAATGCAAAGGAGACACTGTATTTTGAAGTAAATCCATGATAAAATAAATCAAAAACTTAGTATTTCCATTGTTTAAACAAGCTCAAAGATTAGTGATAATATTTGGCCTAATTGGCATCTATACTCCTGCTATAGTTACTCTACAGAAGTGTCTAATATTTGACATGTAGTTGATGATTACACTCCTTAAGGAATCACTTTACAATATAGTCCTTACATAATCTAATCTGGACAGGAACAGATAAATCTCTCCAGATAGAAGTAGAGGGACACTGTGCAGGATGTTTACCTGGATGTCAGCTTCTCGTTCTGGCATCGGTCCAAAGTGCTGCAGGATCTGATTGTGGAAGTGGATCTTGAGGTTCTGGAACCAGTCGCAGGCCTGCTCATACACTGCATCATGCAGCTCTTGTAGTCTCTCTAGCTCATCACTATCCACCTAACAGAAAGAATATCAGTCACAAAATACATTCCTTTAAAAAGGAACTGGCAATAAAATGATAGCTCAATGTCAAAAATGAAAACGGGTGCAGCTCCCGTTTAGTTCTCGTAAGTAAAAAGCTGAATTCTAGCGTGTCAACTACAATACAGTATTAGGCCATTGTTATAAATATAGTAATCTGAAATTGAAAATTATTAGTCATAATAGAAAAGGTTGCTTCAAGTCATATTATTAGATTTTTATGTTTTAAAATTATCCTCATAAATTGTTTACCTTACATAAATAAAGACATTTCCACCATAAATTGGTGCATAAAAATCCACCAAAATAAAGGAAATCAAGTGTTAAATGTTTAATTTCTTTTCAATGTTGACAGGAAATCTGCACCCTTGAAAATGAATCTACCTAAAGCAACACCCCACAAAAAATCCTAAAAAATTAAACCACCTTTCAAGTCTACAGGGGTTGTAGTTCAATGATAAAAGCATGCCATACTATAGATAATATTATTCAAACTATAGTTATTGTGCTTCTTACCCTGGTATCAACCAAGTGCTCAATATCAGCAGTACTGTAACCATCCTTCATTCCTCTTGATAGGACCCGGAAGCGTTTTCCTCCGATGGTGTCTACTACTGATCGTCCGTCAGGGAGAAAATGGACACTCCTGATGATCAGCATGCACCCATAATCTACAAACCTGCGGAGATGAACACCATTTAGTTTTTGGTTTATTTAGACAACTGACTTTTGGCAGTTTGTGCCTCCTCTGATGTTCTTAAAGGAACCTTTTTTCTAGATATGTGGATTAGTCTGGTTTAAAGGCTATCTGATATTCATACAAATATGTGTCTATGTGCTTTCATGCTTACCCTTTCTGGGGATCATTAATACACATCCCAAACTGCCGCGTGCCTGTTTCCATGCAGCGGCGAATCATGAGGCGGTAACGTGGCTCGAAGACATGCAGGGGGCAAGGCACGGTGGGGTAAGCCATGGTACACACAAAGATAGGCACATTCTTCGTCAGACTGCACAGAGGGAAGGCGGAGAGAACATTTTAAAGCCTTTGAAACTTCTGCATACGGAAACTCCTGATGATGAATGTTGAAATCAATCAATCAGGCTAGAGACAGAAATGCTTACTCGGAAAGCTCTCTGGTCTCCTCCAGATGAGTTTTAGTCCTCTCTGCATACTCCTTACTCAAATACTGTTTGATCAGCGTGTCCAAGACAGTGGTTACCATGTACTTCCTACATGCTAGATACTGGAGAGAGCAGGATACAAGGTAATTATTAAAATAGGTACTCTTGTTTTACTTTTACACAATAAGTTTAATATCCAGATTCAATACATACAAAGACTGGTGGTCTCTCACCTCTTTTAGGCTCTCTTTGCAGAGGGGACACTGGGGCATATGGTCCAAGCAGCGTTCCAAACAGTTTTTACAGAAGGTGTGGCCACATGGTGTAGTTACAGGCTCATAGAACAACCTGTATTGATCACAGAGAGGCAACATTCAGCATGTTAATTTGGAATCTTCAATAATTTACAATGTGTGTGATTTTCTTGGTAAATGTGTGCACTTGGCCCACTCGTGTGGCGCCGTACCTCATGCAGAGAGAGCACTCTAAGTCATTGTGGTCCAGCAGGTCCTCAGGAACACTTCTGCAGGTTTTAGCTTTCACAGCCACACCTAAATCCAACCACAGAGAATATGGCATTTCAGGGTTATTTTCTCTTACATGAATATGGTGCTAAGAATTTATTATATACGTTATTGGGACATTAAACGTACTTATTATTAATTTGTACTAAGGTTCTACCAAACCCCTTGCACAATATTCCTGCAATATTCCTGTATTTTAATGTCAAATTAAGCTTAATTTTACACACCATTGCTACCAATTACATGTTTTGGGCTTTTATATAAAATAGTGGTGTCAACAGAAACAGGAGAGATTTGACTTGGGAATTAAAATACAATACATTAGAAAGAACAAACAGTAATAAAATTGCCGGGTTTGGATACAGACCTTGTTTTTTAAGCTTGTTACTTCCACTGTCCACAACACAGTGTTCTGTGTCAGACACTGACAACTTCCTCTTCAGCAGGCTCCCTTTGTCCTGGTCCCCCAGCTGAGGAGCAGAATAAACTCTCTTCAGCCCTTCCTCACCACAATTAGAGCCATGCATCCTTAGGGAGCGAGCTCTACTCAGACCAGGTCGCTCCAGGCTTTCCCAACGTTTCTGTATAATGATCAAGACCAAGGGGATAAGAAGGTGACGATGGTTCCTTATAAACTCAACAAGAGCAAGGATTGACTAACAATGTGATATCATTATTTAGTCTGCTAGTACCTCCTGGTCATCCAGAGAATGGTGAGCTGAAGCAGTGTGGACCTGGTGCTGGTGCTGTCTGTGGACGGGGCTCTGTGGTTCAGCTTGAGCATCGGCGACAAGGGTTTTACTACGCAAGTGAGGCGACGTGTTCTGTGTCGTTTCCCTCAGGCCAACCTTGACGGTCTCATCAGCAGGGGAGAGCAGGTCACACAGAATCTGTAAAAAGCACTCGGTTTGTCAGCAGGTATATACGTAGTTTTATTAACTTCACATTTGAAAGGCAGACATCATGTGTCTGGCATGTAAAAAAAAAAAAAACCTACATTTTTGTTTTTTTTAATTAGTCAGGTTTTGTGATAGAAATTAAAATGCTTTAAATTTGTATTTTAAAAAAATATTTAAAATGCTTGAAACATGCAGTGTGTGATGAGGGTAATACAGACTGTTTGTCCTCTACGCAGAAAGAGCGTATTGACAAAAGATTAAACTACACAATACTGTATATCCAATTCCATACCCAAGACCAAGAGCAAACATGGTCATGATAATGTACAATGTGAGGAGAAAAGCACCAACTTTGTTGCCTTGTCCTATGTTCAAATTAGATATCAGCATGACCTCAGTATATCTGACCTAGTACCAGAGACCTTTAACTGTTCCTTCCAGTTCAGGAAATTTAAAATATATTAGTATATATTTAGTATAGGTAGTAATGAATGGATCATCAGACACACTCTTCACATATCTTTTTCCTCATCCTTTATATTTGCATTATTCCTCTGTAGAACAGAAGTCTTGTCGAAACGGTTGATGTTTTAAGTTTTTAGTTACAAATATATATGTTCAGCATCATTTGGATCCCTTGTCATCTTTCAGTGTAACAAGAATGGAGGCTGTCATTTTCAATTGCATTAATTAGCTGTTTTCATTATATGGGTGTTGGAAAGATCTTTGAGACTAACGCGTAATAACAGGCTACACAAACTTGATATGACGTGCTATTGATGCACGCTGTCTGGCTCCCACGCGGTTGTAGATTGATGTCTAGTCTGAACAATGACTCCTTCAGGATCAGAAGGGAAAGGAATTCAGACAAGATGTCAAGTTAACCAGAAACCCTGACCAACAGCTCCAATCAATTTCACACACTTTATACCAAGTGTAAACTGGTATGAGATGACTAATGTGATTATGTATGTTTCCTTATACAATGATGATTCAGAGATGATTACACAAAACTTGAGCAGCAACAAACTTGGGCAGCAACAAACTTTCATGTTATCCTGAAAATGTATAGTATGTAGTACTGCATACATACGTCAACTGTGTTTGACTTATGTAACTACAACACTGTGGTCTATTAAGTGGTACTAATGTCATTACCAACAGAGTCACAAGACCTGACCCAGTAACAACTTACGCAACTACACGACAGACTTAGACTTATCTCAAAGAAGACCTTCATAGAAAGAAGGGCTGAGAAAGTGCAGGTATTTACAAATGTTCTGACTCACTGGACTAAAAGTAGATGAGCAGAATAATATGACAACTGTAAATAATCTCTGTCAGCACATTCCAGGCAATAGATGCATTTCTCTAAGCAAAGGGGACATACACAGCTTAACAAGGGGTACTTTTACTGTCATCAGGATGCCTATAAAACACAGCATCTCCACCTTTTTTCCGGTTTCACGATTTATTTAGTCATAAAGCTTAAGTGGGACTTTAAGATCAATGCCATGTAAAGAGGATCCATTAAGTTAAAGTAGTATAATAGCAGATGCTTACTATAAAAACAGAGTAAATGGCTTTGTGCAATAAAGATCATAATGGTTGAGCTTTATGTTTTCATCGGCTATCCAATAAAACAATGTAGCTAGGTTCCCTGAAGCGATGGTACACGTTTTACTTAAATCTTTGGCTGACAGTGAAATTTGTGGCTCGCTCCTGCAGCCTACTTCCACAAACACAGTGTGACTTCAACTCAACTCATTGACAGACTTAAGGGTGACGGTCTAATATATTAACTTTTTCTCCTCCCATATTCAGCATACTAATCATAACTCCTTCCTCTTAAATTTTCTCACTTTTTCCACTTGTCTTTTAGCACAGGGGAAGTCATCGTCCACAGCCAGGCACTGGAGAAAGACTTGGAGAGACTCGTCCACTTGGCCCATCTCATATAGCACCATAGCTTTCATAAACAAAGCCTGGAAGGACAGGAATAGAGAAATTATACTTTTGTACCAGTATTTATGTTTACATTGTATATTCAATCTCTGGTCAGTCCCTTTAACTAATTGGTCAGTCCATCTTTAGCACATGCTATATAAACCCACCGTCCCAAGCTTGAGTCCAGCCTTGGGACCTTTGTTGCATGTCATATCCCTCTATCACTCCATTTCTGCAATGTCCTCCGTCAAAATAAAGGCTTTCAATTTTAAAAGAATAAAACAAAACATTAATTATAGAAGAAAATCATGCCGAACCATTTTATTTATTTGTTTTAACCTTTTAACCACCACTCCTACTCACAAACAAGAGCCACAGCTTTTACTTATTGCAATGTTTATGTTATTCAATAAATCAATAGTAAGTATGCAAGTTCCTTTGGATAATATACTTTGCATCACAAATAGAATGTCCTGGGCTGCAACCCAGGCATTTGGTCTCCTGTTGCTGATGTAATAGTTAATAATAGTTTTGACCTTAATCACTACATTCTCAGTTGTGATACTCTTTTGTAACTTATTGACACTATGAGAAGGCCTTTATATAATACTAAAAATAGCGCCTTGTAAACAAGCCAACAGGGTCACTCATAACTAAGAAATTATATTTAGACTATAATTCAATGAGCTGCCAAGACACACACCAAAAATGTACTTTTAAGATGGTTATATTCTATAATAAAGCTAATGAAAGATTAAAAATTATATTGTGTGTCTGAAATCTGTAAACTGGCCTACAATTAACTTGAATCTATAAACCAAAGACACAACAAATAAGGTGCTCCATGTCTGTGGCTTTGTGGGTGACAATCTTAAAATATACCTTTTCTTAGTAATGACTGGCTGACCGATTTATCAGAAGAGAGACTGACTAGGAAGTAAAGGGGTGTGTGTGTGTGTGTGTGTGTGTGTGTGTGTGTGTGTAGCATGGGATAACGAATTACTGCAGTATCAGAGAGTGACCTACTTCCGCAGAAAAGCTGGACCTGGGACTAAATTCTATGTCCTCCAAAGCCAGACGGTACAGTTTGAGAGCCATGTATGCCTCTGCCCGAGACAGTCGTGCCACCTCTGTGGTTTCTGGATCTGTGGGAGACATGAGGAAGAAGGCAGAGAAGAATCTAAATAAATATTGTAAAGCACAGCATTTTAGTTTAAACAGATATCAAATTCTGAGTTCTCAATATCATGAAACTTACTACATACTAGCACAAGTAGCACCATACTAATTATAGTGACTACATCAAATAATTTAATGAGCAAGCCTCCAACCTTGTATTGTAAGATCGTGTTCACCTCAATAGAAAGTTAAAGTTAAAACTGTCAGTTAAAGCAAGTCATCTTGCATAACCACACGACAAATACAAACAATATATCAACTGTGTCACTGAATTCTCAGCGAATAATGCACAAGACAAATAGGTTGCATAAGCCCGAAAGAGCTGAACGTTTGTTGGATTTTGTATTGCTATTCCTGGCGGTTGCTTAAAAGGGGACACAGGAGTTACGAATACTGGCATGTACTCAAAATCGCAACATTAAGAAGCCAACTCTAAACACTTTCAGAAATGGCTTAATTATTTGGTTTGATAATTAAATTCAAACTTGTACTTGTGGCTAGTGCATCACGTTCAAATCAGGTATTTCCTCTAATTACCTAACTATGTCACTTTATTCTGAGCAAGTCTCAACCTTTTGTCTGTCCTGCAATTCTGTTGGAGGATTAGGTTAACCTGCAATTTAACGAAATTTCAATAAGATCAATTTTCTTCACAGACAGAGGTGCATTTTTTCAGCACATGGCACTCTTCCATTCCAAGTACTGCAATGTATTTACCTCTGTGACAAATTAGATTGTTTTTTTTCCGGATGTATGGCAGATGCTAGTGTGAAGAGGACCACAGATAGTTTGTCTAGTTGTCGTAACATCAGTAAAACACCCCTGAATATCTGGAAGTTTCTGTCCTGCTGCTCAGGTTTGTCAGCGCTGTCGACAGCAGGTGCTGCGATTCTTTTGTTCAGTGATGTGAGGTCCTTGACCGAATGTCAAGGGACACTCTGTGCCACACCAGTAACATTTGACCTACATAACATGTGTTTGTATTACGTTTTTCTTCAGATTATTGGTGTCATTTTCACTATTATCAGTATGACATGCATCAGTCAAAGGTCCCAGGGCAGAAAAAAAGAATGCATAACCGTAGATGTGGATATGTGGCGTTTGCTTGGACCATTCAACTAAAACCCTGGGCTTTTTGTTTGACTGAAGTTTACATTGCGGAGAGGAGACACAGCAGATTGTGCATCCATATTTTCCAAAGGGATGTAATGTTTTTACAGCCTTACCCAATGTACAGTCTTTCCTTGCACAAATGTTCTAAGCTGAAGAATAAAAAGGAAAAAATAAGAAAAAAGGGTAAATGTGGAGGGAAGTTATTACAGCTTCTCTTAACTGCAGCTAGGCATTCCATTGATGTCAGGATAGCTGGTGTTCCCATTATTCAGTAGTTAGGGTTAGGTTGAATCTTTCACCCTGTTCAAGATACAGTGTTATATCACTTGACCCAGATGCCATAGATGTTTCCATGATCTCCCACAAATCAGGTGATAGCCCACAACACTTTTAAAGCCAGTGTGTGAGAGATCAGAAGTAATAATATACACACATTGGGACTCCAAGTCACCATATCATACCAATAATAAATTGAAATGCCATTTAGGAACGTATAACCCTGTAACTACAATAGCCTGCAAATAACTGATGAAGGAATGTGGCAGGTGGTTTCTTGGGATTCCACTGGAAGGCAGGGCGTGATAACCACAACACCTCACCCTCTTAATTCAGGAAATGCTCTGTAAACATGCTGCCAGTTCTGGTCCCACCACTGGGACAGCTGATTGTTTGGTGCTTTAGTCAAAATAAACTTACGGTTGTGGTTACTGGTGAAAAGGTTGCATATTTAATTGATTTCACCTGTCCTAAGCTATTACAACCATTATTGGGATCAGCGCCCGCAGCCACAAAAACGCCCATTATCCCTGATATGTGGACTATTAAATGATCTGCCTCTGAAGTAAGCAAAGTTTTACTCATTGCATAACTTCAGAATCTCTTAACAACCCTCACATGGTGCATTTAACCTCTTTGGACACTGTTGACCAGTCTATTTATCACTTTTTGTGTTTTACTGTCACTTGCTATTTTTTTTTTTTTTTTACTGTGTACATAGGCTGTTCTCGTATGTTGCATCTATTTTGATGCTTTTAGTATTTGCACTATCCTCTTTTGCTGCTGTTACACTGTACACCCCCCACCACACTGTGGACATGATGAAGGATTATCTTATTTAACATTTATGAAACTGCTCGTATAGCAGCTACAAAATATGAATGCCCTCCCCTCTTGTTACATTACAAAACCGGGCCCACTGTGTGTCACGACCTGCCTTATGCAACTTGCACGAAATGCGCATGCGCGTCTGGTGAATTTCGTAAGGCAAAACCTGCCGGTTATGACACAGGGGGAGGAGACTGGCACCAGGGCACAGACAGATAGGGGGTACTGGTTTTCAAAATGTTGGTCAGTAGAACTTGCTCAGGTTAACATACAAAGACTATTATTGTGCCATTTTCATACTCACAGAGGCTATAATTTTTTTCACAGAGAAAACGTCCCATCATGTTGTGTGCAGCAGACACACATCATCTCCCTCTTCTTACATATAAAGGTTAGCTAAAGCACTTACCACACTGAATAACATCGGTTGCTAGCGACACCGCGTCTCGGTAACATCTTCTTCTACACAGCTCGTCCACCTCGTCCAGCAATTTAGACTTTTTCAGGTCGTCGGGGAACCATTTCTCTAAAAGTCCACACAGGATGACATTCACTTTGTGTTCATCGCCAACGGCTTCACTGCACAGCTTACATTTGGAGATCAGCCGTCGTTGTAAACACCTTTTACAGTACGAGTGTCCGCAGGCGAGGGTGAACGGTTCACCTAAAAAGCCGTGGCAGTTGGGACAGTTAAACACGTCGTCCACGCAGCTAACGTTATCCCCAGACGAGTCCGCCGCAGCCGCCGCTTTGCTTTTAAAGTTGCGGAGGATACAGTCCACGAAGGTGCTTAATTGTTCTGGCTGCACGGGTCCATACCGCATAGCCACTGAAAACCAGTCAATTGCCTCTTTCAGGCAGTTTTCCGATGCTAGCGCGTTGGCTTTCTGTAGTATAAGTTGATGGTGGTGGTCCTGCTCCTCCGAGACGTCGTCCGAGTCAGCGCCGATGAAGAAGGCGCTTCTCTCCTCCGGTACGTCCTCCACTTGCGACATTGTAACAAAAATAGAAAGAAAAACAATGTTACGTAGGTTTATATCTGCTTCTATTAACGTGTCTATTCATGTCTATGGCTAACCGCGGTCCTTCACAGTGAAAATCGACCGACTTTACCCTGATAGACACCCGTTTGTTACGTAAAACAAGAAACACCGTCATGTGACCAGCAATCTCGTGCCCTGATTGGTCAGGATGTCTCGGTTACAAAACCAGTGTTGGAAAGTTTCATAACTACGGAAAGGACGTAGTGAAGTTGATACAGGTTGTGTCAGGTTAACGTCTTGTTATTTTAATTCCACACCCAGGCTACAGTACAACAGTAATACAAACACAAATACATGAAATACAAGTCCTTGTTGATATATTCATCAATACGTTGGAGTTTCTGAAAGCTGTCAGAAAAATTACCCAGAAGGCCCCCCTCATATCTGGTTGTGTAATAAGAGTTTATATAATTTATTTAATCTTCCCTATCTGCATGTTTAGCCACTTTCTATCATGTCTGCACCTTAGACTTTGTGTAGGCCTATTGTCGACTTTTACCACTGTAGTGCAGTGGTTCTCAAACATGTTATGTCACAAGCAACAGCATCTATGAAAGTTTTTCCAAGGCACACCTTTAGGCTAAATTTTCTATGTAAATCATTATTATAACTTAGACTCATTTCAAACCACACTTGGCTAGCTCCCGGGGCACACCAGCTCAGCTGACTTTCACTTCATACGCTTTTGGTATAACAATCTTTATACAGACAAATACCTAAATACTAGACCTGTTTTGTAATTCCACTGCAGATGTTACTTGGTTATTACCAGATGGTAAGAACCGTGGACAGACTTCTCTGACATAGATTTTGTGTACTGTAGTTCACTCTTGTGTTGACACATATTGTACCTTACTTTTTTTATGTAACATGTTATTGTGCTGCCTTTATGTTTTGGTGATATTTTATGTGGTGTTATTCTATTCTATTTTGAAGTCATTCTTCAATAAAATGTGTTAATTTATATAATGTTAAGCTCAAAAATTACAGATTGATCCTTCAACTAAAGCATTTGTTTTCTGCCTCTAAACATAAGTCAGCGTATTTCCACCCAAACCTCTTTTCCAAACCCGGTTTAGCTTAGCCACAAGAGATGCTTACTGCACATCTGTTGTCACATGTTGCAATCTGTCACCAACCGATCATCACCTGTCAACGCCTGGAGACTGGCCCATAACCACTGTGTTGCTTTTTGCAAAATTTGCAAAAGTTTGAAACGTGTCAAATAGAAAATAAAAATGTAATTACCTTAGAAGAATGTGATGGTGTCGGTGCTGATGCAGACCTTTTAAATGATCCACCAACAGGTCACAGATGTAAATACATGTATGGAATTTCCCTTCATGAAATATTATTAATTTGACCAAATTTTGACTTGTATCAAATAGAGATCTGATACCTGGATCGGTTATCAGCTCAGATATTGACAAATTAGCTGGACCGGATATAGGGGGAATGAGGCAGATCCAGCATTCTGATCCAGTCATTTCTTTTTTATTAATTAAATTAATTTATTAATATCATACACACTAATACAGTTACAGCGACCTACTTCAATTCTATGCTTGCAACACCGGTTAGGGTTTTATATTACATTTTAAAATATCTGTTTGCCCTGGGCGCCTCCCTAGGGAGGTGTTCCAGGCACGTCCAGCTGGGAGGAGACCTTGGGGAAGACCCAGGACTAGGTGGAAAGATTATATCTCCACACTGGCCTGGGAACGCCTCGGGATCCCCCAGTTGGAGCTGGTTAATGTGGCCCGGGAAAGGGAAGTTTGGGGTCCCCTGCTAGAGCTGCTGCCCCCCCCCCTGGATAAGCGGTTGAAGATGAGTGATGAGTGAATATCTGTTTGCAGTGCACTTTACATGGAAGTGTTGTTGATTTATTTTTGCTGCTAATGTACACTTTGTTATTTGTTTATAAATAATATTAAGTACATTTATATCTGTGTTAATTGGTTACCTTTGTTTTAACAAAGCTAACAGTAGTTCATGTCTCATCAATGCATGTTACTAATTCAGCTTCTTCCCCGGAGCTGTTTGTGCTTTGTCGTCTCGCAGGTCTCTGCTGATCGTGGTGGTGCCTGCTGCCGTGGTCCTACATGACGCTTCCTGCTGCTATTATCACTGTTACTCATATATACTATCATTAGTTTAATAAACTATAAAATTTGTAGCTGTATCGTAGCTGCTATTGCCACTACTCAGCATTGATCATGTTTGCCACCATAATTATTATCATTTTCATATTCTATAACCTTAGCTGTGCTTGTTTCTACTATTTTGTTGTATTAACTGTCTTAACATATACGTTATATTCACATTACTATAAATATTATTATAGTTACTGTTAGGCTTTGCTTGCATCTCTGGAAGTGTGTCTGTCTCTCTCTGTCCATCTGTGTGTCTTTTCTCTCTTTCTCTCTCCTTTTCTTCCTCCCCAACCGGTCAAGACAGATGGCCGTCCTCCACAGAGCTGGGTCTGTCTGATGTTCGTGCCTGTTATAGTGAAGGTTTTCGTTGCCACTGTACTCTACAGAGGAATTGTTGGGTCTATGTAAATCATAAATAAGTCATTGAGTGTGGTCTTTACCTACTCTGTAAAGTGTCCTGAGATAACTTTTGTTATGATTCGACACTATAAATAAAATTGAATTGAATTGAATAGTATCGAATTGGTATCGGGTATCGGCCGATACGCTCAGCCCAGGTATCGGTATCGGATTGGATCAGAAAAAACTGTATCGCTGCATCTCTAGTATCAAACAATTCTTCAATAAACAAATAAATACAACAAATATAGTGTTTTAAATGTGAACAGCACTAGTACATAAGCCTTCAAACATTGACGCCTCCTTGTCCTCTTGATTTAAAGTCATAAAAACAGCTGTGGTCTTAAGGAAACACATGATGTGCGGTGTGTCACCTGTGTTGAGAGATAAGTAACCATGCCAAAAAGCATGGAAATGAGACTCTACAGAGACTCACTGCTACAGCAGCAGCCCAAAAATAAATTCAATTGCAAATTAATAACAAAATCCGCATTGAAGCCTCTTCTTCCAATACTACGTTGATCAGATATCTCAAAGGGCGTTCATGAATTCTTCATTTGGTTTGCTGTGACCTTAGATATGACCTACAGTATACTAATGTCTTGTCACGTCACACTAAATCCAATCCCGGAAAAACTTTTTTTCCTACATTCATTTTTCTCACTCTAATTTGTGGGTGTATTAGAGCAGCTTTTGCCGTGTTTATGTCATCTATCCAAGCAGAGCCTCAACATCGCTTCTTCTTCTTCTTTCTGTTTTATGGCAGATTTAGATAGCTTCTTTTTAAGGTTTCATATACCCCTACTTTACTGGAGGCATTGCATCTATGAGTCGTGTTCTAGCATTTCTTCAAAGTAAAAGTCCTCTGCTACAGCTTTGCATAATGTAATTGAAGTTATATGAGGACAACCATGGCGTGAACATGATGGAGCTTTGTATACAGTGGAGGGACTCTGTCCTCTAGCGGTTAAAGTGGTCCATTACTCCAGTAAGACACAGACAGGCAGTTTTATTGGAATATGTTACAATTTACAAAATGCTTCCTGAGTAAATGTATGACATAAAATGTAACAAAATAGTAGACATAGAAAAGTTTAGCCAGTTAAATTAATTCATTTGTTTTGCATACAAAAAAATTAATAAACTAATGCAACAAAACCCAAAAACCAAACAATCTTTTAGACAGATTTTGCCAAAGTCTAAAGAACTAAAGTGAGATGAGACCCAGCAGTCATGAAATTATTTTCTGAGTTAGTGTAATTTCTATATTCTCATCGTTAGCTTGTAACGATTAGCAGCAGCATATATATATGTATATATATATATATATATACAGGCTGTGTGCATCTCTCTGTCGGTTGAGATTTTTGATACTTTCACAGTATTTATATAGAACCTCGACCTGCTTTATAGTAAAAAGACATGGAAATCTCACTTTTACAAAATTACCTTTAATATTTTTAAATGTATTAAATGCAGGATAGTCTGGCTTACGTACTGGCTTATGTACAGTGCTGGGCCTGCAGTCCTATTTTTAACAGACACAAATTCAGGCTCCCTATACTATCACTGCTTTCTTTTTTGCAAGGGTATGGTCACTGAATCTGATCTGGGGCGTAGCACTGCCCAAGACGATTAGTGTTTTTTTCTTTTTCTCCAGTGCTGCTGACATAATGCTGTGTGCAGTGTTTCATTTTATGAAGGGAGAGTGGTGTGGGGCCGAGTGGCCAGTTTAAATTGGCTTCACACCAAACAACCACCAGAGGACAGTGTTGGACTATAAAACAAAGAAGACATTAGGTTGTGACTTGTAGTTGCATCAGTGACCACCGGTGTTAAGCCTGCGACATTACAACAAGGTGTTCAATGCCACACAGGTTAAATAAAGAAAAAAAAGTAGAAGAAGATCAAATAAACGTGCCTCCTCCTCCTCTTTCTGTAATCGTCAGTGTCAGGGCTCTGTCTTTCTCTTCCTCTGTCACGCCCACATACAAATGTGAGTACAAACATAAACATATACGGTACACTGCCATATCAGGACTGTGACTCTGCTGACCCCATTACAACCGGGGCACCAGTGATTAGATCATTAAAACAACTTCACTGTGTGTGTGTGTGTGTGTGTGTGTGTGTGTGTGTGTGTGTATGTGTGTGTGTGTGTGTGTGTGTGAGAGAGAGAGAGAGAGAGAGAGAGAGAGTGTGTGTATGTGTGTGTGTGTAAGTGTATGTACACACCAACCTCATATTGGACAGACGGAGAGATCTATTGAAAAGCTTTACTTGCAGCCTTTGGAATTACTGGAATATGGAGATATGATGAGGAATGATATGTGGTCGACTGTAGAAACATTGTGTGACTAAATTCTTTTCCATGTTGACTCTGAAAACACGGTGTTATCAATGATGACATACCATTTCTGTTGCCACAATACCAAGCAAGCCATCGGAGCATTCCAGTCTACGTGAAGATGTGTGACCCATGAGTCCCTGTTTCTTGTGACCAAAAAATAACTTCTTGTGTTGACGCGCACAGCAGAGGAAACAGCATAACATGGTGTGATAAAAATAGGAATCTGTAATAAGTAGGATATCGCTGGTGGTGTCAACTTTTTTTGTTTATAAGCCAGGCAAATGTGCAATGTAGATGCAGAAATAATGTGATTGCTTGCATCATTTCATGAATTATTATCCTTTAGCCATGCAGTTGGTTGCTCCCTACTATTGCCCTTTCCATCATTTAAAAAAAAACAAACGGATTTAAGGTGCTGATATTCTTTGATTCTGAATGAAAATGGATTGGGTGATACCTGATTATGAAAATAAGTACTCAAAAATCACACCTGTATGGATCCAGCAATAACCTTCTAACTGTTTTGTTGCAAACTGAGTGCAGCATTTGAATAGATGCTTGCAAAAGCTGGAAGAAGAAATGCATGCACTTGCACGTTTGCATTCATTTATCAATGTGGGAAACCTTCTGTGTCTGATTCTCAAACAACGGCACAGGAATGCTGCCCTGGTGCTGACTCTTGGTCAGCCTTATCTGGCCCTGTATAATCTCCCAGAGGTGTTTGGGTTCCCAGCAAAAACACATACACACGTGCATGCAAAAACATACCAGCATTTGGAGTGAGTGTGCGCAGACAAACACAGAAGAAGAGAGACAGAAAAAGAAAAAGAGATAAGAGAGAGAGGCTGAATTTGCCCGTTAAGGTTTGTTATTGTCTATTTTCAAACAAAAAGTAAGGCAAAATTCAAAGGCAAGAACATGCACACATCTGTGGTTTCATGTTTGAGTCTTTTGAAGGCTCTGGTTAATCTCTAGTTCCTGAGTACATGAAGTGTTTATGATCCACCAGAAGAAAAAAAAGTGAGTGAGTATGCCAACACAAGATGTAAATGCATTGTCTTGGCTCAATTTGGCTGTGGGCTGTCACAGTTAAGCTAACACTTGTGGAAAATGTGTGGAAAGTACCCGTCCTACGTAAATACACAGTCCAGGTTTACAGATCATAATAATTCCAGTGTATAGATAAGTGCCAAACACGAACAAATCAAGTGACACCGCTGTACAGTACAAAACATGTTTTTCCTCCTACATGTGGTTACTTCATGTTCTGTCCCGGGATTCAAAACATAAAGGGGTACATTTGTCCCCACTCTGACTCTTGAACCCCCCTTCTTTTCCGCATGACTGCCGCCCTCCTTCTCGTTGAGTGCAGACCAGGCCAGCTGTGGTAAAACAGACTCCATTGTCTTTTGCTATATGAAACTGTTATGTAAGAAACAGAAGACGAGTGAGATCACCATCTACCAGTTGATACTCCCCATGCATGTTGCTCATGCCTCTCTGCCCCAGTCATGGATTTATTGGTATGAAATGAAGACAATTCATCATTTAAATGATCATAATATAATTCTTTTTTTTAAAAGGCTTCATAGCTCAACAAATACTTTGATTATTGAATCTATGCTCCAATATAACAAATTGTATACTGTTTAAAATAATCAGAATCCATATTTCATTTAGCCTATGTATGCACTAACAGTGAAACACTTTCTTGTTCTCTCTCTGTCCGAAAATGCACTTCAAACTAGTCCGTTGGCCCTGGTTTGCCGGTTGGAGTCCAGTTTGTAAATCGCATTGCTGGTCAAAACAGAACTGCAACCTTGAAATTATTTACCTTACATCCCTCCTTCCTTCCCATTTCACATCAGATTTTTGGAGAAATTTAAGTTAGTATGTGCTCATTATCAATTCAGACAACTTAATTGTTTCAGGATATCTCGATATATGATTGAAAAATGATAAATCCTCTTTATGACCCCCCCGCACTAGACCCCCAGTATACGCTCTATCTTGTAAGGGATCCAACTGAGAATCTGTGTTGTAAACAAATGACAAATTAAACTTTTTTTTTATCTTAATACATTTAATAGTGCACTTTGATTAACCTGTACAGAAATAATATTAATAAAAAAGATAAAACATTTATTCATTTCTGTAACACAGAGCTTAACATTTACAATAAAATAAAATAAGATGGTATGATACAAAACAAACATATATCTGAGGTATAAATATATTTGTTTTTAAATTAACTGTAATTGTCATGCGTTATTATTTGGCAGAGACAGTTAAAAGTACGAACATTTATGATATGAACAATGGCTTTAGCGAATTAATCATATGACACGAAAAATGTGCGCCCTCAGATTGAAGCGTGTTATGAATGAAGAAGGTTATGAGGACTTCTTTTTAAAGACTGACATAACAGTACAGAGAAAGAAGCTTAGGCAAAGATCGTTTTCCTTCCTTTGAAATCACACAAACATTCAATCCGCCCTCTTCTTTACAGTAAAACCTGTAAAATCTCCACCTTTATAAAAGGACCATTTTCTCTGTTTACTTCTCATCTTTTACAGGACTAGCCAGAGGTTACTGTTGCAAGTTAGAACAGTTTTCTGTTCTCATGTACGTCAAAATAATTGTGAAATCAATATTTTCTAAATGTATACAAGTGATGTCCGGCCTACAACAAAAACAAGTGAACTGACTGTGCTCTTAATAACACTACCTCTTACTTTTAAGAGGGAAGAAAAGCTCAATATGTGGAAGCTACTTGTTTTAGCTCTTTCCATATTTGGTCCATTATTGTGGCTCTATCGGTCTTAGACTTTAGCTTTGCTGGTGTGATCCTGTAAAATATGCAACATCTCTAACACTGAGCCTCAGTCAAAAACAGTTCCTTTTAAGATCTTATTGTTGAATAATCAGCTTTTTGCACTATGCATTATCACTAGCATAGCAACTAATTCGGCCCATACCTTCAAGAACAAATTGATCTATTTGTATGCAAGTACATGCGGCCGTTTCTTTGATGGTTCCTTCTTTTTGGTGAGCCAGCCACCGATTCTCATCTGTCTTCGCCTTCTTCTACTGAAACACCAACACCCTACTATGAGCGACCTGTCATCTCACTATATCCCTTCTATTGTCTCTACTCACTCTGCATATTACCAGCACATTCTCATCTTTCTTCACTCATGGATTCATCAATCAACTGAACCTAATATTGTCTACTATTCCTCTTGTGCCTTGCTGTAACAGAAAACATTGACAGAGGTGACACAAGACAGACACGAACCATTACTGTGAACAGAATATTGTATGTACACTTTATGCTGTCACTGGAAACCGGCGCGAGGAATATTAATGTATTTATTTACCGTTTGCTGCTTTGAACACTCACGCGCACACACTCACGCCCCCTTTGCTTCTCAGAAGCAATAACACCCTTTGGATAAAGTTTAAACCTTGCATCCTGTATCAGCGACATCATGTCCTTTGGCCCAGATACATGTTTGTGTGACATGAGTCCTCTTGGCAGCACATTTAGAGCCCCGACGGAACAGTTTTAAGTGATAACATCAGTCTGTTTTAACAAAATCAGAGCAAAAAAAGTCCTTCAGTCTGGGATCCAGGATTTGTCCTTTAAATGGGAGAGGTAGGAGGCTTGGACCCCTTGTATCTCTCTGCCGGAATGGGTGGAATGAGTAATTTTTGGTCCTCTGTAGGATCCAAATTACAATCCAAAGGAGCTGTTGAGTCTACTGTTGCCCAAATTGCACAATGCTTTCTCATTTGTCCATGGGCACGGTAAATGAGTCACGTATACGTGCCACCTCGGCAGCGCACAAGTGTCCATAGAGTTTATTGTACCACTCTGGAAAACGACCCCTGAAAGAAAACACAGGAAAAGACATGTTGTTAGCCCATTGAGTCACCAGTTTAAAGACATTGAATGACCACAAAACTAGGACTTCATTTAATTCCCAAATTGTCTTTACTCCTGTCAGTCATTCACTCACCTGCAGTCGTTCCTGGAAATATGTGTGAGTCTAGATTTGTTGCTTCCGCAGGGTTCGATGAAGTAGCGTGAGGTGAGGACATTGGCACGAACGCCTACAACAGGTACGCCTTCATGGTCCACAGATGTACACACAAGTGCACACGCTCCCTTTGGCAGGTCTGTTACCCATGTTCTGGTAGAGAGAGTACAGAGTTAGGATTAAGATAGCAACATTAAATCAGAATAGAACATCAAAAAAGAAGTGAGACACAGGGAGGAAGAAAAGGAAAACAGGCTAATGTCTACCTGAGCACTAGGTGGTCTCTGGTGGGATGTGGAGCCATAATGTTCCTGACATACTGGTAGACCTCCGTCCTCTCATCCAGGGTCTCCACCACCCGGCTCTCGAGTAGGTCCTCGTCCCAGTAGCCCTGCTCACGCAGCACTCGTGTCAGAACCTCCTCTGGACTTGCAGGCACCTCCACGGTCACCTTCCACAGCCGCAGTGGAAAGCCATCGTGCATCTGGAGAAAAATGCACAGAAAGACCCAAAAACTTAACATGAGGTTCTTTTTAAAATGATAATATTATTTGATAGCTGAAAGCAGAGAGAGAGGAGGGACATGGGGGGGGGGGAGAGATAAATTGGGAATGACATGAAACAAATGTCCCAAGTCGGGCAGACACCAGGGACATTGTGACTCATGACTCAAAATTTTTCATGGATACGTGAATGATAAGATAGACCTTTATCGAAATCGGTCACAGTGTGAGTACTTGAAATCCCATATCTTATATGACCCCAAGTGATGTGCCTTACACGAGTGTTTGGAAGCTTCCCTTAGGATAATCTTATTAGTCATATTTACAGAAATTAGAAGTGGAATTCCAGCCATCTTTTTATGCACAACAGTCAGGCTGTGTTGCAAAACCTCCCAATGCCCTTTAGCCGAATCAGCTGCTTCATTCTGCCATCAGATGATAAAGAGCACTCTGCTCCTTGTGACTCTCAAACTGGAGAAAAGATAACCTCAGGGCCCATGCACACTAGACACAGGAAATGTAGGCCTGGGATAATCGAGAGGTTGTGTATATTTGTATGTGTGTGTATGTTTGTGTGTGTGTGTGTGTGTGTGTGTGTGTCTATGTCAAGCTGATGTCATTCTGGGAAAGAGTCCAGTACAGGGATTGGAATGAGAAGCCAAGGGCCAGGCCAGTTTCACACGGATGTGTTTCTATACAGGAAACCCTAACTGCTGGTTTTCCACTCGATCTTTAGAGAAGCAGGAGAAAGGGAGAGGCAGACACGAAGAGGAAACGACAGGACAGGAAACACAGATAGTTGAAAGACGGTGGGTGCTTCATCAATGGTGGCTTATTTACACACTAGAGGTGTTTTAATGATCAGTTTTTTTCTCTCTCACTAAGTCATTGTTCACGAATCCACACCGAAAGCAGCCAGAAAACAGACTTAAAAGATAACGTGTGAAAAGGCAGTATTTTTTTCTTTCTAAAATGCAAGTTGAAGAAAAAAACAAGTGGGGCTTACCTTCCTGTAGGCCAGCTCGGCATGCTCAGGCGTGGAGCAGCTGTCGTAACCTTTAAACTTGTCCTTGGCATCTTTGAGGAGGGCGTCTAGGCTGTCCTGGAGGTAGGCCCTGTAACCCCCGTGCCCGGCCTCTTCGCCCGCAAGGTCCTCCAAGCGCCTCGGCAGCAGCGCCTGCTCCACATAGGAGTTCCTGCAGCGGTTCATCTCCTCTGGGATCTGTGGGAAAGGAGGAGAAGGACAATGAGGGGCCGGGCCTTACCTTTCAATTGTGTTGCTGGAGGTGCATGATGGTAAAATGTGTTTGATTTGACAATTAGAAAAGGAGTAGATTCAAGACTTTTAAAATAGTTAACTGAGCTCATTTGTATAAAAACCATATCAGATAAGGCAGAGTATTTTTTTTTGTCTATAAACATGTCTGGAGGGGATCTTTCTCTAAGTTATAAATGTCCTGATATTAAGAGTGATCAGCACTATTTCTCAACTTTGTCAGGTACCTCCACCCTGATGACATTAATCCTCTTAATTAATGGGAAATTGTATTAAAGTGTAACTTGTATAAGGATTCAAAACAATAAACAATGGAAACACACACCCTCCTCTTTTCGTCTCCTTGTTTGCCAAGCTCAATTTAATACTCTTCCTCCTTCTGTTTATGTCATCTTTCAGGTTTAATTGAACACTAATAATATCACAGGCTAAGAAAATGATTTTAATTAGATAAGTTATGGCTTGTTGAAATGGAAGCAAATTACAGTCAGTTATTTTATAGGTCATCCTCCATTTATGAACCCCCACCATAAAATAGAAATCTAATTAAAAGCAAATAATTTGGGAGGTAACTGAGTTTACTTCTTGTGTGATGTGACCATGACGGGAAGTCAGGAAGCAATCTAATAAAACGTAACACTAATGACCCACAGTATGCAGCTTCTTAGCATTTCCTGTAGCATGCCAGAGAAGACGTGCGCTGCATAGACTGACGTTTTAGGCTGAATGGGATTAAAATTGGATCAGTGATAGTGTGGTTTGCTGATTATTTCCTGTTTATCCATTCAAATGCTTCTTGCGGACAGAGAAACAAATTGGATGGGGCGGAATCATGGGTTTGTGGGACTATGACTATTTGTTTACAAATGCTCAAGTTTTGTTTAAGTGGTTACAGAGAGGTAAGTTATGAAACTGGGACTTATGTTTGATTACAGGACACAAGGTGTTGACACAGTGAGCCAGAGGTGACATTCATTCTTTCAGAAAACACGCCTTCATCCACTTAAGTGGCAGTTTGCCACATATATAGCTCTATATCTTCTTTGGACTATGGTGATGTTATTTATATGCATTGTACAATCTCTACTCTTAAACCTCTCAACCCAGTCTATTGTTCTGTTCTTAGATTCATAACTGGGGATGGCTTAGGACACATTGTTGTTTACTTCAAATCAATTCAATTTTATTTACAGTGCCAAATTATAACAAAGTTATCTCAAGACACTTTACATATAGAGTAGGTAAAGACCACACTCTGTAACTCATTTATGATTTACAGAGACCCGACAATTCCCCAGTGAGTAGCAACAGAGTGAGTCACACTATCTTTAATAAAAGTAGTACTTATTATTATAGTTATTATATATAGGATGAATCCAGCAATCTTGTGCACACAGTGGCGACGAACAACTTCCCTTTAACAGGCAGGAACGTCGAACAGACCCAGCTCTATGGGGGAAGGCCATCTGTCTTGACCGGTTTACTTTATGATAGAGTTGGGTGGCAGTCGTTAGCAGTGAGAAGAGAACAACACTGTATTTATTTACAAAGGACTTCTTGGAACTATACCTGGGTATTTTACATGTCTTCTCAACTATAGATAATTTTCACACTGCACCAGGTCCCAAGACTGAGGTTGGGAAAAGTGGCTCTTAAAAAGTCGAACAATCTGCAGAAATTGGTAAATGTTTATCCCTTTTTATCAATTTAAAGCCCTTCTGTCTGACATACGGCAGTGTAAATACATGATTTTTTTATTTGAATTTTTGTTATCCCTTCTGTTAATATCTTTGGCTTGTTTGTTGTATAATTGTTGATTTATAATGTTATTTTATTTTTTTGTTTATACGTAGTGTAATCAGGGCGTCCTTGAAAAAGAGAGTTTGCTCTCAATGGCCCTTTTAAATAAAGGTTTGATGATGATGATGATGATAATATATCAACCAGTAAAGCATTATGAATTCATCTTTGTATGTGACCTCTTGAGCGTTCTCTTTTCATGCCAACTTTAACTGTAAAAGTGAGCAGTTTTCCAAGTCGGGGTTCACATTCAGCCCCAGTGTTGTTAACTACTGACCCGGAAGAGTTTGCTGCACTCCTGGATCATGTGTGCCAGGCCATGAGTTGCAGCCAGGTTCTCATTCAGGTCTCTCTGGTCTGGCTTTCCCAGTGTCTGCTTCCTGTTCATCACCCTTTGACCATGGGAGAAGAGGAAAAAAAGAGGACGACAAGATTAGTAACCGCATCCATCATCAAGACAGTGGGTGTAAGAGAGGGCAGAGAAAGAACAAGTTTTGCTGTGTATACCTATATGACCCTCCTGTAGCTAAAGAAGGAACAAAATGTGTTTTTATCAGGAAAATATGTTTATGTAACCTTGCTATTTTCCTCTGTCTCTCTCCCTTCCTCCCCTTTTCTTCTCTATCCTCCATCTACAGTATCCTGCCCTTTTGTTTCTTTAGATTGACCCTTTCCTGTTTTGAGAATGTACAGCATATTACATGTTATGCAAGCTACTAATACAATAACTGTGTCAGTGAGGGCAATCAAAATAAAATCAACGATATAATTAAAATGAGCTGATTACTGTGGTGTAGAGGTACACACGAACATGGATACACACCTTGGTGAGGAGCTCTCCTTGCGGCGCAGGGTGTTGAGATGGAAGAGGGACGGGGCCAGGCACACAGCCAGGTTGGTGGGAGTCATTTGGTTCTCAGACACGCTGCCCGTCACGTCGCTTAGCAGACAGAGCAGCGTCCGCAGCGCCTCGCGGTTTTCGTCAGGCAGGAGCAGAACGGCGGCACGCGCTGCTTGCAGACGGAGCTCTTTAGGCATGTCTGGAGAGGAAAAGGGTGAATGTCATGGCTCGATTTTTTAACATTATATGCAGAAAATGACTAATAACCGCTGGCATGCTACATGATGTCATCTTTTTCGTGTCTGTTGGTTAACTTAGGAAGGAATTTGTGTAGGGCTCCCCTTCGCCTGCCAGGTTTGAGCTACGATGGGATCTGTGTCGACCGTGTGTTATATAAGCCGACACGTGTGTGTGTGTGTGTGTGTGTGCGCGTGTGTGTGTGTATCTACTCTATGCTTCATGCACAGTGCTGGTTGTGTTTCACCTTATATAAACAGTTCCTAATGCAGCTATTAGAATCATAAAGGAACTGAACTCGAGAGGATGTCCAAGTTAACATTGAATCACAGAGGGATGAACCAATCATATATATCACCTCATTCCGCAGATATTTCCTGCACCCATCTCTTTGTTTACTTTGAACGGTTTCACAATTTCTTGCTCAATGGCAGGCAAGCAGCTGCAGCTCTCAAACAATACCATCTTGTGTACCATGCAATCCTCTTACAGATGTGTGGTTGTCCATGTGGCTGTCCAACATCAACAAGATTTTTTTTATAATTTGAATGTGCGTGTGTGTGTTTTCTTACACTGATAAATCTGGAGGAAGGTCTCAGACAGTTTGGTAGTGAGCAGGGGTTCTGGCAAATCTCTGAAGTACTGCTTTAGCATGTCCGCAACGTCGTATGCCGATTGGCCCTCGTAGTTGACTCCTCCCCCGTCAGCTCCGCTCGCCTCGTTCATCTGACGAAGAGCCTGGATACGTGATTTAACGCCTGATTTCCTAAAAAGACCCACCTGGACAAAAAGTGAGGGACAAAGAGTTACATCATGCACACACATATATAGAGGCCTGAGAAGTCAGCTTTTAACTCTAATTCCCTTATTAGTCTCAGTATCACCATGAGTGCAAAGTCAGACTCTATTATTAAAGCGTATCAAAAATGATTAATGTGCCCAGAGCACAAACGTCTTTTTAAAGCTGTGGGCTCTTATCATTGAAAAATAATATTCCTGACTTATCCCCAAATCCAGGGCTTACAGTCAGTACAGTTACATCACAGCAGATCCTGTTGACTGTATTTACAAGAAGATCCCATGAGGCCCAGTTGGCATTCTTGTACTGAATGTTGTGTAGGACCTCATCATTGGCCTTTTAAGGCTGTATAAAATGGCAATGTTGGGGTTGAAAAGAGAAAAGACCATTGGCTTGTCCGGTCTGAATATTTTCCAGAAGCTTTCACCACTTCCATACAGAGGCGCCTTGTCCTGCTTTGAAAAGAAGACCATCACTCTGTCTTCTGTTTAGCCTTTCGTTATTAGCTATTTTCCCCTTATTCCCTCTTTCTTTCCTTTATGATGTACTCACACAAGCACACAAAGGTACATCTTTCGTAATGTCTCTGGATTAAACAGACAGATACAGGTGACTTAACAGATGCACACTTTCCAGACCTCCACGCTTCAGCGTATATGTATATACATACTGACTAGGTAGGATTTTTTTCTGATTCACTAGTCCATCTTATGTAACATCAAGTGAAAAAAATCATGGATGAATTTTCGACTGATTGCAGATGTCCTAGAATTACAATATAATGTAACTCCAGCACCTTAAAGAAAAAGCTTTTCCTTTTGGCTGTGGGAACTGAAAACCATACTTAAAGCCAAATGACAGACAGACAAGAACTTTGGCGCAATATGTACGCTGCAATATGCACAAGTATATACTGTATATACGTGTACATATATATATATATATATATACAGTACATCTGTCCATATATGTGTGTTTATTTGTGTACTTTATGTTACCTGGTCCAGGCACTGGTTGCGTAAATAGCGCATGGCCTGCTGAATTCCCTGAGGGAGGGGCTGGCCTGTCCGCTGGACGATGACTTGTAGTGGCACACCGAACACATTCCTGTCTTTGTAGTCACGCACCTTGATCCGTTTCATAAACTTTGGCACAGCCCTGCAACATACACACAAGAAAAGAAAACTCATCAATATCTGCCACATATCGACATGAATTTAGCAATTCAGTTGTAAAACGATTTCTTTAAACAGGTCAAAGATGTTATGACATGCCTTTACTCTTACTACTAGGTCTCATATGAAGAACGTATTTAGTAATCAGCATATCTTACAATAAACACCTCTACGGGAGAAGACAACACATACTGATTGACTCACAAAAGGCATTTGTCATAAAATGGATTTGTCACAATCTTGTAGTTTAATTCAGAATGCTACCAAAACGCGTGGGTGTGTTTTATGTGTGTTCTAGGAGGAAACCAGGCGGCTGTAGAAGCCTGTCTCCAGGTTTACGAGAAGGGTGGACAGACGGCGTGAGGGGAAATAGAGTGGGGGAGTAGGATGTTCAGACAGGTGTCGAAAGGGGAGGATCCCACTGTGTTATACATCCGCACGAAGTGTCTGTCTCATTTTGTTACTGTGTGTGTGTGTGTGCACATGCGCACTTGCGAGCAAGTGAACACTGAGTCTATAACCACAAACCCCAGAGTTGAAACATGCAGCTCTGACCGTTTCACAAGAATGCACCCACAGATTTACGGCTGTGTAGCTATCTGCATGGGTGTGAGTGTGTTTAGCAGAGAGACACAATGTGTGACTCAGGACAAGCTGGTCTTTGTGAAAGCAGCCGTTCACAAGACTCAGAACCACAGTTTGGGAAAAATTGAAAGGGAGCATGTTATGCTCCTCAAGTGTCCGACAAGTGGCTGCTGTCTTTCAGTGAGCCTCGGCCTGTCATAAGACTGGCATAACGCCTTCTACTCCTGTCCAAGTAAGGCTTCAGGTAGAAGATAAAGAGAATAAATCACAAGATCTCCCTTAAGTTTCCTCACCGGCTTTCAGATGTCAAAAATAGGTCATTCTAGGTTAAGGCTTGTTTACATCACTTATATTTTGCACTGATTGCCTTAAGGGCTTCCCTATCAGATTACCTAATAGACTTTTCCCTGTAATTTGACTTCAGAAAAAACGAGAAAACAAGAGAAGGGAGTATTAATGTTGGGAGCGAGACAGAGTACAGAGTACAGAGTAAGATATTAGGTGCCATGACCATGAGCAGCTATAAGTGATAGAGAGAAGGTAGTGGTGGAGGGATAATTGTTGAGGACAGATCTTTCCAGCCTCCAGCTCTTGTAACGCTGTGCTTGTGAACTGCTGTTATTGCCCCGCTGAGAAAAAGACAATGTACACCCCTTCCCAGCAATTACGGGACCTGGGAAAAAAATGTGAAACCCAACCTCTGTGGACAGCCGTCACCCGCTATACAACAACCTGCAGATGAAGAGGTTGCCTTTGGGTGGATGGAGGGGCTGAATGGATAAATTCAAGGGCATCGCTTATCAGGAACAATTAGCCAGATGCATAATGAAAAACAAGCTTAAAAATATCAGCCATACGAAATCCCCTTCTCAAAACTCCACAAGTCCTCTTCCACAAGAAGTTAATTTTCCTCCAGTCCACTCACCAGCTGAAGCCATGTTTGTTTGTAGGGGTGTGTCTCTCCAGCAAAGCTGTAAGCTGCAGCAGGGAGAGCTTCTGGAGCAGATTCATCTGTAGCACAGACTGGCAGCTGATCTGGAGCTGGGCCGAGGCCATGCTGGGCCGATGGGAGTTCTGGAAGCTTGGCCAGCGGAGCTTCTGCGGTCTGGGGTACGTACAGACGGAGGAGAAGGAGAGAGCACAAATTGAGATGTGAGACGCGATTAAAAAAAAAGAAGAGCAGTTTAACTCTTGGGATCTACGTCATGCTTTTGTGTACACATAAACTTAGATGACACAAAGCCACACATAGTATTTGTAGCTTTATGTGCAGTTAAGGGATTACAGGGATTTATGTACACATCAATCAAGAGACTGTCTTACAGATTAAAAACTTGTACTCCCCCCCAAATGTAACTCTGCTTGTGGATTCCTGGAGCAACAACAACAGTCCCCATGGAGACGAAGCAGCATTCCAGAGACTATCCAGCACCATTACGTAAGAAGAGAAGTCTCAGCGTGTCCCCCTGTTTATCCTCTGCTGTCACTTTCTAGGGTGAACTCTTTTTTTTGTTGATGCCTCAGTGTTTGTCTTTCTATTGTTTTGTTGTCCTTGAGCTTTCCATGCATTTAGGTAATGTTTGGCAGGAGTTTTACAGAAGACGACTAAAAGCGTGTGCCTGTTTGCTCAAATTATAGTTGCTGTTAAAGCATCAGTTCACCCAAAAAGCAAAAAGTAGGACAAAAAGTTTTATAAAAGGCAGGCGAGGCAGGACTGGCAATGTGAGACTATTGTAACGGTAATACAGCTGACATGAGCCCCCATCTTTTTAGACTGCGGTCAAGCCTGCCGTCACTAGAATCTCTGTGGTCAAATCAGCCGATGCTACAACTGTGCATCCATAGCTACAGTATACTAAATGCATTCAAAAGGCCTAGATCGAGCTGACGGAGAGAACTGACAGGGAGAGCAGTGACAGACTCGATAAAGTTTACGGAAAGAGACACGTGTGACCCTTTCCGTAAAAATAAAATTAGTTTTATACAAAATATATGGAAATGAGATAAATAGGATTATATCTACCTGTTCCCCCTATGAATTAAAAATAGAATACCACTAAGTTATGAGGGGAATGTCTTTATTATTAGATTTTTTTGTTGTTGGAAAAAATATTCATGACAATGACTGAAAAATACAGACTCAACTCAGACATTTTTACTGTATCGATTTTAGAGATATTCCCGAGTAAATGTCCCATATTTGTACCTTGGAATAACTACATTCCTGAATACTTATATAGGTGGTGACTTCTAGTTATCTCTGACTACATACATGCTGAAAATGAAAAAAGTTAAAAAAAGAAAACAAAGATCGCAATAAATCATAATATCGAATCGCAATACTTTGGCTTTATTGTAATAGATATCTAATCAACATCAAAGTATCAAATTTGTAGAAAAGCATATCGTCCCAACCCTAGTGGATGTTGTGTAAGAAAGGGTTAACCAGGGTAGACTGACCCTCATTGACCCAGGTCGAGAGGTGGGTTGGGTGCGGGTCAATGTGACTTGCACACGAGTAAGAAGACAGTTTAGATTTACTGACCTGCTGGTTCGGGTTAGAGATGCCCCGACACCGGAATCCCGTCTCTCTCTCATCCCTTCCTCTCCCTCTCCCAGCGGGTTTCCTGTGCTGTCTTGGTCGCTTCCGTTCTCCGTCTCCTCCAGCCGGTTCTGCAGAGGAGAGGACGGGCACGGGGAGGCTGAGTCAAGTGCTGAATCTGAGTCTTCCTCTTCGTCCTCCTCCTCTTCCTCCTCTTCGCCGGCCGCAGCCTCTGACCAGGCATTCACGAATCGCTGCAGCCCGCTGACATGTTGTAGCACTTGCTCCAGTTTGCGTTCATCCCCCTCCTCCTCCTCTGCTTCCTCGTCCCTCTCGGTGTAGGGGACGTTGTCATAAAAACTGAGCCGGCTGTCGACAGAGCCTGAAGAGCAACGATGCTGGCGTCTACTTTGCCGCCCTCTGAGGACCACGGAGTTCCCGTTATCATTCCCATTGGTATTGCGTGAACTCCCGTCCTGCAGGGCTTTGGGGAAGGTTCCGGGCTTGTGACCTTCTGGTAAGAAGAAGTAGATCATGCCCTCCTCTTCTTCTTCTTCTTCTTCTTCTTCCGCTTGTTTGCTATTGTCTCGAACACTGCCGTTGTTCCTGCGGTTCTGCTCATCGACTGTCATCCCATTACTAGCTTGGCAGGGGATGGGTGGGGCAGAATTGGGTGGGGGTTTTGGCTGTCGATCTGAAGCCTGTTGAGGGATGCTGAAAGGATCAAAACCCTCCAAATACATTCCTCCTCTCTTACTAGAGCCTGCAGCTATGCTGTGGCTGCGAGCGCGAGTCACTGGGCTCGGTGTGCTTACCGCACTTCCACTGCTAGCTTCAGACTGGCTGCTCCCAGTGCTTCCAGTGCTGCCGTTGCTGGTCTGAGTGGAGTAGGATACAGAGCGATTACGGTTAAGTGTCATGGTCTGAGTGGGATTGCGGTGGTGATTGAGGTTTTGGTTGAGGTTGATACTGGAGATGTCCACACAGTTGAGGCTCCGCAGCTTGTC
This sequence comes from Echiichthys vipera, assembly GCF_963691815.1. Taxonomy (NCBI): domain Eukaryota; kingdom Metazoa; phylum Chordata; class Actinopteri; order Perciformes; family Trachinidae; genus Echiichthys; species Echiichthys vipera. The sequence goes on from NC_139827.1 coordinate 19,461,989, forward strand.
ATCATCCAGACCCTCTTTGATGACAGGGCCACTGATTTCTATCTTACCTCCACTGGTGCTCCCCTTCTTTTTTCTCTTGGAGGAGGTGCCGCTGCGCAGCCGCAGACTCTCCATCCTCTTGAGGAAGCTCTTTGCTCTAGAGCGTGTGCTTTTGCCGCTGCCACCTCCTCTGTCCAGACTTCCTCCTATTCCCATACCCATTTTCACATCAAAGGTGAACTGCCCGAGTGTCTCCAGGGGCGACGGAGGCATCCCATCAGACAGAGAGTCCTCATTAGCACATCCTGACCCGCCTGTGCCCGAGGACGAACACATGCTAGCTACAGAGCTGGCACGAGTGGCACCAGCAGGTACAGATTCATTTGTCAGGGCGGCGCCATGGCTCTTCTCTTCTCCTCTTCCTACACTCCCGCTGCTGTGAATGGAGCCGACTTCAGGCTGCTCACTGAGGTCGGTCAGCACGCTCTCAGAACTATTACCTTCACTCAGGGTGAGCTTGCCTTTCTGGGATACTTGGTCCTTAGGGAATGGGGGTGGGTTAGCGTCTGCGGGCAGTGTGGAAAAAACCTCCAGCTCCTCCATACGGGACCAACGCTTGCTGTCCCTCTGGAAGGTCCAGCGGCCACTGATGGCACAAGGCTCATCTTCATCGGAGTCCTCGCTCTGAATAGGGTAGAAGGAGGGGATAGGGGACAGGGAGAAAGAAATAGCAAGAAGAGATGGAAAAAGGAAAGGGAGGAGAAACCATTAGAGGACATTATGCACCGCTACGTTTTCCATTTCTTTTCCAACATTCCTCACCTTGGTCCAGGAAACTTTCTTGGGTTATGGAATTCATTTTTTTTATAATTGTTGCACTTGCACTTTGCCTTGTGTGCATTCACTTTCTGTTCTCATTTCTCTATTCACCTGTAAACTATAGGAAATATACTGCTATATGATGGCTGTCAAATGCCTTCACAACACAAGAACCTTTTTAAGATGTATAACATAACGTAACATTGGTTAAATATAACTTTATCTTAACCTGAGGTGCTGTGGTTAAGCATATGACTTGGTGAAGCAAAGATACCCATGATCAGTCAGTAAACAGGATCCAGCCACTTCCTGACTGCATGGACAATACATGCACAAGACAAAGAAAAAAAGTGACCATCACTGGGTCACATATTGTGCACATGCAACTTCACTTAATGCACACACCTCCCCCAGTTTGGTTAATCCGTCTCAGGCCCTGGAGGGAGTTCAGTAAATTCCATTATGACCCCCATAGTTCACAGTACAGCCGGCCAGACTAGGGTCATCCCCCCTACAGTCTTTATCCCCTCTGTCTGTGCATGTGCAGCATCAATGATACACTGCTACTGTCAATTCATTATTCCTTATCAATGACTAATGACAGAGACAAACGCCCGCTTTCAAATACACACCAACACACACGCACGCACGCACGCACGCACGCACGCACGCACGCACGCACGCACGCACGCACGCACGCACGCACGCACGCACACACACACACACACACACACACACACACACACACACACACACACACACACACACACACACACACACACACACACACACACACACACACACACACACACACGCACACACAGAAGCTAAACTGTGACATTCTATAATATGATTTCACCAAAACACAAAAAAGGTTAAGCAATTATCCGAACCCCCTTTACAAACATACAATGAAATTTGCAGTTTAGAATAGAAAAAAGACTAGTAGAAAAATTATCAAATCCCCGTTCGACTAGCTGAGTGCAAGTGTTTTATTTCCACTGCTCACATGGGCTTCACATACAGGCATTATTAATTCCATGTTTTAATGAACAAAGTATAATCTATCCCTGCTATGTACAGTTTTTTAAAAGAAAGTTAAGGATTCAAAGAGGACAATAGAGGCTTTTGTGACTTTGTCAGGCTTTTTTTCTCATGTTATGTTAGTTGGAATGTGAGATAACGTCATAGAGAGCAGTGATTGGCCAATAGAGCGTCAGCCATTTTTCAACACCGTGGAGATATCTTATCCTCAAAACCATCAAACCACCAAAGCATTCACTGCAACGATGGGCGCTTTGAACGGCACAAGGAGTCTGCAGAATGAAAACTACTTATTATGACACTTCACCAGAGAGAAAGAACAAGCCAGGGAGAATGAGCAACAGGGAGATGGAAATTTAAGAGAGGGGGAATGTTAAGACATGAGGAGATCAATGCATTCCTAGGAAGTCTAAGGGGAGGGGGGTGTCATCCCACAAAGATGGCAAATAACCTCTTTGACTCCTTTAGTCTTGTTGACTCCTGAAATGAAAGGTGACACAGAAAGGGTCATCCTAATGAATACCACCACACACAGAACAAGGATGTTACTATGTACCACTTAAGGCCATTTAGGAATTAACGTTGTTTTGTTTAAAACGGAGCAACTCCTGTCACAAAGTGTTAGTGTAACTCAGTGTAGGCTAGTTTACTTGAAACCATATGATCTAAAACTGGGACATTTACACAGTTATCCTCCTTCCTTCCAAGAAGCCTGTATCCTCGAAAGTGAAATGTCAGAGTGTGGTATTTGAAGGAGTTAAATTTATCTTGCTACTTAAAAACATCCATATTGCATTCGATCAAATACCCTTGCTCGGGTGATCATGGACAGGAGATGTATGGTGGATGGTTCTGCTGCCACAAAAGCAGCGTACTAATTCCTTTTATGGTGAGCCAGAAGTATGAGGAAGTATTTGAGAAAGAAGGGGAGCATGCCTTGAGTAGGGGGAGGTCCTGGTGAATGCAACCCCTTCATTTAGACATTAAAGCTACCCTCCTTCCCCCTAGGGTCGTCACAGCCCACTTGATATAGAAATAAACCAAACAGGTGCCTTCTCATTAAAACAGATGAGAGAAAACACAGCTTCGCCCTGTGGCCAAGACTGAACTTATGGTTAAGGTGACGGAATTCGATTGTGGTTGAGGTGACTTGTAAAGGGGCTTTTCAGAAAGGCATGGAGTCAATGTGCATGCATGAACACTTACTCTTTTTCTTTGTGGTGATATCTCCAGTCTCATAAGAGCACACTTGTTGAGGGTGTTCAGTCTCCTGCAAAAACAAAAATACAAACATGCAACATTGGTTTATTTAAAATATTAAAACTTTCCTAAAACACAAAACCTCTCTTCACCAACAGGATGTATAAAAGAAGAACGGATGAAACAGGACAAAAGACAGAGAAAGGGAAGAGAAAGACAGAGGGGTAGCTCGGGTACACCCAGGCTGGCTAATGAGCCGCTGAAGGATCTCCACATGAGCGGGAAGAGAACGAGAGGGAGGCAGAAAAGGAGAGAGCGTGAAGAATGAAATCTGCTGGAGTGGTGACGAAAACTTGGGGAGGGGACAGAAAGCTTATCCCCCTGGCCACCTGGAGAAGAAGAGTGAGAGGGTGCTGGTGGTGGTGGTGGTGGGCTCCACCCTCTAGAGAGCTCTTAGAGCAGATCATGTAACAATGGAGAGATAAAGGGGTGGGAACTGGGGGATAGCCGGGGTTGTGGGGAGGGGAGTGAAAGGCTGCCAAGAGCGGAGACATTGAGATGATAGCTTCCAGATGTATGGAGGGAAACCTGCTGTGGTTTATTACTGAGAGTTGTAATTTGATGAAGGAGGCGACTTCATTAAAGAGCCATTAACATCCTCATCATATGCTAATTAATATTGCAGGGATGCCAACCTTCTCGGATGGTACTTACCGCCCTTTTTCACATACAATACATATAATCAAGGCTTTAAAACCATGTATTCCCCAGTTATGGGTACGCATCGCGTGACTCTAGCATCAAGCAGTGAAAGGTAGAAGCAAGATATGCGCACTATCAGAAAAAAGAACGAGAAAGTGAGATATAGACAAAGAAAACTTAATGGAGAGAGGAAAAGGTACAATGCATGGCTCCAATGTGCTTATCGTGTCATTCTTTCATCTCATCGGCAACTTTCCAAAGCTCTCCTTTTGAAGTCGTGCCCTCATGGGGTTTATTTGGGAGGGGTGGGGTGGGGTGGGGGGAGATTGCAGAAGAGAAAGAATAGGAAGAATAGCGCATAGCATCAAAAGATGTATGAGAGGTTCAGTATGACTTGTAATCTCACCTGCAGAGAGCCTCAATAGCGTCCCGATCAAGGAAGTCATGGTCTCTAGTGACTGAAGAGATGTCGATAGGAAACTGGGCATCTAAACAGAGAGAGTCTGATTAGTGTGGGCATCTCCCTGCCGCTGATTGGATCAATGTGTGCAGATAAAAACTAAAGATACAATCCCTGGCCCTTAAAAAACACCCACCCACTCAAACACCCACCAGGGCCTTCCGTCCCACCTTCTCCCCCTTCCAGCCTTGATGAAAAGCTAAAAGAGGAAGTAGCGTCTTAGCCGACCAAACAAACACAGCTGCAGCTTTCAGACCCGACAGGCAGGGGGGATGTGGAGCACACAGGGAGTGAACAGGGGATTGATTGAAGAATGACAATAGGTACTCCACCGCTGCTCAGAGGTCCCACTTCCTCTTCTACTTCTCCTTCTTTCTCCCTAGTCTACCTCATTATGAGGATCACTTATTCACCCGGCTTTAGTAATGGTGCACAGTTAAGGTGTGCCTCAACTCAAAGTATATTTAAGCAGTCTGGTACAGGGATGGATGGACGGATTTGAAGATGTTTCTGGAATGCACTGACCCAACCCAAAATGGGAATCTCTCATCTAAAACCCCGGGGGCGATGTTGATAAGAAAATGCTGTTCAAGGGAGGCCGGCACATTCAGCCTACTGTACTAAGTCGAGTCTATCAGTCTGCTTATCTTTAGTGGGGCAATAGTCTTGACAGCACAGACAATAGAGATTGTCCCACGGATACAAGGGAAAGAAAAATGTGTCATGCATCGGCACAAATTCCTACTTGTGTGGAGCCGCCACGAGCGACAAACCAGCGAGGGTGTGGAATCTGCACAGTGACTGATTGTGGTTTGCACTTTTGTGGTGTTGTGCGTGTATGTATAAAAACAGCCTCATCACCTGTGTGTAGAAACACAATAAGCTTTCCGTTCAAATAGGAAACCTTTCACGGTTAAGTGGCAACAAGCAATGGTCCGTTGACAATGGCAGCTTGGTCCTGCTGTCATCATACTGCAGTTACATAAGAGCAACTGGTGTGCCCGTGGCATGCCAGAATATCGTTAGAGAAGCTACGTATATGGAGTGTAAAGAATGTTTGATGTATTTTGGTGAGTGTGTATTTTAAAGCTCGGGGGTCAGGCAAAGCATTCTTTCTCAACCACATGTCATTGTATGAGTAACTTTAAAGGGTAAAGATAACATGTTTTTGTGTTGATTTTAACATGGTCAGAAAGACCTTCGGTCCTCAAAGAGTTACTATGTAGGTTAGGTAACATGATAGTTAATGTTTGGAATACAGTGTGCTATGGTTTATGTGGCTTTTTTTTGCATAAAGCAAAGCAACCACTGGTGCTAAGGAAAAACACACCCCTTACTCCTCAGGAATGTTATCCTGTGTGTGGTATGTATGCATGCACAGGCGCAAGTGTGCATGTTGGTGTTTTGTGTGCTTGACAAAAGACACAGATGTCTTCTACATGAGCTAAACATCATCATTTGGAAATTACCAAAGAAGTTTTCTATACACATGTGATCTCAATTTACAGCGGGGGTATGCAGTTTATTTTTGGCATTGTTGGACAACAAAACCCCGACATAATAATATTTCATCATATTGTTATTCAAGTGTTATGAGAGAAAACTAGATTTCTGCACCGCCTCTTGGCTCTGTTTTCAAGCTTTAAAAAATCTACACCATGACGCGTTCCTATTGGCTCCTGGCAGAGAGAGGAGAGGGTGAGCTGCAAGAAGAGGTCTCACTCTACTTCAAATTCTGGCTTTTTTTTTGCTTTTTACATATTGCAGTTTAATTAAAATTGATGAAAATGCGTTTTATTAGAGCTGCCTAACTGACTTATGTTAAGATTTTTTTTTCAACCTGCAACCATCAATGTGGTAAAAATAACATCTTTTCAATAAAATTCTCACTGAAGTAACAATATAACTTTGAAAATCTGAGTCTGATTATGCTTCCATTCCTGCTTTCTCATACCAACTTTGTATCTTCACTATTAGGGTGAGAGAGTGGGTGGGGTGTCTCACAGGGGTCCTTACCTTCATAAAGCTGGGCGTACTGTGGGAACCCTGCTGCCCGGAGCCAGGTACAGGCCTCCTTGGCTTCAATCTCTGCGGGAGAGAAAAAGGTAGAAGAAAACAAAGGCATGTTAGATGTTGTTGGACACACTTAAATCCAAAAGCTTTTTAACATCAGCAGCATCAATTGAAACATAATTTAGAAAAAGGTTATCCTGTCAAAAATATCAAAGTAAGTCACAACTCTGGAACTGAACACTCCAACATACTAGCAGCTTATCAAATGTGAACCCCTTGACCTTATTAGCTATCTCATACTTAGTCACTCTCCTCTCACATGCTTCTAAACCTAGAGCTCAAAGCATCATTCGTGCAAATTGTGTTAACCCCCTAACACACCAAGTGTGTGCCACTTAAGCTCCTTATTCAGGTAAGGCAGTGGTATCTCCAAAAGCAAACATCGGTGAGGAGCCTTTACCCATGCATCGATATAAATATGCTGTTAATGGTATATTTTAATGTTTTAAAATGCTTTTGTTTGTTTTCTGGGTTTGATTTTTTTTTGACAGCATAAGATGTTTTATTCTGTTACCTCATGATGCCAATATGGAATATTTCAAGGGTCTTTGTTAATTAAGATGCACATACAAAAAGGTTTTACATACACATCAGTTGCATGTTGCTCAAGTGTCCATCAATGCCATTACTTAGGTGGAACATGACACAACGTCCTCCATAACTCCCTTTAAACACAAGGTGTGACATTTAGACTTGTTGTGCTAAGTACTGACTGAATGTTAAGGTCCACTGTGTTAGAGGAGCCATAGTGATGTCTCCCAATTATCTGTGAAAGCCCTTTAGTTGACATATGCCAAATGGCTGCCCAGACCCCAGCCTTCTCAATTGCTCCGTCACCCCCACAGCCAGCAGTTTGTAAAGGGAAGACAGACAGAAACATGTCTCCAGGCCCTAAGGATCAGACTTTACAATGTCCTCTTTAGCGAAATGACAGCAAGTACAAATCTAGCACAACCCTGAGAAAAACTTGTAAACCAAACCGGTGGAACAAAGGCAGGAAGAGACTCTGGTTGGATGAAAGTGTCAACATAAAGAATGACTGCAAAACATGAAAGCTACATACTTGCTAATCCTGTTACAAATGTGAGGTCTGTGTGTGGGAATTAATTAATCTTTATTCTCATTAAACAGGATGTACAATAACACTTCGTCAGGATAGTCAAAAGTTTTTATATCAAATTTTACAGTCCTTGCATTTAGACATAAGTGATGCCTTCTACATTTTTAGTAGGGGTCCTATGTTTGGCTGAGCGTGACTGAGCTAATGATGGTAAAGAGCTGCAGAGTACTTTATTTTATCTTCAAAACACCAGCAGTTCTGCCTCATTTCGAGGCTAAATTATACCAATGAATTGTTATATTTTCTTCAGCTCAAACTCAAGAACAGGAGCATAAAAGGACGGACTGTGCCAGACAAGAGACTGGCGGTTTTTCAGCTATGGAGAGATAACACAAAGATACATGTGGAAAAATAATGTCAAAGAAGGGAGACATTAACATTAAACTGACTTGATGTGGACAAAAGTAACAATAAAGTACTGTCAGACAGACAGACAGCCCGGTTGGAAGAAGACTACTGCTGCAAAGGGTCTGGACCCAACCATATACGAGCATTTACATACCAACAACAAGCCTAGACGGCAGACAAACCCACTAACGACAAGGTGTGACACGACCGAGACAGGGTCTACCCTCTGCCACTGCAGGGGCCAACACTCCTGAAGCAACCCGTGTGACACCAGCATGCACCCAAGTGTCAAATAACACAATAATAAAACATTTTAACACTGATTTTATTTGACAAATTATCTCTACTTTTCCTTGTGTATGTGAAATGACTCAGAAGCTTTGTGTTGGGTGGGTGTGTTGAGCCTAGTATTTTTGGAGCGCAGTGAACCCAGAGGGACGTAGGAACTGAGGGATAATTACACCGACATTCTTGAAAGCAAGCACTGCATAGAGCCAGAGATTCTTGTGTTTGCTTGTGTATCTACGTGTGAGACTGTGTGCACACGCAAGTCTGTGTCTGTTTGCAAAGACTGACCTCATGTTTAAAGACAAACCACTCAAAAGACAGTAAAGCTATTGAAATGCAAATTAGACATACAAAACACGTGGTTAGCTTTCCACCCCCAAACCCCGAAAAAGAAGGCTATGGGATCCATTAAGTGCCTTTGGAGGGAAGCTATCCAGTGACGCACCCCATTGGGAATGTGTGTCAAATCTACTTTACAGTGACATAATGTGATCTTGGTGTGCTTTGGAAGCAAAATAATGACAACCGTATTCACCTTGCGGATGGATAAAACTGAATAATATTTGCCACTGCGCCGCATTGTGTCCATTCAATCACAGAATAGAGCAAGAAAATGTTTCTATCTTTTGTTTGGCTGCAGGAAGTGGACAGGGGCATGGGGCATCTGGCACAAACAACCTAACAATAGCCGCACACACATACAGTCTTATGCATCTCGAATTTAAAAAAAACTTGGATCAACAAAGCCATAAAAGAGGTTTAAAAGAAAATCCAAGGATCGTAAAAAATGTCCCTCTACAACACCATGCCTACTCCTTTATATTTCTGTTTGCTTCAATAACTTGGGATTCGAGGGTGTATTTTATTTTTTTCTCTTCCCTCTCTGTCCACCTAGTTCCTTAGTCCTCGCCAGGGAACTACCTCACTTCCTCTTCCTGCTTCCCTCACAGGAAGAAAGCCGAGCGGCGCTGCAGTGGCCGCAGACCACAGGACTGTAAGGCCCTGCCTTCGTTTGTTCCTGGCTAGATAATAGGCGGGGAGGCAGCCAAGACAAACACTGGCTCCGGTGATTGTGTGTGCTTACCAAACGTCCTCATGGCTAAAGACAGCTACAAAGCCACGCTGGACAAATGTATGTCTTACAACAAGCACTCACTCAAATGTGACATTGAGAAATACTGATAACTGAGGTATCCTCAAACAGAAAACTGAAGTACACTACCTTGATAATGATGGTGATATTCAGTCTACATGTGCCAAGTTGGCTGAAGTACAACAGATTACAAATATGAGAGGAGTCAGGCCAGCACCAACGTTTCAAAGCCAACTACGGTGCTGAAAATACTACTAGCAAATTAATCATGCTACAGTACACACACACACACACACACAAACACACACACACACACACACACACACACACACACACACACACACACACACACACACACACACACACACACCCACACACACACACACACACACTCACTCACACACGTGCAGTGTAAATTCTGTTTCCATGTAGTAACAACTCTTAGGGGTAAAAGCAAGTGCTGGTAAAGGTAGTTATTCCAAAATACACATCAGTCCACAAGAAGTTTGATCCTTTTTTCATTTTGACCCCAGTGACTTCAGGCTACGAGCTACAGGAGCAACACAAAGTACTGACATTAGCAAGTCATTTTCTGACCTTCTGCTAAACCAAACCTTTCTTCTGTTTGGTCAACTGATCGTTGACTCTGGTTGTGGCCTGGTTGGCCCTCGGACAGACGACAAACATACAAACTGCTGGATATAGGTTAGTACATGAGTCTGAGCAGAGACCAGGACTTCTGGTCGTGGCCACACAGGATGTCTGAATCATGTCCATCAGGTTGGACAGAGAGACAGATTGATTTGTGGCTAAAACTGAACCGGCCTCAAAAGGACAAGTTACACGGAATAAATCTACACATTTTAAACTAAATATATTACTCTATGGACAGAAATGCGGACACATCATCTCAGTTGGAATGAAAAAAATAGCAACACACTAGTTCTGGCTGATGTGCATGAGCAAAAACAACCCAGTGAGACGCTCAGTGGGAAAGAAAGATAAGAGCGATTGACAGAAGATAACATGCTAATAGAGATTTCATATGAATCTCAAGTGGCTTTTCTCCTGGATTTCGGCCAAAAGCTGAACTGGTGAACTAACAGTCAGGATTAAGCTTCACTCACTGCCCAGCGGTATCTACTTCTAAAATTATCCAACACATTCTTTTCTTTGCTCTTCTCTTTCCTGCTTTCACCCTTGTCTCCACTGCTCTTTCTGCTTATTTTAATTCTGCTCACCCCTTCTCTTCTCTCCTTTCCTGTGGCAGGAAATTCTCACAATTGCCCGGCCGAAGTTTCCCTCCATCGCAGGAGGCGGTGGGATCGGGCTTGGCCCCGAGTCTGAACGCTCAGCTCCAGTGGGAGTTTGTCAGCGGCTAGCAAACAAAGGATGCTGCTCCCCTACCTCAAAGACTTTGCTACATTCATGGCAACCTGGAAGTCAAGAGTCTGAATACGGTTATCACTACTGGGACTAGGGGCTTTGAAGTTGGCAGATTAAGAAAAATGCTGGACTAACAAATGTTGTGAATTGCGGTGGCTTATCTAGAATTATCTGAACATCGCCTGCTCTGAAAGTGCCAATGTTAAAAGAGCCCAAAAGGCAGGCAGAGGGTTTTTATCAACTCCAGATCTCATCTCCACGGCTCATTTCTGAAGGAGCTGCGAAGTGGGTCCAGACAGGTGATGTGATAAACCAGACTCTGTGGCTCAGCAGTAATCTACTACAAGCAAAGCTAGGAGCCTGGATGCTGCCCATGTTTGTCCTTCATGCAAACAAGGTGACAAAGGACAAACACCTTGATGTGTCCATGAACTTAAACGACGTGTTACTGACTGATTCTGACATACTGACATTTTCTTGTCAAACTATTTCATGAACGATCACAATGTCCTTAACAGTTTAGATCGGTATTATAGCATCGGGACAACTGGAGACAACTCTTATGCATGACCAGTGTAACATACCTTTCAGCACTTTACTGGAATGCAAAAGACGAGTGATAACAGATTTTCCTCCTGATGAGTATCATGTTTTGTGATTCCACGGTCTAGACAGCTGGTGTTTGCTGAGAAGGTCTGGCTGTTAGCTAAGTGAGACGATGCCAGGAATATCGCCATCTGGCTGGCCTCAAGCTATGCCCCATCTCTCTCACAAACACACACACACACACACACACACACACACACACACACACACACACACACACACACACACACACACACACACACACACACACACACACACCAAAGAATGATGAGGTTTACTACCAATGGTCCATTCCAGCTACGGGGACAGGCACCGACACACGGACACATTCGCATGCAAACACGCAGCTGGCCCAGATTGATCATCAGCAGAGCGAACCCCACAGGCCTCTGTGCTCCCTGATGACAGATTTATGCTCCCACAGAGGGCCCTAACCGTAGATCAGGTGACCGGGCACATTCAAATCCTCTGATAAGCTTTCCACAGCCGGATGGCAGCCTACCTGCCAGGGATCCCCATCCACCCCCCAGCCCCCAACTCCCCTTGATAGTTATCCATTCATAAACAGATCCCAGGACAGCCTACCTTCCGCGGAGGGAAGGTAACAGCAAAAACTAACAAATGTGTCTACTCACAGGGTACGAAGAAAACAGTGTGCCAGCTGGACACAAACCTTTCAGATAAGGCCCCAGCCCACTTCCTGTTTCACAAAGAGTGCAATGAAGTGTGTTTCCTTCATTTTCTCTTCTCCCAACACAACCACTGAAACATCAGTCTGCTAAAAAAACATCTAGTCCCATCCCTGATTGAAAGAAATAAAGAGATTCAGTAGAAATAGTGAGTGAAAAAAACAATAACGTGATTCAAAGAGTCACTCAATAAGTGTGTGTGGAAGTATCAGTGTCATACACTATCTGTGTTATTAGTTACTGTATGTAATGTTCAGTGAGCTCCAATCATGATGTCCGAGTGTCTTTGAGCACGTTCTCAGTGGTTCTATGGCTCAGCTGAAACCTGCTCATATCTCTTCCAGTCCTGAGGTCAACTGATAAGGATCCATGTGTGTGTGTGTTGGAACAGACAGTTAAAACAGTTTAGACAAAAGGGCCAAAGCCCACAAATCAAGTGGAGCCTGCCAGCACAGGGCTGAGAACGGGGATTTTTATACAGCCACAACATCCACCTCATATTCACCCCCCTAACTTTAGCAAAAGGCTGAGAGTCAGGCAAAAGGCACACACACACACACCGGAGGCACTGGGTTTCTTATCTGACAGCCCCCAGCGCAGCGCCGTAAAGACGACTTAAAGAGTCTTTTAGTTGGATGTGAAATTCAAACCAACCAACAGCGGCTTAAATACTACAATTAACTACAAATAAACACACTGATTATCCCTGTAAGTAAACTATACAACTCCTAGATAAAAAGAAAAAACGCCTGAATTTATGGGCACTTTTTGTTTTACTTAAAAACATCAAACATAATTTATTCAAGGTAAATCACGGAGCTGACTTACGTGTTAATATCATTGTTTTAATGTCTCGGTCTTGATTAGCCTCAGCATAAAACCAAACTGCGCCCCGGCAGGCTGCGACTGTCCGCAGTCAGGTCCGCTCCGCTGTTAGGACGAAGCCCGCATGATAGATCCAGCGGACAGAAAACTCAAAACTGTACAGTCGGCTGCGGTCGTCCTTTGCTCGTTGTAGACAGTAAATCCATGATTATTAATTTGGTTTTGACTGCGATACACACACGATCCTTCCAAATCCTCTCCACCGATGCGAGTCCCCTGAATGAAGCGGTCCCTGGCAGGAATGTGAATGGAGAGTAGTGTGATTCAAGCTTTAGGAATGGGCAACTCTACCGTGGCTCCACCCCCACCACCTCCACCCGCTCCGCTTCTCCCCACCTGATAAGAAGCTGGAGACACACACGGATCCGCTCAGGACGACCGCTCAGATCACCGTGTGTAGGAAATAAGTAACAATTATCATGTCACAACAGCGTGTGTGTGTGAACTATGTTCTTCTTCTGTTCTGTAACTCTTGTTTATCTTCGTCTTCCACATCCCCCCCTATACTAATTGAATGAACTGTTTTGACTTGTTCTTAAAAAAATATGCCTAACAAAAGTTACCCGTATAAAATCGAAAGTGATTAACTGTGCTCCCCGGGACTCCACCATCCATTCATTTCGGCTCCTGCCTCGGCTGAGCCTCCCCTAACAGGCGGCAATTGGGTCGGTGCGCAGTTTGCATATCATTATAAAAATACTGGAGACAACTGGGGAGACGCTCTTTTGTGACGCGAGATTAGTCTGAAAAGCGCAAGTGGCGCGGTGAAGAGATAACTGTTGCAGGTATGGTAATGCCATTTCGGTCATGCACCCCCCCCCTACCCCCCATTCCTTATGCACGTACATCACACAGGTTAATAATATAATAATAAACTCTATTTATACAGTACAGCGCCTTTCAAAACAGTCACAAAGTGCTTTTCAATGTAAACAGAACCATTTCAAAACCAAGCAAAAAATGAAGTTGAACTAAAAGCCTAAAATACATGAAGGTAAAAATTGATAACATGAAATTAAAAATCAATAAAACAAACAAACAGCTGAATAAATTCAGGATATGCTGTCCAATAGAAGCACTTTAGAAGAGACTTATAAGAAGACACTGACTTAGACAGTCCTGAATGCAGATTTTAAGAAGTCTTAATCTTGAACAGTAAACACTCTGATAGCTCTACACAATCATCACAGGCTACTATAATTAATAATTACTATAACAATTGGTCTAAATTGGCCTTCAGTGTACACGCTGCTAGTTTCTAAACATTTTATTTTTACCTTAATTTATTTTTACCTCACCAGAATAAAAGTAGTGGTTTTAGGGAACTGTAAGCTATCATTTACAATTTATGCCTCATTTGAATGGAAAAACAGTTGAAACCTCACTTTAGATTTAAAAATTTGTTTGTGTGTGTGGGGGGTCACCCGTTTCTCATTTATAATTGGTCTATTTAAAGGCAGCATATCCAGTTTCCCTCTCCTCCGTCCTCAGGAACTTTTCATCCACAGATTTCCAAGAACTGCTGAACGACATCAGTGTTTCGCATCAGCCAACTCTGTGTTATTGCCATGGTAACACACAGGCACTGAGGTGGTGCAAAAAGGGAAAGCCAGAAGAGTCACCATGTGGCAGGGAAATACATGTAATCCAAAACTTGGACTATGATGGGGGGAAAGGATGATGCAGAAAATCCTGGCTAACTGTGCTGTCTGTTGTTGGCCGCCGCACCAGCCGCATCAGCCGCACCAGCCCCAGCTGACTGAGGAGTCACAAGTGATTCACCCTAAAGAGATCCTGCCAGCTAAAGTGCGCAAAATCACGAGTCACATTGGCATTCATAAAAATGTCCCCTGTGGTGGGAATAAGGCCCAAGCTGTAAAACCTGGTGAATTATAATAGATTTTCAAATGCTTCACATCTGTAATAGGTGTTGACAGTACTTTTTATGCTGCACAACACCTCCCAAATCCCAAGTAAGTCTATTTGGATTTCTGTTACTGGAGGTGCTCAACAGAGAAACCTCTTTGGTGTTTAATTGACTACAAACATAAGTAACTTCACAATAAAGGATGACACACTGTACATTCCTTTGTCTGTGGGTAGATTTTGGCAAAAAAAAATTGTGTATATACCCATAAAATATAATAAAAACAAGAACTATTGCCGTATTTAGTGCAATGGCAATTCTTTATAGTAATAAAATTGCTTGATTTTGTGGTTATTATTATTTATACATAATTGGGGTACATGGGAACCCAAACAGAAGTAGAGCCAATGTCAACAAACCACAAGGGGTTAACAACAAGTAGCTTCACAAACACATCTCGCAGTCAAACTATCGACTTTCGATACTTGACAGTTAATACTTGATGCTACGGACACATTTTGGCCAGAACTCAAATTGTATGGAGATTCGCCGCTGGAAAATGTGATGAGTTCATAAACTTAGGGGTTTTTATCATAAATCTGTAACCTGAAAGGAGGGAGAAAGATAATTATGGTCTGTTAGTGAGTGTGTGAGAAAGAGATAGAGGGATACAGAGAGAGACTGAGAGACAGAGAGACAGAGAGAGAGAAAGCAAAGAGAGGAAGGAGAGATGAAGACAGATTACCAAACAAGACCAAATCCCCGAGCCACAAATCCCGACCACCCAGAGACTGCACCCAAAACCCCAATCCAAAGTTACCCTTGACTGAGATGGGTCAACAACCCTATGCAGAGTTGAGGGAGTTTGCCCTCTCGAGTTGTTTTGTGGTGATAAATACACAATAATGCCAGTGATTGTTGATGAATGTGTGTGGTAAAGTGTGAGAGATCAGACAAGCAGACTGCCGCTGCTGCCAGTTGCTCTGGGGCAAATGAGTGTCTCTTGTAGAGTGTCTACGGTGTTCATTCATCAAAGCTCGCCACAGTCAGGCGCTTGTTTGGCTTATGATTCAGATACAGATCAAATGCACATGGGTATAATGAGGGCTTTGGACAAAAGAGAGGAAATGAGGAGATGCATCAGTGTTACAGTAGGCAGACACAAGGGATTAAGCCTGCATTAAATGCAACTTTTTCCTGTATAGGGGATACAAAACAAACACTTTTACCTTTAAGGTATATCATAAGGGAAGTTTCAGTGGATTATCTACCGACTCACTGTACATTTGACTCATGTCTAGCTGTTCTCACTTATATTTCAAAAAAAAAAAAAAAAGCAGCCCAGGAGTGAAAACAAAAGAAATTACCAGCATTTCATTTGAATAAAATTGGCTCTGTTTGCCCCAACAACGTGTTGCTGTTAGGTGAAGATACTATTGTAGGTTGTAAACTTTACAGTGTCACCTCTGACCCTTAGACACAGCGGGAGGGGTCAGAAGAGGAAAATAGAATGAGGATGACAATTAAGAAAAGAAAGACTTTACTGAGACAGAAGTAGACAGAAATAAAGAGACAATGGCAAGATTAAACAAAAAAAAAGCAGAAAAACAAAAAAGCGAGAGGAAGATGAAAGATTTGCCCCCGCCATGGAGAGCTATCCTCTGGGCCTGCCTTGGGGTTTACACTCCCTTCTTCTACCATTCCTAACCTCAAACAGAGGGGCCAGGTGAGGGTCAGCGGACGGACGTGTCAGTCCAACACACACACACACACACACACACACACACACACACACACACATACATACGCACCCAAGGCCGTATCAACAAGGACTCACTAAAGAGATAACCAAGTTACGGGTCTGCAAAGGTCATAGAGTCGATCCTGAAAAAGAGATGAACATGTTAGGTGTATGTGTGTGTTAAGTGTCTGAACAGCTAGTTTATCTAGTTTTCTTTTTGTGGTTTAAGAAAACAAGGCCATAAAGATGCTGTCCCTAATAGATGGGTAGGCCATAAAGTAATCAAAAACAGGGAAGAAATGGGCATTTTTGTTTTTATTAGAATGCTACTTTGTCAATTTACTGTGTGTGCGTTTTATTCAGAAGCAAGGAACTGCCACTGTCCTTGAAACATGAATCTTAAGGCCTCCAATCAGTGCGTTTATAAGCACACCAGTAACCTGAAAATGGCAATGCACCGGTTAAGGGAATAATCTGATTATTGAAGTTCCCCACGTATACATGAGAGGGGGTTGAATGGGAAAATGACGGGAGTAACTTGACCTCCGGTACAGCAGGTGGTGCTCCGCCAACATCGGTCCCAATACAGCTTTATTTTCTGGTTAATCTTTGTCAAAATCACAAGCGGGGGGAAAACGGTCGACTTTTGGACAGAATTACGACAGAAACGGGTCTTCTTGGTAGTGATGTTACTTGCCATGACAAAGTCCTCCCTCGGTTTAAAGGTAACGCTCTATTATTAATGATTTTTTTCACATTGTTTTCGGCACTGTTGCTTCCCTATTTATCAAATTACCGAGTCAAAAGACACTGCCGCAGAATGGGGAGGGGAAGTTATAACCCTGGCACTTGCATGGAAGATAAACCCAATAGTAACTCGGGTAAAACGTGTAGTTGCAAGAGAACTCTGGCTACTGAAGGAGTTCTAGGTCTGTTAACCGGGGTATGGTGTTTACATGGTGTTTGAGAAACCGCGGTATGCCCTTAACCCGGTTATAATCGGGTGAATCGGAAAAAAGACGTATTCAGTCCAGCTGTATGTTGGCGGAGTGCCACCTACTTTACCAGAGGTCGAGCTTCTCTGCCATTTTCCCATTCAACCCCTGCTTATGTATACGAGGGGAACTTCAATAATCTGATCATTCCCTTAACTGGGGTAAGGCCATTTTCGGGTTACTGATGTGCATGTAAACGCAATGTGTGTGTGTGTGTGTGTGTGTGTGTGTTGTATGTGTGTTTAAGAACGAGGTGAGTGAGAGAAAGTGTAAGAGAGAGGGGTGAGTGAGACACAGAGGAGGGAGGGAAATCCTTTTTTCATAACAGGAATCTCCAGAAATAGCTCATCCACGGTCTTGGGGATCAACCCCATAAGACACTGATTAGACAGAGAAAAAGAACGAGAGAGAGGGAGCATATGCTTCCATACACACAATGGCAAGGAGGAAGTGCAGGGACACAGAGGCTTGGACCATCACACACAGACACACACGCACACATACAAACACACACACAAACAAAGGAAGTATGAAGCAGACAGCAGACCAAATGCTTTGCCGACACCCGCTCTGGGCTTTGATGGACTGACCACGTTCACAATAGAAGCAGGAGGCTGACACACACACACTTACACAAACAAAAGGATTGGTGTTATAGTACTATGTAATTTTCATCCAGGTGCTGGGGTTAAAAAACACTTTATGTTGGATCATCCATTTATCATTGAGCTTGTTTACTAGAGTAGTGAAAGCCTATTTAGATTAGGGGCCAAAGCTGAAGCAGAAAAAAATGAAGCATTGAAGCATGGTTGCTGAAGGTCTGCATTGTGGGGTTAGGGTTAGAGGTAACAAGTAAGAAAGTACAAATACTGTAGCGAGCAAGTTATACTTGACAATGGTCACAGTTGACCAATCAGAAAGCAGCATTCAACAGAGTAGATGATGTAGTAATTATTAGGTATTACTGGTTATTCTTTTAAATTGCAAGCTAACGGATGAATAACTAGCTCGCTACTTGCTAGGGATTCTGCTCTGATCAGAGTAGCACATAGGAGAAGTTCAAAAGAAACTACGCAGGGCATTTTTCTCATAATAAGTAAATGCATATTATTTAAAAAGTACGATTTTATGAAATAAATAATGGATATACATGTTATTGACTTCACCTGTGATGTTGCTCCAGGGCTGCCAGGTGCGCATGTGTGGTTGGAAGGATCGCAGATCTATTACTTTCCCCTGCAACCTGACTGTGACCTCAGTGATGTCATTTCAGCATTTTTTTTAACTTGTACCCGTAAACCTGAAGTCATCTTCACAGTGAAGACTTTGTACTCAATTCTAACCCGAATCCAATTTCACAGACTCACAGATCTGTTGTTTGTGTATTTCTGTGGCAGTTACAGCGCAACATCCAGCCCTGGCATGCGTATTACAGCGTTTGTACTCGGTTTCACTGGCTTCGTGTGGGCGCAGATATTTCTTGAGACATGACTGTGTGGACAGAAAAAAAAAAGTTGTTTTTGATCTTGCGGATGTACCCTTAGATGCAAACTTTTTTTTTATCAGCTTCAACAATTGAAGAACCATTAGTGGCCAGAATCTGCTATAAAGGTAAATTTATTATTACTCAGTTGACTGTAAATCTTCCAGTCGTTCAATCACTGTTTCCCCCGAAAAGCACTAGCATATGTGGCTTCTGCTCAACCTTGGCTTTCAGACAATGGCAGAGAGAATTAATGGCCAACACTAATGTTTAAATGCTAAAGCAAACAGTGTGTACAATAAGGTACTTTTAGATGGATACAGATACAGATACAGATTCAGTGGTCTTTTAGTCCACACAGTGACTGGGGTATTCTCTGCCTGTGTACGTCATTCACAAACAGGAATGTTTGGAAGCCGATAACTTTCTATGCCACCATCTGTAAAAATAAAATGTCTGGTGGTAGACATAAATAACAGTTAATTAAACAGTTAAAACATATTAATACTGTTTATTAAAATGTCTCTGTTTGTTCTTTTATATTTAAAGATAAGGGAAATAGTCATTTATGTAATAAAGCAACCAGTTTCTTAAAGACACTGTTCAAAATAAAGCACAAACACACACACACACACTCACGTTCATATTTTTCTTATTAGTCATGCATTAGGGAGCAGATTAGTGATGGTTTGCTTTAGGCTGAGAGAGGGATGGCAGAGGAAGAACAGCAGAACCAGAGGGCAATTTTTTGGAGGTTTTGGAAAAAGATGAAAAAGCTGACCTCAAAAGTTAAATTTTGATGATAAAAACAAACAAAATAAGAGAGTAAAACTGGTTGGGAGTAAGCATCATACACTTTCAATAAAGTTGGTAAGAAGAGATTAAAAATAATATTACTAGGAGGATTACACTGTGCAGTCTCTTGCTGTTCTTTAAGTTTGTTTGATGATTTTGGTGTCGGTCCTTACTGATAGAATTTCCTGAATCTAGTTGTCTCTCCAGTTCTGTTGTCATATTTGTGTATATCGCCCTTCTCCTCCAGGTTTGTTTTGCTTTGCTGTTGGCCAACGTATGATATAAACGTCAGCAAGACACCCCATTCAACTCTGTGGATACACTGGAGAATAGGCGGCTGTATTCACACATGGGCTCATTCAGAGATTAATCCGGTCTTTAGGGAGCTGGCAAGTTAAACTCCGTTTCAGGTCTGGTCCAACTGAATCTGATATTTGCATTCACATATAAAGACCTGCCGGTTAATTTCTAGATAATTTCAGGTATGTAGTGCATATGTGAATAGGGCTTTGGAAAGGACACACAGCAAACAATAGAAGCTGACATTTATCATTCAGTGCGTAACATGTAAAGTAAGGTAACAGGTAAATGGAAACCTTTATTCTTAATTTAAAATGCTGTAACAGCTGTGGTTTTTCTGCAAAGCTGGTTGATTATTTCCATAATCTCGCTGCTAAGACTCCAAAACAACATTTTATGTTAAAGTGCAGTTGTTACTGGCCTGGAGTGAATGAACCACGCTGCTTTGATTTATTCCTACAGGCTCTAACACTGGAGCAATCACATTTCAACACATAGAGAATTACTGTGTGTGTGACCACATCTTCTAAGAATTACAAGAGGTGGAGGTCTGCTTGGGAAACCAACTGAATACTTGGGGAGTGGTTAATGATGCCAACCATATGGCTGTGAAATGAGCAAACATTCTGAGCTGTGCTGGAAATTTCCATAATTCCTATTCCAAAAAAAGTGTAATAATGAGTATTTGGAATGATTTTGTGTTCCACAGTGCCTGATTTTCCAAAAAGAACATGTTGGTTTGTCAGCTGCATCAAAAAAAATTAAAAACAAGATCATGTCTCAATAATCCTGTGTGACTTTTAGTTGTTCTGCCCAACAGACAATCATGGCCCAAGCTGTTGCTTTTCATATTAGTGCACTCTCTCTCTTGCCTTGTAGATTCATTATGAAATATTTCACAATTACAAGTGCTCAGAAAAAAAAACAATCAAAGGTTTCCGAACAACTACTGAATGGACCTTGAGGTAAGATGGCTTTGTCAACGGCATCTTCCCAGCTTTGATAGGTACCGTATGTGAAGATTTTGCCTAATTAGGTTTAAAATAATACTTCTCGGACAAAAATGTAATGACAGCGGTCCCGAAGAATGTAAAGTGGGTTGATATTGTGATGAATTTGTTCTGGATTAAGACAGACTTGGCATACGTCCAGAGGAGTTGGCACGGATGTGAAATGTATGCCAGCTACCTTTCAGCAGCAATGAATCATGGGGCCTTGGGTGCAAGTTTTAAGCTGCAATGAGATGAAGAGCCCTGCAGCAATATTGGCGAGGGTTAAGCGTGTATGAGGATATGGGATATGCCAAATAGATGAGAGATATTTGACATCAGGGTGAAATAATTGGTGTACATGTGTGGATGCATGCCTGTTTTTGTGAGTGGTATGTTATTATCTTTTAAATATATGCCTGAGTGTCCTGCATATGCACGTCCATACTTCTATTCTGAGTTCACTGGGAGGAGTCCTAGACATGTGGAGCAAAGACCAAATTCCAGAGTACCATATGTCCATTCTTTCTCTGTGTAGAATCAATCGGTGAGTAACGCAGGAAGTTGATGCTTTTAGCCTTCCCTGCCCTGACCTGTGACCTCCTTTGAACCTTGACCTGTAGCAAGCCACGCGACAAACCATGAAGACATCTACGCTGTCATGACAAACGCAAACCAGGTTCAGCTGGGAGATTATCACTGATCCTTTGCAAAAGTGCAACGAGCAGGTTTGATTTTTAGAGTGATTTCTTTCAGCTTGCAACTTCATACAGATCCTGTCTTGTGTCTTTTTTCAGAAGATAAGATGAGAGATAATGCTACTGCAGATCAAAGAGAGATGGGATAAAGGACAGATGCTCCATGACAAATCTTATACCAAAACCAAAAATATGACAAAAGTGACAAAAAATAAATTGATTCTTCACCTCTTCACTGTAGAAAATCTGAATAAAACAGATGTTTCACATTTCAGGACCCCAAAAGTCACTACAAATAGTAATTTTCAGAGCAATTCATTGTTTGACGGATACACCACAGACATATGTCAATGTATGTGCCCAGACAGACGGTAAAAGACCAGGGGGCGAAGGCTAGCACCGCAGATGAGGCAGGTGGCGAGATTAGCATGGCAGCTATTGCTCACCTCTGGGCAGAGCACTATACAGCCATCTCTGCCGAGTTCAAAGCCCTCCCCGTCTATCTCAAAGCTTTCATTTCAACGCTCGAAGCAAAGCTGGACCATGTCCACGCCACAGTGTCGGACCACGCTCAGAAGATAGGCTCCCTTAAGGTAAATGCAAATCTACAAGACGAGCGTCTGCTAACGCTGGAGGCCTCCTGTGCCACGCTAACAGAAAGCAAGGCTAAACGGCTGGCTGAAGTCACCAACCAGTGCAATAACCTCTGCGTAACTGGTCTACTTGAAGCAGTGGAGGGGCCGCGGCTAACAGCCTTTTTCGCTGCTCATGGAGGTTTTCGGTGAAGACTTCCTGGAGCCACTGCCGGAATGTGACAAAGCTCACCGCAAGCTAGCAGAGAAGCCAAAGCCAGAGCAGAGACCACGGGCAGACATCATCAGGCTGCACAGATACCTGGTGAAGGAGAAAATCATATGCAAAGACCGTGCCAGGAAAGCAAGCTGCAGTACAGAGGCTCCCCCATTCTCATATACGAGGATGACGCACCGGAAGTGGTTGCAGAATGCCAAAAATACGGAGAGGTGATGTCGTAGTTTTATAACCTGGGCTTCAGACCCGCGCTGTTGTTCCCCGCCAGGCTTGTTATCGTGATGACGGACAGAGGGAGGAGGAGACTCGCTTATCAGTTTGTTACTACATATTTTCTTCACAGATTTATTTTCTTTTATTTTAAATTTTAATCACCCACCGCCACAAGGTTAAGTATTCTTGTTCACTGTTTGGTGACAGCTCCCCATAACTGCCCACAAGGTCTCACCTAATCCGGTTGTCGTCAATACCATTAAAATTTGGAACCAGTTCAGGAAGCAGTACGGCTTTTAAAGGGCTTCGATCCTTGCCCCGGTTTTGAATAACTATGCGTTTCTCCCTTCCTGCACCGACCCTGCATTCCGCATTTGGTCAGATAAGGGCCTCAAAACGCTTAATGAACTGTATGACAAAGGTTTTTTTTTCATCCTTTGCATTTATTTCGCACAAATACAGCCTGCTGAATAACCGCTTTTGGTACCTTCAAATGAGACATTTTATCCAACAGCAATTCCAACATTTTTCCGAACCGCCCCCTGAAGCTGAGATGGACCAATTCCTCTCTCTGAACGTTCAACACAAACGACTGTAATAAGACTGCTCTTCTGAGCCCGGTCCCCACTGCATCGCCTAAAAATGCATGGGGAATGGATCTGGAGGTAGACATTTTAAAACTGGACCACTCATCCTCGATTTGTGCCAGGCACGGCCTATTACAGTGGAAGGTGCTTCATAGAGCCCATTTCACCGGTGCTAAATTGGCTAAGATATACCCTAGTCCCAGTGATGCTTGTAACCATTGTAAGCAGTCCCCAGCCGACCACGCACAAATGTTCTGGACGTGCCCGAAGCTTGATGAATTTTGGTCCGATATATTTGAAACCCTCAAACAGGCTCTTAACACAAATTTGGAACCAAATCCCCTGACTGCTCTTTTTGGGCTCCCTCTATCTAAAAATCTGCCCATTACTACGCAACGTGTCGTGGCCTTTACCACCCTGCTCACCAGACGTAACATTCTCCTTAAATGGTAACATGTTTCTCCACCGACTCATAATAGTTGGATATGTGAATTTTACAATGTCTAAGGTTAGAGAAGTTAAGGCATTCCACAAGACTTGGGACCCAGTGCTGGCTCTTATTATTAATAGTCTTACTGTTACTCCTGATGATGCTGAGGATACTTCCTAGTTCCTGGAAGGAGAGACCTTCCCCCACCCTTCCTTTTTGTTTATGTCTTTCATGAATTACTTTATTTATTTTTGCTGTTAGTTTTGTTTATTTATTTTCTTTTTTTTTTCCTTTTTCCTTTACGTATCTTATTATGTTATATGTTGTTTGATTACTTGGCTGGTTATTGTGACCGTGTCTGACAGTGGTTGTTGGGAGGGATGGCAGGATTCATGTTGTTTTTTTTTTGTTTATGTCTCTGTATTTTCCCTTAAAAGCAAACACTGTACAACTGTTATCCTTTTTCTTCTGTACTTTGTACTTCTGTACTTAATTCAATGAAAAAATGTGGAAACAAAATAAAGTTGTGATATTTAACAATACATTGTATTCAATACATTTCTGATAAATTACTGACCTTTGTTTTACCTTATTGAATATTGTGGATTTGGAACCAGACAGGATACATTTGGTAACATGTTGACACAACTGCAACTTTATTAATGACTTTTACGTGTATTTGACAAAGATACTGTAGTTGTGTATCACCCAGTGTTTATGCACTGCTCTTCCTCCAGTTAAAAATACTTGAGATCAAAGCTTTTTTCATCTCTCATTTTGCAAGTAATTTACAACAGCTCTGGGCTGACAAATCACAGCAGGAAGACAGACATCAGCCAGTGGATATTAACTCCTTACTCATGTGACAACCTTGACCTACTAAACTAGAGATGGTCGCGAGACACCCAAGGCAAATGCCCCGCACATGAAGGAATTAAGGAGATTCAGGCATAGATGGTTCTTTGTGTGTGCCTGAGAAAACCTGCGTATGTACAGGTTTATTTGCATGCTTGACATATTTTTAAGGTAGCCTTCTGAAAGCATTGACCAACAAGGAAGGCTTTTGATATGATTATGAAGGGCTTCGCTTCAGTAGGAAAATCTAAATGTTTGTCTTAATGCATAGTTTACTCAAATCCACTGTGCAGGAATCTAAGGAATCTGGTGTATTAAATTGAAATTCCGACGTAAAGTCATTCCAAGATCTTTTTCGGCAAACACACTCATTAAATAAGCCACCGAGACAATTATTTTCGTGTAACAACTATCAATGAAATTATCCTGGAATCTCGCTAACAGTCGCTTACAGCCGAATTCGGCTAAAACACTGATTAGCTTGGGGCAGCACGGTGATGGCATTAAAGCAGCTTTTTAAACCACTAATACTGATCATGATAACAACAAACCTCTGCAGTAGCATGATAGGAGTCCCTACACATTAACCAAATCATCCATGGGTTCCTTCCTTTTGGACTGCATTTGGTTATTGACTTAAATGGAATTTACTATGAGAGGAGTTGCTACCTGGGCCAGTAGGTAAGTCTTTCAAAACAGTCTTTTAATAAACTCCGGGTTTACTAACTAAATTGTTGGTGCTTCGGTTAATATGTAGGGACTCTTATGCTACTGCAGAGGTTTGGTGGTATCATGAGCAGTATTAATGGTTAAAAAAAGTCATTCTAATGCCATCACCGTGCTGCCCCGAGCTAATCAGTGTTTTAGCCGATTCGGCTGTTAGCGACTGTTAGCGACTCCTGATATCTCCGTTAATAGAAATAAAAAAATTAAAAAATAGTCTCAATGGCTTATTTGATAAGTGTATTTGCCGAAAAAGACCCTGGGATGAGGTTACGCCGGAATTTCACTTTAAGCCAAATAGAAATAGACAGAAGGAAGTTAGTGTGCGTTTAGCTGTGTAAGGAGATTGCAGCATCCCTGTAGATATGCGATGGACATAAACTTGCTATGAATA
The DNA here is from genome assembly GCF_963691815.1 of Echiichthys vipera. Taxonomy (NCBI): domain Eukaryota; kingdom Metazoa; phylum Chordata; class Actinopteri; order Perciformes; family Trachinidae; genus Echiichthys; species Echiichthys vipera. The sequence goes on from NC_139827.1 coordinate 19,487,561, forward strand.
GACTGTGAGCCATTTATGACAACTACAAGTCAGGGTCAAGCACTTAAATGGCCAAATACAATTACAGACTATTTGAGGTATTTATAAGTTTTGTGAATTATTTCTTATTTCTTCTTCTTCAGTCTTCGTTTTTTTCTTTGTGTTTCCTTCTTAAACGTCGATAATAATAGCATAAAAGCTTAAATGTCAGCATCGCATTTTGTCTTGTCAGGTAACACACTTTAACACTTTATGGGATTAGCCCTGATGCCCTGAACCCTTATTCGTCCACTCTTTTACTCTCTGTCCTGCACATAGACACAGTTGGTTTATTTATTTTAAGAGCTAATGGACAGCACTGATGTGATTGAGGGTGGGGACTTTGGGTGATGAACAGGAGCCACAGTCAGACCTGTGACTCCCCCCTGCATCCCTTCGTTCCTCATCGGCCCCTGGGGGATGATAGCTCAACTCCTGAGTAACGAGGAGGACTAATACTGTCCAGCTGGAGGTTGGCAGCAGTGTCAGAACCTCCATATGCTCTGGCTCTCATGTTGACCCTTCTGTGTTTACCTGGTCCTCCCATCCTTCCACGAATGAAGGAATAGGAGTGCAGAGGAAAACAGGAATATTGGAGAGACACGAGTAGAAATGCAAGAAATATACTGTGGGTAACATAGTTATCAAAGGGGGTAAATGCAGGAATCCAAAAGTAAAATATAATACCGTGTAAGGCCTTTTTAAACACCCTTTCTAGACATTTTAACCTCAGCACCAATTCAAGTACTAACTGGTTATATCAGCGACAAACTTTAACTTATCTTATTTACTTAGTTACTTAACTTAACCGATGGACGGACTTTGCCATACTTTTGTAGGCTTTTGCTATCAGAGCCCCGACAATATGGAGCTCTCTACCCACTCAAATCATACACACTAGCTTATTTTATATCTCTTCTTAAAACCTTTTTCTTTGTGAAAGTGTTTGGAAATGTTTGATATCTTTTAATTTATAATGTTTTTATTCTCATGTTTTTGTTCCTATCAATTCTATAGTTTTTTCTGCCTTGTTAGGTTCTATTTTCTTTTGTTAAGCATTTTGTAACATTGATATGAAAAGTGCTATATAAATACAGTTTATGAATATTATCCTAGGAGCCACACAGCTATCATAGCTGGAAATGGATTTAAATTATATTAACCTGAGTGAGGGAAGTAACAATTTCCTATTCCATAAATGATCAAGGGCGACATGGTGGTGTGGTATTGTGAGTCACAAACAACCATCTTTCCTTTTTTTTAACAAACAAAGATCACTGTTTTCTCAGAGAAGAACAGAGTCATGCTTATACTTGTGTCGTGACGGTATGACCATGGAGAGATCAAACCATGTCATTGTCTGTAGAAAAAAATGTTTCAGGCCTTTGGAAGCAACTCCCCCTCTTTATCCTCCCATTTAGTGCTAATGGCTTTAAGGCAATGTGGCAAGCACAGGACAAGCAGATAAAGAAAAGAAGTGGCTGGGTTACTGTGCTCTGGCTTTATTCACCCACAAGTTTTGAACACGATCCTCAAAACTGTCATGCTTATGAGGTTTCAGTCAGACAGGCTTTTCTAGCTCACGTTTCAGTTCGCACGGAATGCTAAGTCACTTTAGTGGCTTAAAGTGGTTCATATAACAGTTATATTGACCCTGCAGAAAGACAAGCAAAGAGAAAAAACCCCAACATGTTTACCATTCATTAGGTTTCAAATGAAAGCTATTTGAGAAAGGGACAGATGCACACACAGGACTCTCTTAAAGAACTGGAGGTCCGACATCACCTCAGGCAAAAATCAAACAAACCCTCATTTTCATAACATTCTCAGAATGCCCTCTTCGAAATTTTATGGACCTGCTGCTTTGTCTTACAACCAGTGAATGAAAAGTATTGTATTTGATGGAGCAGATGGCAACTTTGTGGCCTATCAGAGCATTTTGTCCAAGAAATGCTGGACACACATTATGTTCACTGACCCTAACCTCAACCACACACGTAAAGACGTTAACTTGTCAAAGTGTCACTTACCCAACATGCTAATGCTAAGCGCTCCAGTGCTTGTATTATTACCAGCTGTAAGGAGTTAAAGCAGAGGTTGGCCTGGACACGAAGGGTGACAACACTCAGCCAGTGGCCTTGTGTTCACCCATTCATGGTGGCAAAGGGGTTACGATCCCTGAGTGATTACAAGGTTGAAAGGTCATTGGTAACACCTCTCGATCAGAGGGAGAAAGGGACATTCAGTGGGCGCTCAATCTAAAGAGAGATTATGTTGAAGCTCCGTGGAGGTCTCTGTTGGGATGAGCAGGAAATTGACATAAAATGAAGTTTGTCCATGTCAGCGCTAGACCAACCACTCATCTCATGCCTCTTTGGAAAAGGAAGTAAACATCTCAATTACCTCAAAAGTTGCCACTGGATAAACTTCTGCCATTTGATGGTAGTCCAATAAAAAACACATCCTGTGATGGATCACAATGTTGCCTTGACACAAACTTTTCCCTTGAAATACTTAGGAAAGGCTTTTTCCTCAGAAGCTCAGTTGATGCATTTTTCTAGGTGCTGATTACCGCTTCAGACCTCCAACCAAATTCTTGTTTCTGATCCGACTATTCTTGGAATGGCTCACATATCTGTAACTATCTCATCTAATTGACAGAAATGGTTTTTGTACCGCAACTGAATTTTGAGAAAACAATCAGAAGCCATAACCATAACATTTACAACATTCTCTATCAGATCTAACAAATGCTTGGAGGACAGTGTAGTTTAAAGAGGTCACTTCTGAAATGGTCCCCTTAGTTGTGCTGCTTAGTCTCCCAAGTCCTCCCTAACACGATGACAAATGCAGAATGGAAAGTATGAGGAGATGGAAAAAGGAAAATGTCTTTCTCCCCAAGGATCGAGAGGCTGTCAACTTCCTCATAAATAAAAAAGACCACTCACTTTCCAGTGCTGAGAAAATGAGGAGTCACAAGACTGGTCAGACATGAGGTGGAGGTGGTATTTTAGCTCAATGCCATTCTGGATCGTGGAAAATCCATCTCTAACCACTTTCTTACCAATTTCTCTGGTGCATCTGGTAATTTCCATTTGAATGCAACCGATGTTTATCATCCCATTTTAGCCAGACTAGCTGCACAGCTCAATGGACAGTAATGTCAGTCTGTCGCTCGGTTGATCCACCGCTTTGAACCAGACTCAAATATCTCAACAACTGTTGAAGTGAGGGATGAATGGAATGTGGTATGGACAGTCATGATCTCCAGAGGATAAATTCTGACACTAAAGTCAGATGGTGAACATGCTAAACATTATACTTACATAGCATCAGTATGTTGGCATTGGCATCGGTGAGCATATTCTTCCCAGAAGTATTGATTGGTTTAGCACAGAGGAGAAAATCAATCAATGAACTTTTCCATTATGTCACAACATGGTACTTTTATTAATACGCTACTCAAGACCTAGTTTTCTTCTATCACATGCAATCTCGTGATTGGCATCGAAAAGAAAGTCATCCATTTTGAGCAGATAAAATTCTTCATAAATATTTGCAATCAGCTGTACAGATCGATGATCATGATGTCTGGCGTTTTACTTTTCAGTGTTTATGGAAACTTTCTGTCCCTTAAATTATACAGTCCCGCTGAAATTTATCTGGCAGGTCACTGCAACGCTGGAAGGACAGTAGTCTCATGCTGGTGAATAGAGTGGCACGTGAGAAAATGGGACAGTACAATTTTAATTCTGAAAATAATGGGACATCATGACCTCTGATCTGTTAGTATCACACTGCTTCGACAATATTAGTCCTTTGGTCCCTGGGATTCTCATATTTTATAAATTGAGCTTAATGTCCTCTGACTTATAAACACACTGTGAGGGACATCTGCTAGTGTTTATAGCTGTTTTGACCGCCGGATAATGACAGGAGATTAAGTGCGGACTTTGTCCAGAGTTTCCCTTTCACACATGTATCACACAACAGGAGAGTCTTCGTGTCAGAATTATTCTCTCTTACTGAAAATACTCCATTTAATTTCGAGGATGGTGGAGGCACTGGGTAGAGCACGAAGGAGGCAGGACAAGAAGCCGATTACACAGAGGTCATGGAAGTGGTCTGCAATTTGATCATAAACAAACAGAGAAGTCGCTTGGTGTTCATTGAATTTGTTTGACGATTTCAGCGTTGGTCCTTTCTGACAGAATCTCGCCGTCTCAACACGCCAACTTGCTGTAAATTCTCCGCACAATGAGCAGCTCTATTCACACATGGGCTTAATGGGAGATTAAACATTCTTTGTACTAGCAGGGGCAGGCTGGCTGGAAGGGTGCATTTAATGTCTGATTCAACTGATTCTGAAATCTGCATTCTCACATACAGCTCTGCTGGGTAATGTCTAGATAGTTTCAGGTTTGCAGTGCTTGTGTAAAAGGGGCTTATGAATAACACTGCACTGTTATGAATTGACAGGGATTCAGGTTAACAGGTTGTATTTTTATTTTGTTAATAGTAGATCTGTGTTAAGACGAACTCTCATAACTGCAACATACATTTCTGCAATATTTTATTATTGGGAAAGTGAAATTTAATTTTAAGATTAGTGTCATTTCCATTAAATCTTGGTCTTGTTTTAATAAACGGCTAATAGAGAAGACTCCATCATGTCTCATTGCTCCAAAACTGTAAGAGAATGCCTCCCAATCAATGGCATTTCAAGGGTCAAAAATACCAACAAGAGCAACAAGATTAGCTGGAAATCCTCCACAGATTGACTGAGTAAATTAAAGATGGCTAAGCCACTGAGACCTGCTAGAGCCTCAAAAAGCAGCATACACACAGGAAATGAAGGCCCACTGGAGAGTAAACAAACAACATACCATGAGATCCGGCACCCCAAGAGGCAGTTAAGTCACCAGAGATGAGACCATTTTAATGGCCCACTAAAATTTGTTGTAAGTACCCATCTGGAAGACATTCTTTTGGAATGTGACTGCTTTACAACTAATGACCAGTGACGAGTCATCACGCCATCATCTTCCGCTTGTCTCACATCACAAGTCTTAAAGTCCTCAACCTCGCATCTTCTGTAATACCTCACAGGTGCATGGAGGACGATCACACAATAATAGGATTTTATGTTGTTGTAAATTTTTCCTCTTTAAATTGCAAATGTATATTCATCATATCATGGTGTTTGTTTATTTATACTTAAGGCCCTGATGTGCATGAATAAACACCCATTACTCATTATACCATACCACATCATACCCACTATGTGCACAAATAACTTTCATCAGAGCACCAAATCTTTTATTTTCATGCAAGTCTTTCACAGCCTTTTGTAATTTCCATGTGTTTTTTTTCCAGGTGTGGCCTCCCCCATCCTCCTAAATCTCATATTTGAGAAGAAACTATAGTTAACTCAGTCTCAAGCAATAATCAAATCACAAATCCACACCATCAATCCATCATCCGTCTACACTAATACCACTGACAATGTGCTGATGATGAAATCTCTGTCCTAGGGGCAACTGAACTTGTTTGCATATTTTCTTTCTAATTTTCTCTCCACTCCATCATCTGCTTTCTCCCTACCTGTTTCCTCTCATTGACAGTACATAGCGTCAATATTGTAAAACACAGCACCACCAATCAGTAGTATTGATTAAAGCTGGGAAGACACACTTCACACAGTGCCTTGAGCTAATAAAGACAGTTCTGTCTCTGCCAACAAAGCAGCTCTGCTCCCAACAGCACTCACATTTCTGCTGACGAAGGGAGGAAAGGTGTAGGAGTGGATGGCCCTGAAAGGCTGCGGTGTTAAATCAGACATTCTCGATCGCCGAGGCAGGAGCGAAATTCCTCAATGTGTGCAAATATTTGTGCACACCACTTTGGGAATCCCGAGCTTTGCCAAATCAGGAGTTCTGTGAGTGTCGGCTCTGTGAGGATCTGCTCCTCATCTCTGTACAATATCAATGGACACTTGAAATAGCAGGCTCGTTGTCCTGGATCTGGATGTTTGAGTCTATGAGGAAGATGAGTGTTTACCAAAGTTCTGCACTGAACAATCACATTACCGTCCAGCTGCAGAGTAAAAGCATGAGCAGCAAATGGGACAATGAGAAGTCAAGAGCGTGCATCAAGTGGGCTACTTGTGGTCCTGCTGAAACGTGCTAGACGTCCTACTTGAGCGATAATTAGGGTGAAAAGGCTGATTAGGATTCTTCTCACGAATCCGCTACAGCTACATGTCCACAATGCTGAGGGCTCAGAGCTGTTTTTTCTGTCTACTTTGGGTCATAACACTGCTCTCTCTATACACAATAAAGTAAAAACAGCATCAAAATAAATATGAAGAAAAATAAATTATCGTTATCACTGTAATGCTACAATCGCATGCCAAAAGTTGGTTGTCAAGACTTTTATGCAAGCTCTGGAGCTGCTCCCTGGATTAAAAATCTCTGCGTGGTATAGACCTTTACTAAAGAACAAATCACAGATTGATTGATCAGTTTAACAGCGAGGGGTCTTATGATTAGAGTCAAAAGGTGCATTCAGTGAGTTGTTCATGTGTTAAAACGAGAAAGTGAGAAAATACTGAAAGAGAGGGAGCACGGTAGAACAAGCAAAGTAAACAAGTTTGGCGTGAGCTTGCTGGAGTCACTGGGTTTAGCAAAACATTCCAAAGTCTTCGAAACAAGCGGCCTTGTGAGTGCACAGGGGCAGAAACAAGGGGGCTTTAAATCACTGAACAGGAACAGCGTTGGAGGACTCTAATTCAATCATAAATATCTTAAGAGTGTTCGCCCTCACACTGACATGTCACGTTAAGTGACTACCAGTCATCTATATAACACAACAGCAGGACAATTAGTCAGAATAATCTTGCCAAACCTAATACAGTGGACAATATGGCCCACCAACACAAGCCCCCTGTAGCAAAAAAGATATACAGTCTATAACCTTCAGACAGAAAATAACAATCTGATAATGTATTGCACTGAAAACATTTGACCTTACAAACAATGAGGTGTACTGTACATATATCAGGCCATATATCCTTATTTATTGTGTTGATATAGGCTGTGGTTAAATTAGAAATAAGATCTTATTACATTTCTGCTTAAGACGAACAGGCTAAAACTAATTAATAGCTAGTTGAGTGCTTGGATATTGGTGTGACAAAATTTAAAAAAATGTAGCATGGCAATCTGGTATTTCAACAAAACATTCAAACGAAATTCAACAAAATGTTGACAAGTGCGTAAAAAATTTCTTTACTGAAGACTGTCATATTACTGAAGGCTCTTAACAAAAGTAGTGAGTAGACTTTTAGTTGGTACTGATTAGTAACTACGTCCAAGGTCATGTATATTATATACAATGATTACACATTGTGCCTCTGATTTCTTTAAAAAAATATATAAATTCTGTATTTATAAAGTCTTGAACAGACAAATCTTTGACTCACAGGTTTTTGAAGTATAGTGCTGGGTTAAAACATGCAAAACAAATAAAAACATACAGAGATACTGAAGGAAAAGACAAACAATGAGGTGTGAAAATACAGAATGTCCCTGGCATGTGTCCCATAGTCATGTCTAGGGGAGATTGACTGTAATCTTATAGTGCACACATGCTTGCACTGTAAAAGAGTCTGTGCATGCTTCTAGGTATGCACTGAATCATTCACACCTGCACACCTGCACACAAACACTGTTTTAATGACTCTAAGTAGTTCAAGTGTGGCACGCTTCACTCACAAGACACATGGACTTAGAAAAAATCACAGGCTCAAACAGAGATAACAGGAAACAGTGTTCTTGGCCTACTTTTTAAATCCTCATGACTGAGATGAGATTCTGGGACAAATGTAGACAGTGAAGCAGTTCATCTGCCTTGATAAAATAATAAGGAGGTGCTATTTATAGATGCAAATCGAGAAGCTTGACCTAAATGTGAAGACATACTAAAACGTGAGGTGGCAACTCAGAATTGGTGGAACATCACAAGCTATTATGGAATGAGTGACTTAATGTGCTCCAATTAAGCCACCGGAACAACCCCATGATAAAACATCAAAGGCAGATCTGGTGTGGACAATGAAGGATGCCTAGAAAAGATTAAATGATTACTTGAGTGTTGTTGTCTAACTTGTTCACTTTGTCATCAAATGTTGATGAAAAAAGGGTGTAATGTTGCAAGCAAAAAAGCACAGGCACTTAAATTATTGACAAGATCAATGTATATGCTGCAACTTAATAAAAAGTTGAGCATAATGAGTTAAAGCTCAATAGTAAATCAAGGTAGCAATGGCTGTTTAAATTAGTGGTTACACAAAATATTATATAGTTTGTTCCTGATTGTTGTTGTTGTCTTGATAATATGCAGAACCCATTCAACCAAAGATGTTCATTCTTCATATTTGTGTTGATCGGAAGGTAATACACATGTTTTCAAGCTAAATCTCTGATTAAACTTTAATAGCTCTATCCATTCATGGGGTTAAAGTATCTTGTCGAACCTAATTTGTTACATGGTTGCCTGCTGCGCTTTCATTTAAAGAGCTCTCTGCTGATGTCACAGTGGTGCACCCTTTCTAACTTCCTTTTTGGGCATCCTCAAGGCGTGAAATGGCCCCGCTGGGTCCCTGTTGAGTCCCGTAGGGCCACAATAGGCCCGGGACATCTGTGTGGTTTAACAGTAGGCACGGCTTGAGTAGACCGGAACAGGTCTATGGACCTCCCACTAACCCACTCTTAAGCCTCATACAAAAGCATGGTTGCCACTTAACAATAACACATTGATGCACAAGTAGGGGCACAAAGACACAAATACACACTCACACTGGCACTTAGGTATATCAAGAATAGCATACATACGTAGCAAATTTCCTAAATCCACACAGAGACCTGTTATTTAATTCCTTGCTGAAGTACAATTTTAAAAGGCATATGTAAAATAAAAAACCTTGAGCAAACCATTACATGAACCCTTATCCTGGGTACACAGGGCTCTATGGATGGCAATGTCGAATGGTTGTTTGGTGGGTCAATTCTGTCCAAACCACTTTAGTCCAATTTCATCTGGTATGAGGCAGATTTTTGTCTGCTTGTATTTGTGTAGTCATTTTGTGTTTTGAAAGGAACCCACCTGTGCTTGCCAAGCTGAATGGAGAAGCGTAGCTGGGGGTGTGGTAATACATATTTGGTAGTGCAGTGCAATTTTGGTATTCATTTTGGCATTAAATTGTGGCTCCACTAAGACTTAGCACAACACAGGCAGTCTGTGCCCTTTTGGCTTTAGTTGGTGAAAGTGCACACACAGGCCTTTATACACAAACCCCTTTAAGGAAAGTTTACTTTTACTTTGTGTTACCTTCTTACAAATTGCTCAAACAGTATGCCTTTTTCTATGGCAACAAATGCCGGAACAGATCTGAACCAAAGACTGCAATTATGGCATGCATCTTAGATCACTGCGCCAATAAGAAGTTTGTATGCACAATAGATACCTATACACTAGGGCTGTCAACAATTTTTGGGAAATTTGAAAATACATTTGAATTGTTAAAAAAAAGACACTATTTCAGCTGTCTGCCTTGCGCGTTCTGGGAACTCACAGTGGGCGTGTTGATGACATTTCTATCATTCAGCAGCCACGAAACGGGATGAAAACAATCAATTGAGGGTGAAGAAGAAGGGTGATTTACATAAAGACGCAAACAAAAATGTCAGACAAATCAGACAAATTCAAGAAACAGCAAGAGGCTGGGCTGTTTCTGGCCAAATTATGAACTGGCTATGTGATTGCATAAAAATCTGCAGCCTGTCCTGCCTCCGCATGTTCTAGAGAGAGGTCTACGGTCTTTAAAGTAAGTTTTACAGTATAGGACATTATTTTAGATGATATTTATTTTAGAATTTTAGTTTTTGTAATGTGTAGGTATGTAGATCTTTTAAAATACATATTTATGTTGAAATGTAGTTATGTCTCCCGTGGTATTGGTTTGCCGTCTTATGGACCTAATGCACAAAAATAGATTTCCTGTTACTATGGCAGCAGTGATCGTTAAAATGATCAACTTAGAGTGTATTCTAGGTGAATTCTGAGAGTGAAGAAAAACGTTTAAGTGCAAGTAAGGGACTAACCAAAAACTAATGTCGCTGACACCTAAATTTCAAAAGCAAGCTAGACAATGCATAATAGCAACTTCCAAGTCTTCACCTTCTCAGTTTCCTCTTAGGAGAAGCCAAGTGGACTTACAGCCCACTCTAGAGCTATTGGGATGTCTGCAGGAACAAAAAGTGACCTTCTTTCAAAGGGTATGAAAGGAACTTTTTGAGGTTTAAGCCTGAGCTGGAGTTCACAAAAAGTACTGCCCTAAGTCTTGTTTTTCTTATTAACAGATGGTCTAGAGAAACTCCACTTATCATTGTTAAGGGGAAAAACCCTCAGTAATTCAATATTGGTGTAATATTACAGAAATGCAGCAGCATCTCACACTCATTTGACATACCTCAAACTTGCTTGAGCCAGAGCTCAAGCAAGACAGCAAGACAGGGTAAAGCTCAAATCCATGAGCCAACGGATATTTCTTCATCATTTGTGACAACAGCTTTTGTCATTGAATGAGCCAATAGAAGCCAAACTAATATATGCATTTGTATCTTCATTAAAGGTTGAATATGTAGAATCTTCATTAAAAGCTATATTTAAAAAATAAATTAAAAAAAAACACCCACAGGGTGTTTTAAATGGGTAGAGAATGAAAGTATTGCTGATGCTGAGTGAACGGAGACGGGCAAAAACGAGAGTCAATATGGCATTAAAACGCAAGCGATAGGGGCTATGTTTCTCCTTGATCGTTAATTTTCATGTTTACTTTCGCTGTAACGGCTAACGGTAACTCTCAGTCAAACTCCTCTGCAATACTTGTTTTTATGGTGCGATTTTCCGGAGGGGATGGGTTCAAACAGGCTCATACAGACTCCGGTCTGCTGTAGGCTACTGGGCCGGGTCTGACCAACATAGCAACCTGAGTGCTGGAATTATTTTTTGTTGTTGCCACTATGATCTTGAGACACTAGATGGCGGTGTTCTGATCATTCTCCATATTTAACCTTTAAGAAAAGCTTACACAAATATCTATTAATTTGCTGAAATTTTCTAAGTCAAAACTAAACCTCCATATACATAACTTTAAAAAATGGATTGATTGACGGATATCTGGTTGTTATGCAGGAGCATAAGACCCGTAGCATTATAGTATAATAAACTAATTCGTACTCTCAGATAACCAGCCAAAAGTGGTGGAAACGGAGAGCAGAAAAAACCTTCACCTTGATGCAATTCATGATTACGTCACATCCCACAGAAGTGGCACTACATTATAAATTACTTTTTAGTGTAAAAACATGACATTTAGAGAGACTGTTAGACAATATCCTGCTCATGTAAAACCTTTTCGTTCAAGGACAGCATGGGGAGCACATACGTATGTGTCAGCTCGGCATAGGTGACACGAAAGAAAAAATAATTCATGTGCTAAGTGGTGTTCACACAATTCATTGAACAGTTACTGCTAAGTGCTGCCTCTGACTATTCAAAACTGCTCATTGGTCTTTTCCCACTCATTCAACGCATTCATTAAAGGTCTAATAATATTCTATCATGGAAATTTGCAAAATTTGAGTTTCATTTACTTCACGGTTTAGGTGCTGAGGGATTCTGAGGGTGAGGGGAGTCCAAATTGTTTTTTGGATTTTGTGATGTACTGTATAAATTGTTTGGTTTATGCAATTTCAGAAAATAGTGAAATAACAGTCTGTCCCAGTTTATCAAAGAGCAAAGGTCATGTCTTAAAACGTCTTCTCTTAATGATATAAAACAGAGAAAAGGAGGAAATCGACATATATTAGAAGCTGGAAACAGCATTTTCTGCCATTTTTCCATTCCATAGTTTACACAAGTGATTAAACGATTATCAAAATAGTAGCTGATTATTTTTCTTTTAATCGATTGACTAATCGATTAATTGACTAAGCGATGCAGCTCTATCTTCTGTACAACTAAAAGCAAAATGCTCAGTTCAGACGGCGCAATCTGAAATTTGTATGACAGTTAACTTTATGATTTGAGTCCTTAATGAACAAACTTAAAGAAATATTTTGCAGGCAGGTATGCTAGATTGGTCTGTTGCCCTCTTTCTGTCTTGCTATCTGCCCTGAGTCCAGATGCCCTTTGATCTGTCTGAAAATGACCAAATCTTATTAAAAACACTGCAGAAGGCACTCATTCCAGACTCTGATGTCCTCTTATGAGTCTTTGCTGAGTTAAAATATCCATATATCCCCTACCTCGTACAAATCAATAGGGCACTTTATTCATCTTTGTCAAGGTTGTAAAGTGTTGAATCTATCAGCATTAGTAAATAATTCTAATGTTTTCACAGTTAACAGCAAGAGAGTAATTATTTCTTTGATAAACAAAAGAAGTCCACACTTGTTTGCAGTCTCAGTGGTGCAGTATCTTTTACTGTCTTGTTGGAATTACATATCTTGGCCTAAAGGAAGGAATCAGAAAAATATTTCAGCTTGAAGCTTTGACCCCTTAAAAGTTCTATTCATACACCTTTACTGCTTAAAGAAGATCTGTCATGAAAAAGGGGGATGATTTAAGAAGGCTCCAGAGGACAATAGCCAGTGATCATTTTGATGACGTCTCCAATAGACAGTGTTCACAGAGACTGTGAGCGAGAGCTGGGTTTTGTCAGTCCCGGACCCGTTCGGTTGTTCATAAATGGAATCTGTGTGTGACGTGCTGTTTTGGCCAAATTGTTGCTCTCCACACCCTACAGGAAGAAAAACTGTCCTATGTGTGGGGTCATATGTTAAAGTCACAATCGGCAATTTTTTTTTGATCATATTCACTGAAACCGAAACTATGCTCCGATAGAACAAGATAAATCACCCAGTTTAAGAAAAAAACACGCCTCTACGTGCACCAGCTTGTTGTTTGTTTTGCAAAAATCCACCACGCCCGTATCATCCTGTCCACTCACAGTTGGTGCAAAAGCCACAGATTTCCCATCCATGCTCGCGCAAGTTGCAATACCACAGGCACACGTCTCAAGCTAGGCATACGCTAAATGAGGTTAGCAGTTGCTATCTATGAGTACGTTAGCCAGCCTACCTCAGTTTAGCATGTACCCCATGCTGTTCATCGATGAGAAAAGACACAGGCACGTTCACAGGAATCTGGTACACTGACCAGCACTGGATGGGAGGGAGCGGAGTTGCTCAGTGGTAGTGGGGGAGGGGCGTGAGAGTTGTAAACATTCAAAATTCGACTGAGTCAACTCGATCTGCCAGACTTGCCGACTGCAGCTTTAAGATTTGTAAAATCTTTTAGTGCAGGTCAGGCATAAGATGTTATGGAGTCAGGGTAATTGATTAAGATTTATAATTTAAGGACACTCAAACACACAACAAGCTTTTCTGATTACTTTTGTGGTGGTCAATAGAATGTGGACACAAACAAGCTAACTAAGAACACCTACAGCTCTCTTGGTACAGTACAGTGTGTTCCTGCCCTCAGAAACACACATGCATGAATTCACACAGTCATGCATTTCCTGTCAAAGCCACAACATTCTGCCTACATCTTGAGGAAAGGGAGCAAATGAACAGAAGATAAATTAGTGACATGAGAGCTGTAATTAGATCCTGTCATAATTCTTTGACCCACTTTTCTACTTTTTCCTCTTTCATGTGGGACTGGGAGCTATGTGGCAACAGGGTGAAACATCCTGGTGGATATTTATCACCTGGTGCTTTCTACTTCAGTAGAGAGGTTAGGCCACAGGGCGCTGACCTCTGGATTCAGTGGGAAAATTGTTACCGCCTTTGAAAAGAAACACACCAGCACCTGTACCGACTTGGAAGGTGCCCAGATTTCAAACGTGATGCAGCTGAACGTCAAGTAAATCGTGACCTTTAACCCCTTCCATTGCCACCCCTTTCTTAAAAGTGTTGAGTGTGGGGGCAGGGGATCTTTAGAGGGAGATAGCAGGTCAACAGTAGATGGTTCACAATTTAATATTTTTTCGATTGATAATTTTTTAATTTATAAAATTGTCAAAAATGCCTCCAAAATACCACATCAAGACACCCAGATGTTGAGGAACACCATAGAAAAACCCATGCTATGATTTTGGATCAAAAACTTTTGACAGTCGGAGATTTCTGCAAGCATTTCAGCGATTGGATGGCGAGCAATTCTGTTCTGGAAACTGTTCAGAAACTCCTCTTGTCAAAACAAGAAAAACATTTCCAGAAAAATCGTACATCTTCTTCAAGTCTCTAGTTTGTGTTTGTGAAGCCTCATGAGGCTGTAGTTATCCTAGAGGTCACAACAGCTCATTTTATAGAGTGAGTTTAAGATTGAATAAAATGCTCTCACTACAATGAAATGGCTACAATGAAGACTAAATTCATCAAACATGAATACAATTGAGCTCATTGGATCCTCAAGAGTCTCAGCTTTGCAGTCAGACACAATTTATTAAATTCAATACTGTTTATGGACCCCAGTATGCAGATATAATCAAAGACTCCATTTTAGAATATGCGAAAATTAAACATTTGTACTGCATGAAGAATGTTTTTATCCCGAAACTACATGAGATTATCATAAAGTGGGTATGTCTGTAAAGTGGAGACTGGTGGGTACCCATGGAGTCAATTTCATTCAGATATCTTGAGGTCAGAGGTCAAAGGACCCCTATGAAAGTGGCAGTTTTTCCAGTTTTTCCCTCGTTATTTAGTTACCCTTTCCGACAAGCTACCATTGTATAAGGTGGGTGCTGTGCCCCCCAACGGCACCCCCTTGAACGTCACATTAATTGTATTTTCTGAATAGCATCAGATCACAACAAAAGTCATTTAAGGATCCCGTTCCACAGCAGCTCTATACCTTGTGCTTTTTCTTAAAAACAAAATAAACAGCCTTATGTTATTTATCTTCTTTGCACAACGGCATGTAAATTATGTCTCTACTATGTTTACAATTCTCAGAAAGCGTTGGAGGTTCACTTGTTCAAAGATCCTTTATTATTTAGTTCGAGAAGAGGATTCATTCCTACAAAAAACAACTAAAACAGAATTTAACAAACCAAAATTCTTTCTTTATTTTGTTGGGCTTGGAATAATAAGGTGATTTTTGATTTAACTTTGGACTGTTTTTGTGGGGAAACATTACTTGGACCTTTTGGACAATTATTTAAAATACATTTTCTGATTCATTGTGCAATACACTGACTTAAACTGAGTTTGCATCGTGGCTGGGATTATTGCCTGTATAATTGTGATCCTTCTGTCTGGTGATTTTAACGCCTTTTAACACTGATTCATTTATCCATCTGGGGATTGACCTTTAAATACGAACCTAACCATTAAATTGTCTGATTAAACACCGACTGGCACACTAAGAAAAGAACATTCAGGCAATCCGCTAGAATGTGGATTGCCTGTAGCGGATTGCCAGAATGTTCCAAGGCTGTAAACCTGGGGGAAACACTAAGCTAGCATAACATGGTTGGTACCAATGCATTCCTTAGATCATCTAATTACATGTGATGCCACCATATTTTGACTCTAAAACTAAGCCTGCGACAGCCTCCGAACGTCAAAAAGTTGGCAGGGCCTGCCGGCATGCCATTACAAGTCAAGGGGTTAGATATTAGAACACCTCTCAGAAAAACATTTTGAAGGGGCCTGAATCTGCAGATGATATCAGCCATCAGCGACCAACATTCCTCAAGAGCTGTTCTGTTGATCTATTTTCTTTGCCGCTGCTCTTATATGATAGAGGACTATCTGTATTATTTATAAGCAAGCTAGCCAGGGAGTTGAAAGTTTATTCGGATGCACTCAATCCTGGGTGTTTTAAAGCAGCTCATCAGTTATACATAGGCAAAACCCAGTTTTCAAGCAACTGTGGCGGAAGCAGGTAAGAGGCTAACACTGCTATCCCAAAGTCCAAAACAAAAGAAATGCATACATGCACATTCACCAACGCAAATTGACGCGCCATCACAAAAAGCGTAAGAAAAATCTTAGTATGACACAAACCTGACCAAGAAACATCTTAACTCGTCAGTGCCTGCTTTTTTGATCTTCAGCATACCCACACATTAAATAAGTGCTGTCTATTGATCTGAAACGCTGTTCACTTTGGAGAAGCCTTGCGCTGTATCCTGTCTTCTCTCTGAGACAATGACAATGCAGTTTCCCCATCCTGTTGTGGACATTGTTTGAGAATCTGAATCTCCATGGGCTTGGAGTAAATTATTATTGTATGTTCTGGACTTAAACACTGGCATACTGTCAATTATTATCACATACACAACAGAGGCAAATAAACATGCACACTATGCTAAGACCTACATACATCGTACACCTGCTGTTTCAGTCACTGCCTTCATCACTCACCTGCTAGTCGACTCACTCGAGCAGGCTTGCTGAGTCTATCTAGGGCTTTGGAGGTAGAGGACCTGATGTGGTCACTGAAGGACCTCTGCAGTAGCAGCAGCCTCATGGAGTGAGACATGCCGTTTAGCATCCACCAAAATGTGTCTACACCTGTTCCTGATATGGGTGATTATTAGGCTTTTGTGCCTAGTCAAACTCACCACTTTCAACTGAAAGCTATTCTTTAGCTTGGACAATATTGATATTTAAGCATTCAATCATAATCTGACTAGTTGCTCCATCTAACTAGCTCTATTCTCTGTACGGGTCTAGGTTCTGCCTCCTTCTCTTTCTCACTCTGTTCTGTTCCAGCCTGGACTGTACACTCCCGTCTGCTGCAGTGAGCATCAGTGCGGTAACTGCTGGGACACATCCAGCCTGTGCTGCAATGCTCTCATATTCTATTCTGCGTGTGTGTGAGTGTGTGCGTGTGTGTATGTGTGTGTGTGTGTGTGTGTGGGTGTGTGTGTGTGTGTGTGTGTGTGTGTGTGTGTGTGTGTGTGTGTGTGTGTGTGCATGCATGTGTAAAAGTGGAAGTAAGTGCTTTCTGACACAAGCTCCATCGCTCTCTGTGAATATCTGAGTGTTTAGAGTCACGACTACCATCTTCATCTCTCTCTCCCTGTCTTTTTTTAGCTCACTTTTTTTTTGCATCTCTTCTCTGTCACCTTCCTCTTATCATCCACTCTGCTTACACCTGCCCTACCCAGTCCAGATCCAGCTGTCCAAGCTAAATACATTACAGAACTCAAACCAAAAAACAGGAAGTGAGATGATGATGATAATGTTTGAATCTCTCAGATAAAGCTGCAGGACAACTGAATGGTTCCCAGAAATGGTAGATAATGAAAACATTTTTTAAGGGATTCCCAAAAGGACACTGATATGTCAGAGAGTGAAAAATAATGCTAGGGTTTAAACTGTGCTCTCACTAGTTCCTCTTGCACCATATAAACCTCTCGGTTATTCCCCACAGCCAATAATCACTTTCCTCAGCCATTCAGCTATGAGAAATGGTCCAACCCATGACATAACTTCACTGTAAATACATTAGAATAGAGTATGCCATGCACACATACACTCACACACTCACAAACACAAGTAAATAAGTTATTAAGAAATATGTAGGTACTGTAAAACTTATGTAACAAAACTTAAGCTACTGAGATGGACAAAAACAACACAATAGAATCCACTACTTAGACCGCTGCTGGGTTGATCGGATAATGCTGATTTAGCTTCCATTAAGCAAGTACAACTCTCTCGGGTCTGTGAAGAAGCTTAGTCATTGGCTACTTAGCGGGTGAAAAACAGCAACTTCACAATAAATAGCTGATGAGGGTTTTACACTCTGGCTTTTATAGAGGATAATTTAATCAGCTCTTAAATATCGGAATACATCTTGCAATCAGGTTTTCACATAATTTAATTTTCATCTTTTTTTAAGTGAATTTTGTGCAGGTTTAACAAAATAAGATCAAAGACAAAGTAATACAGGGTCTGTACAATATGCACATATTTTTTTCATATTATACAATCTTCTAAAGGCTGTACTCAAAATACAGAAAAAAATTGGGTGTGGAGTTGCCGCCACACAGCTTTTGATTGACATTCAGAGTCTAGGCCAGGAAAGGCTTCAAACAGCTTTCACCTCTGATGTGACTGACAAGCAAGCACTGATCTGTAATGGCCACCGCACTCCCGCTCTGCACTACGCACTACCCAGGTCAGGCTTCTGTGGGATAATTGGTGCTCATACAGAGTTCATGCAGCTGATCAGCGGACCACGAGAGGAGGGTAAAGGAAACAGGGAGCACTAACAGCACACACGTGGCCGGACGGCTACCAAAACAAAGAACACAGAAGCTCGGGTTACAACACACAAAGAGGGAGTGTCACTTCATTCTTTGCTCAGGACGCCATTTTTCCACTATATCTTTATAAAGCAATTATTTGTTTACTGCTTTATTAATCTTCTGAATGTCGAGTACAGCCCCTTTAAAGCTGCACTACTTAATATTCTTATATCAGTGGATTAAATGACTATGGGTGACAAACAGATAATTATCAGCCAACTCTGCAGTTCCTCTCAGTTCTACAGAGCTCTTTGGCATCTGGTTAGGGCAGGCTGGTTTTCCAGGCTGCAACTTTAATGTTTTGGTTCAGTCCCACTGCTATCATTTATGTTTTTTTCTAGCCACAGCAGGATGCAGTCCTCAGCAAAGGCTCTGGTAAACACCACTGTAAGTTACCTGTTTAGCACCAAAAAGCAGGTGGACAGAGTTAGCAACTAGCTGGTTAACGTAGTGGAGCATTAAGCAGCTAAAGAGCCAGATATATCAGGAGTTGGTTGACAACCAACAATGCAAAGTGAATATTGTACTCACATTAATTGGGTGGCCAGACACACAAAACGAATGCTTATGTTGCTTCATGTCTGCTGGATGATTAAATAGACAGTATTTTGCTTACGCGTCAACTTTATAAGGTGATAATATTTTTCTCTTTGTGTTTACGGCTTGCTCCCTGCCCCAAAGTAGAAAACTGAATATTGTGTTTATATAAGAGCTGTAGAAGTTAACATGTTAATAACGACCCTCGGGGAAATAGGAAGCGATGCAGAAGTAACATTGTGGATGGCCAGCAGAAACAAACCTACTTGAGCAGAGATCCTTTTGAATGGCAAGTTCAGTTTCAAAGCCCTGCCAGATGGTTCACTCTACATCATCTGCATTTATTGTTGCTGTGAACTGAGTTACCACCGGAGTACGTTATGTCTTGAATACCACTTGCTGGCTAAGCACATGGCTGATGATAGCCCTCCTCCCCCTCAAACAAACTTTCAACAGCGATAGCTAAATTGGTGGCTACAGCTTGCAGACCGATTAACATTGAGGAGGACGATGGTCTGCTTGAAATAATTTGCATCACATCCAATGACTGCACGTATGAATTGCATTGAATCAGAATATTTTTTGAGCATGCATTTGGGGTTATTCTGGAGAATATTCTGGACAGTAATGTCATTGATTTGGATTGTTGCAGAACTTATAAACATACATTTGCATAAAGCAAGCATATTTACCCACCCCCATGTTAATAAGAGTAAAAATATTCCCTTAGAACAGATAAATGTGCAATTCATTTAACTAATGAATTAATTGATTTAAGTTAACTATGGTGAATCTTGATTAATCGTGGTTAAATATTTTAATCAATTGAAAGCCCTAGTTAACCTTTTGTTAAATTTACTGAACTTGTAAATACTGTGTGTGTCATTTTAACTTGGTCATGCTCATACATGTGTGTATATAGCAAGTTACTCATTACCTGAGTGTAAGAGTTCATATGTGCATGTAGCAGTAAATGTTTTGAACTGTTCAGATTGCCCTCCCTTACATTCCACACTAAGCTCACACTTGAGAAAGTCAGCCAATCATGCTGATTGCTCCAGCAAGTGAAGGTAATGTACCCAGCATTGGCTTATTGCAGTCTGCTGATAGCATTGTGCTCATCACGGACAATTGACTTTATGGTTTCTTGAGGTTTGCTGAGACTGATAAGGCTTTGATTCCCGCGTTTTTACTTTTTCACTACCCTTTAGTCAGCACTTCTGCAATTGTGGAATGACCTCTTTTAGGACGTTGTAAATGAGGATTAGGATGGGATATAGCAAAACAAACATCTTATAAAAATGTCTCATTTTTAGTATCCTCCCTCACACACCTGACATCTGAATCGCATTATGGTTTTCATGCATGCATGAGTGTGTGCGTACTCCAAGACATGCAAATGCAAACCATCTGGGTCAGTTTACCTATCACAACAACATATCAGTGTACTTTCCCTTTTCCTCTGTGATGAGGAGGTAATACACAGACTGTAACCTCGATATGAGGGGAAATGTCCTGAAGGGTGGAGGAGAGGGAGGGGTGGAGAGGGAAAAAACAACAGGACTTCTCTCATACCTCAGGAAGGAAAGTCTTGCCCAATGCCCCCTCTATTTAACAAGTGTGCAGTGTGCCAGGAGTGTGCACCTAAATCTAACTCCACAGAACAGAGGCAGGAGAGGGTTATCTGCCAACACACACTGACCTAGAAATTAATACATGGGAGGTAAAAAATTAGGGTGGGGGGTTGTTTCTGGGTGGATACACTTATATTCATTTCAAACAGTGTATATAAACAGTATATGGAAGTCTATTATCAAAATGTCTGTGAAAAACATTGCCCTATACTATATTCTTTACAGCATGGTCAAAAATGTGACAGTAAACTGAAGCATGTATGTGTGAGTGTGTCCGAGTGTGACTGTTAAAAGTCCCTTTGATGTGACCATCTGCTTGAGGTTTTACTCTTGCTATCAAACATAGACTCCCTCACCCTTACTGTCTGCCCTACTCTCATATAACTCCATTCTTACTATCTGATACCTTGGCACCTTGTGTGTGCATCAGTTAATTTGAGAACTAAAGATAATGCTTACAGTACAAACAGACACCTCAAGACACCAAAATATATCCCATATAAAGTTTATCCTTTATATGGGTTTATCCCCCCCGCCCCCGACACCCAGGCGCTGAGAATTAACCAGCCAGGGAGTGACAGAGCCTGCTGAGCCTGGACTCATTCATTAGCCCGGGGGACAACATCTCACACCATCAACACTGGGAGATTTACAATCCCCTGGTTACAGCTAAAAGTACTTACTGGGTAATTTTAGATGAAGCATATGTTCAGGTCAGTTATAGACCCCAGTTATAATGATAACAGCAAGAGGAGTAAGGAGGGACGTGTGCATAAAACAGTCCTTATTTGCTTAGTTAGCTACTGACGAGTTATTTCAGCAATTTATGCAGCAAGATAAAACTAAACACTTGAAGAAAACCTCCATGTATTTATAGACCTACAGGCCACATTAGTATTTTCCTTGTGCAGAATTATGATCCACTACAAAGCTGTCCAGCTGAATATCACTATAAATTAAGTGCATATACGACAATTACGCACCTCACGATTTACGTCAGACATTCAGTGCTGCTGCGGGAAAAAGTGTGTCCTCTAATTAGCGAGTTAGCATATAAAGGTGGCCGTTTGGACAGTGGATCGGAATGTAGCCCGTAGCAGACCTACTATAATGACAATCTTTTCCTAAACATAATAATACTGTAGTTGCTATGCACAGATTGCAGAAAACAATATTTTTATATTTTAAATGTTGGCATTTTAAAAAATAAGTAACTGAATGGAATTTGAGTTTTGTAGAATCACCCAATATTGGAATTTGTATCTGGCGATAAAGCTGAAGCACTCTGAGAAATAGAAAAAATGTTTTAAAATGTTTTCGTCATGTTGAGAAATCCCAGTGAAACATTCCCAGATCTGCACCTGGATCTTGATCTCTGCCAAGAGAATATTAAACACAGACTCCATTGACCACTTTTTTAATTTCTACCAAAACAAACTGAAATCTACATTCTGCTGAAAAATAGGCACAAGGCACTGAAAAAGCATCTTGCAGATGGAAAATCAAAGTGAATTAATGTAATAATCCAAAAACTTTTCATAGTCTGTATATAATGTCTGAAGGATAATGCTGCCATAAAATAACTACAGACACTTCCTCACCATCCATACAATAAATCATTGATCAGGTTCCATCTACAAAGGAAAAACATGATGGCCTATTTTCTATAAAAAGTAATACATGCTTTGATGCACAGTGGGTGATGAAGCACGTACCGATCGTCTGAAAAATAAAGCTAAAGTAAGAATAATGACACAACGTCTTTAATAACTGGGAGTTAAGCAAGCTGACTTCCTGTTGTAAATTCCCCTTCATGCAGTGGTTTCCTGTTCAGAGTACCATAGCCAGGGAGACGGACTCCCAAAGAAAGAAGTCTCAAAACTCACAGAGGAGCAAATAGGGTTTCCGTAATTAGACTAAATCAGTGATACGATGGGGATAAAAAAAAAAAACGTGTTTTCCATAATACACTTATCGAGTCTTAGGAAATGTATTTTTGGAACAAGAGGGACGCTTATCGTCAAAATATGTCAAGATGAAGTCTGAATAAACAGAAGCCTGATCTATCCATCCAGCTATAAAGTATATCCATGCTTGACATCAAGCAAAAAAAATAATTTTCTTCCACTGGGAACAGATTGCACCTGTAAATGTATTTGCAGTTGAGTTAGAAGTTTGAGATATGAATGAAAATTAACTTTAGCATGTTACACTACAGTAACAGGCTCCACACAGGAAGCTGGGGAGAGAGTGTGTCAAATGGGGAGGGGAGAAGAGGGTCTGTTTAGGGGGGAGGTGTTGAGGCTGGCGTAGACTGACGGGGGAGGCCAGGAATGTGACCTTGCACAAGCACAGCCCTTGCTCCTGTACTGTGTATGTACGAGTGGCAAAAAAAGTGGGATAAGGCAGACTCAATCAAAGAACAGGAACAAGTAACAGAAACAAACATCAGTCATGAGCTATTATTTACTTGGCTCCAGGCTAAGGGAGCTTTATTACATCTGTCAAAGCACCTTCTCAGATGTGAGCAATGTCTTCAAACGGCACATTGCTGCAGGGAATAAACAGGGAGAAAGTAGCACAGGTCATAAATGAGGAAAGCAAGTCATGCAGTATGAAAGCTAACTGATTTTACTGTTACATTCTCAGAATAAAGTGGAAATTGGTGTGGAAATTTGAGGACAGGACATGCAATCTGTTGCAGCCATAATCACAAGTTCGATGGATGAACAGGATTCCTCAGACACCATCTGTGCTGAAACGGCTTTGTCAGTTGTTTACCCTGGTAATAAAGCCTGTCAGAAATGGCAGATTTCCCTCACAACACAATTACGTCTCTGTATCAGCTTTTACTAAATTACTTGTTTGGCGTTTTTGGTAATTATCTTTTTTTTTTTTTTGGCAAATGATTATCTCTGCAGGAAGCAAGGGGAAACAACTAGCCTGGCTAGCACCATAACTTAACATATAGTAAAATTTAGAGGTGCTAGTAGGCATTTTTTTTTGCTTTGGACAGTCTTTCCAGTCTTTATGCAGCGCTAAGCTAATCACCTGTTGGCTACACCTCGAGAGGCAGCCAAAGCCAACATGAAGTGCCAATTTTTATTTTTGTTTTCAATAACCATTTAATGCAAACGAATAGCAATTATGTACCACTAAACAACCTGGTTATATTAAAGATTTAAGGTGAGGGTAAGTAGCATAAGGCATTGCCAAGTATATCTAAAATATTGTTCATATCGTAATATATATATAATATTGTCAGTCAGTTTTTACAATATTTCACAATCAGCCCTACATGAGAGTGATCTAACTCTCAGCAAGAAAACAAATATGAGTATTTCAAAAAATTCTGAATTTGAAATGTAATGAACTTTGGGATCACAGATTAGCATTATTATTATTTTTTGTGTGTAATAATATGATGACAAATACTGGGATCTCCAGAGGTCAAGTGTCATTCTGTGTATCGGAAAAGTTAAAAAGCTGCTGCATTTAGAAACGGCTTGAATACCAGTAACAAGAATTTGTCACTGGACTTCCAAGAAGGGAAGGATGGTGACTGGAAGGGAAATGGGGGGATAAAAGAGAGAAGGAAACAAAAGGGACTGCCAGACAGACAGAAATGATGAGACAAGTTATTCACAGGAACCACCAACTCCAAAGTGTCAGCGTGCTCCTCCCTACAGGACTCCACAGAGGGTGCTAAACCACTTCCTCTTTCCTCAGTTTTCCTTTCCTCCACCTACAACCGAGGAAAGTGCTATAGACTACGACTAGAGTCCAGGTAAAAGGTCAGGCTTTACCCTGCTGCTGGTTGGAAGCCCATCATTGTGTTCTGTTTAAATATTCCCACTGGTTTATATATAGATCAAGAAGTTGCAGCATGGTGCCTCTAACTTCAGCAATCAAGTAAAAAAAAAAGACAAACCACTCTTGGAAGCTGGAATCTGAAAAGTGTGATGCTGACAAGCTAACACTTATTACACATTTAGTTCTCCACATTCCTCTGTCACATAAATACAACACAATAACTATGATCAGACACAGAGCTGATACACGTTATGTCCTGACCCCTTTATGTCCCATTTAGTGCTTCTTTAGTTTGATTTCAATAACATAAATGCGCATCACATCTCTCATCACATCACATGCATCATCTCCTGCCATGCCCAACCAATGATAAGGACCGTCATGCAAACTTGATGCATGGCGGTCCTAATCGTCTCCAGATGGTAGGTAGTTTGGAATGAGTTATGCCATTGCCATTCCAGTGCACTAGCACTCTGCAGGGCCTGTGGAGCTCAGGCCCAGACTCAGGCTATGCTGCGTCACAAGAGCCCCATAAAAAACACCTCTAAACAACAGGTTGTCAGTTGTAACTATGCTGCGTGAAGACAAATCCTCTTTGTGCGCAGGAAAAACTGTGACACTGACTGCTCACCAAGGTACACCCAGCCCTGCAGGGAGGTTATCCACTGAGCCATTACATAGCGTGGGCTGTGGAAACTTCTTGTTGATCAGTGGTGTGCTTCCGTTGTCACAGAGATAGTAAAATTAACCGTGAATGAGCTGTCTTTCATGGCAGTGCAGCAGGAGCCTTTAGGGCATGGTGTGTGATGTAACACTGTCACAAATGTGTCATTCCCAAGGGGCTTAAATGGTGGAGATACAGAGGGGGCTTTGAAGTGTCACAATGAACACTGGGCTTTGTGCTCCATCAACTGCCACAAAACGCCGCCAACTCCCAATCATACCCCCGCCCCATTCCTGGGTTCCATCACGCAGACCCAGAGATGGAAGTTACATAACTTGCTTACAGGGTGACAGACTGTTTTAAATGAAGAAAAATGACCAAGCACATTTGGCCCCTTTTGAAGTTAGCACTGTGCGTTTTTTGAAAGCTTCAGCCTCCCTGTAAAAAAAATCTTAGAGTGGGCCTTTCGCCAAAAGGTAGTGCTCACATATGCACACACCCACTCACACACACATAAGAACAAACATACTGACAGTTTCTGCACATTTCCCATGGAAGGTTTTCAGCAAGGGGTGGTAATTAGAAGAAGAGACAGAGCGAGAGTGAGCGAGGACTCCCAGCAGGCTTCGAGACAGCGGGGGGCAATATGAAAGCCTCGTCCCCACGTCGAACAACCTCTCTGGTATTGTTTACCAGCGGACTGACGACACAGGGGGGTGTTTAATGAACACTGCTTCCCTGCCGGCTGTCTGAAAGTAGGTCTGTCCATCCATAGTTTCCTGATGACCCTGTGCATTACTGGCAGACTGCTGACAGAGAGGTCGGAGCCAGAATGGAGAGGCCAGTCACTACACATTGAGTTTGTTCTTAAGATCGAAAAGTGTGCAAAGAGAATGACGGTACACACAGCAAAGTAATCACATATCATGTCAATACTGGAAAGGCTATTCATGAGGAGGAAGTCAGATGAGGATTACACAAGTCCCTTCGCAAAAAAGCATGTGTACAAGGGTGTGTATTTGTAAAACAAATTAACATATTTTAAGCATTTAGCTGTTTATTCTTAGTTGTTGTCTACACTAGAATATCTTCTTGATCACTGAAACATCTTATGAGGAAGGTAAGTAAGAGATGAGGGCAAAAGGTAAATAAATACAGGTCAAAAGTTTTGGGCATCAGACACGACACCCGGTCTGGCTCTTATCTTGGAAAGGCGACTGGCTTGATGGTTTTGTAGATAAGTCTAGGAACTTATCTACATCCAGTGTGTCATAGAACCAGAGCCTGTCCTCCTCCACTCAACCCCTCCCTCCCTTCTCTCTTCTCGCATGTTGTGAACACCGGACAGGGCTATCAATCAGAAATTGTACTGTAGAATCTCCTCGCATGACACCAGATCCAGACCGGATAAATTGCAGGCAAACACTTTTTCCAAACAAGTGACAAAATTTTTTTTTTTTAAAGAAAACTAACAAAATGCAACCTTTTATTTTGAAAGCAAGGACTCACCGTCTTTTTCTGTCTCAGGAATGGTAGAGGTGATCTGGTAAAGAGAGAAGAGAAAAAGATTATAGTTGAATAGTAGATGCATCATTATTCAAACGCACACGGTTAAATCTCTTAAATTAACTGTATTTTAATGAATTGAACATGTCATGATTGTCTCATGAAAAGTAATTGTTAGCTATAGTACAATCCCTTTACATGTTCTCCCTCCCAAATCGATGGACATCTTGTGATCTATGAGCATCAGAATCAACACTCGATTAAAAAAATTCGGAGGGGGCTTTTCTGAGTGTGTTTTAAATATGAATATGTACAGTTCTGTTGGCCACCCTACCACTTGAGCCACAGCTCAGCAACAGCAGCTATAGCAACAGGTTGTTTGCTGCTAGCTTGATGCTCCTGGCCTGCATTTTTTTGTGGCTCGGTAGATTTTGACTGGGGAATTCTGTCATAATAAGGTGGAGAGGCTACAATGAAATTAATTTCCACAAACTAAATGACCAAATAAAAGAAAACCAGATAAATGCAAAAATATATATGTGCAGAAATAAATAACTTGATAATTCTAAATAAACCAGTTCAAGAAAAAACTGAAAATATAAATTAACAACAAAAAAAATGCTGCACCTGTCATAGACGTCCGAAAATGTACCCAATTCAAAGGTCAAATGATGAACGCCAATATGATGTTTAAGTTGGGTCATGGTAGTACATCCAAATAATGGACATAGTTTGGACGTCGTTTAGATGTCCGGAATTGGTCATGGACTGACGGACCCAATAGAGACATAATCTGCACGTCTATCCAATGTCCAATGTTTAGTGGGACAATGATCAACAATATCACCATATTTTCTCTGTCCTTTTAGAGTACTCATCCAAGAGAGTGTTCAGCTACAGCAATGTGTTGCTATACACATCATTATGACAATCCTAGAAACACAATCTGACACTCCTCTGGTTCAATGTTGATCCAACCCTCAAGTACGTCGTCTGGAGATACATTACCCATACAATCACGACACATTTTATAGTCATATTAGATTCTGATCATGCTGTTCACATTTACTTTACTTATTGTGTGTTATTAGAAAACAGATTTAAAACAGGGTTTCAGTCGTTTGTCATTGTGTGTGTCTGTGTGTATGTGTATGTGTGTGTGTGTGTGTGTGTGAGTGGGGGGGGGGGGGTTGTCAATTGGAATGCAAAGGTCTTTCTTGCCTCTGACTTTTGACCTCAGGATTCTTGGCTGACCTCCACACCCTGACCTGCTTTAATCCACACTCCACAGGAACAGATCAGACAGGAGAAGGCAAGGAGGACAACATACATGTATATTCTTAATAAAATATAGGCACTTTGTCAACATTGGCTTTGGTGTGAAAAACGGTGATAATATCTACTTTTCCTCCTGATATTTCTATTTAGATAAATGCCTCCTCTGTGTTTATTTTTTCCCCTCAAGCCTAATTAAAGTGATTAAGCTGTGTCCTGCTGTGACGACTTTAAAGCCTGTTTACCCTTTGGCACCTACTTACACAACAGATTCAGGACAGCCAAAGCCAAAGTGAGTTGACATTTTGGGAATTATGCCAAAGGTAACCACTGCCCAAAGACAACAACATACGACAGGTCTTGTTTTGTTTTTTTTGTTTTTTAATTTTACCAAGGATATGTTTTGAACAATTTTTTGACTGGGTGAACTACCCAGAGTCTCCTCTGGTTGCCTGGCAAAGGGGGCAGAGTGTTGATAAGAGACTGCTGAGATATCACTCATCTCTCACAGCGTGGTCTGCCGGCTGGGATTGGCTCCACCGATGTTTCTGTGAGCTGAAGGTGTGCTTTGCCTCTAGCATTATGATTGATATAATTTTGCTTACTGCTTCTAGCAGTTAATGTAAAAGCCGTTTCACACCAATTACTTTGTGTCAGAAAAATGTGCACAGAAACATTAAAAAAGCTTACCACCTTATTTATCACCTTTATTTAATATGAACACACTACAACAGTTAAAACAGGCTAGTTTTTCCAAAACGTAGCCTAATTTTGGAGCTTTATTTAGCCCCTTCCATAGCATAGGTCTCAGATCTTTTAGTTTCATATGATACCAAGAAAAGAAGAGAAGGTTTTTTTCTTTTGAGAATCAATATCAGATATTTCAACTGAAGATCAGAGCTGGTGAGATTCTACACAATTTAATTTCTCAAAATGAGTCCACTTTGACTACACATTAAACTTTATGATAACTTTTAACTTGGTTAAATGTCTTAGTTCTGTAGCTCTTGGGGATTTCTACTTTGATGCACTTTCTGTGGAGAAGGTTCAAAATTTAGCGTTAGTTTCATTTTTCTTCATTCTGACTTGTATACAATCAGATCAGAGTTCATATTCTAATATGAGAAAGGAACTGGATGAATCATTAAAAAGCAAAAATGTAACTACAGGCCCTTCACTTCTCAAATGTCAAGGGAGCTTTTATATTTTATGATGAACCACCACAAGCGTGACACAGTCTGGTGTGAGTGAATACAATGCTTGCTCTCATACGTGAGTTTGTTTTTGCTAACATGTTGGCTGATTACCACTGGATAAAGTGTTGTCGTGGGCCCAATCTGTCTCACTCACATTTTTTAGAATGTGAAATCCAAATCTAAAAGTCCATCACAAGTGGTAAGGCTGGCGAGGTGTGTCTGTACATGTGTGTGTGTGTGTGTGTGTATGTGTGTGTGTGTGTGTGTGTGTGTGTGTGTGTATGTGTGTGTGTGTGTGTGTGTGTGTGTGTGTGTTTTTGTGTATTAAGTGTGTGAACTTGTATTTGTGCATAATGTGCGGGCAAAAACAGCATTTGATCACTTCATGGGTGACGTTCCAGACACAAAGTGAGTCAAACTCCCCCTGTGGACAAATAGCATTACAACTTAATGCTGATTAATGACCTAAAATAAGACACCAGGGAGAAGCCACAGTCAAAGACTCCTACTCACTTCTCTGTCACTAAATCACCAGCACAAACAGAGCAACAACAGTGAGGTGAAATCAGAGATAGATTTATATTCAGTGCTGTTTCAGCTGTTTGACTCGGTAACATTAACGCTGCTTTTTCAGCCACAACAGTGCCCTCGCTGCATTCCCCTTTGGGAAACACACTGGAGATGGTGGTAGACTCGGTCAAGACATCAACAACCTGTTTTGTTTTTGCCTATTTATCAATTGCATATAAATGGTCTCTGCTTGCCAACAGGTTTGACACAGTGTATTTCCTCCACTTTCTTTTCCTACAACATTCACCCTTACACACAGTTTCATTTGAAAAATCACTGCTATTTTAAATTGAATTATAATTTATAAATGAATTCTAAATATTCATGCTACAGTTTAAAGGATATGGTTGGCAGGTTATTGTCAACGAATCATATGAAAAGGCCAAAACCAACAACGAATTGATCCTACTAACAAGTACTGCCTGTGTTACCACAGCCTGATAATAGTTTGTTTATTTGTGTTACAAACCTATACAAGTTTTCCTATAATGAAGTTAATTTGCAAACTCACTACTTTAGGTAGGCTTAATGGACTTAGGGCTGAGTTGAGGCAGGGTTGGGAGCTTGGAATGAAACGAAACATTACATTGTTGGGTTAAGATTTTTTTTTTTATGATTTGTTGACAATAAGAAAATAGACGAGCTACAGCCTTATCCTATAATTACACTGTGATACATTGAAATGTATAATCACATTGTATGTAACAGCACTGCATCAATTCATGTGTTGATTTGTGCCAAAGGTTTATCCTCTTATACTATGGCACAGTGGTGGTAAAAAAAGATGTAATCTATAACTTTCTACTTTAATATTCAGCTACAACTCCACAACTTGCAGAGGAAAAAATGCCTTATATAATTAAATCAATATGGGAGGTCTGTGTGCCATCTCTGCTTAGCACTAACAAGACATTTCAGTTCACCAGTGTGCGCCCTTCCTATTGTGTAAACACCACACCACGGGTTCCTGTCAATGACCCATGAAGTCACTTACACACTGTGTAAATCTCACCTTCAGACAGTGCTGTGTTTTCCGTCATAATAGCAATTACAGTTGAATAAATGGGAGTGAAAGACCATAGAGCCGAACAAGAATGTGAATGAATGGGTACCAGCAAGTACCAGTGTTTTCATAGCACCGCGGTCACATATTTTTCTGATGTTTGCCTGCATTTTCCCTGGCATACCACTGTGCAGGTTGTCCCAGTATGGGGTTGTCCGGGCCGTGTCAGGTGTCCACTGGGGAGCTGTAGGCTACAGAGCACACAAGCGTCAGCTGCCTCATTTACTGCCACTAATTTACTGGAAGTGGGTTGTGTGTGGGGCACAGGGGGTATGGTATGTGTTTGCTTTACACATGTCTATGTGTGTGTGTGTGTGTGTGTGTGCGCATGTGTGTTGTGTGCGTGTGTGGTGTGGCCTGCAAGCATGTGTGCCTGCATGATTAACTACAGTAGGGTCATTATTGTCATTACTGTAGCAGGAAGCTTAGTGAAGTGGGCTTTTCTATAACAAATCAATTCAGTTTTAGTTATGATTTTTGGAGGAAAATGTTGACTGTTTTTCTCTGATTATTATTGAAACTCATAGGTGGGATTGAGTATTGTGTGAAATGTGTATATACTTGTGTTTATCACTGTTTAAATACAAGACACCACGCAATAAATACAAGTTTTAAATTGAATTTGATTTAAAGACTTTAACATACAGTTTTCCCATCTTTTTTTATTTATAGTTGTTTTCTGCCCGACAGAATGGAATATGTTGTATATCATGTTGTTCCAGCTCTTCTTAGAAGCTACATGATGCTTGTAGGAAATATTCAAACCCAAGTCTCAATGTTGTCTATGGTTTCATCATCTCATCAAATGGAAATGTTCTCCATGTCTGACACATTTTCCCCCAAATTCAGCCCGATATTTCTTGGTACCTCCGCTAGAATCTTAAATAATATTCTGAGGGTTTAAAGTGCTCTTGCACATCAAGAGTTTGTTCTGACTCATTTACTGATGGAGGAGTTTTAAATCAGGAATCTGATAATAAAAATAAATACATAAGAGTAAATATTTGGTGTCCGCTTTTGGTTCTTGACAGATTTTGATACAAAATGCTACGGACACATTTTGGTTGGCACCAAATAAAAAGCATTGAAGTTCAATATGGTTCAATGCCTTCGTATCAAATAGTAGTAGTGAACTCCACATTGTCTACAGCTGTGTGCACATGCTTCTCTGTATGAGTGAGTCAGAGATGTTAAGCAAACCACTGGCATGTGGCTCTTACACAACAAATCTGAGCAGGCCACCATTCCTCTCTCAATCCCACCGCCACCCTCTCATCCCCAGCCCCCTTCCTGCACTGCAGCTGCAGTGTGTGTGTGTGTGTGTGTGTGTGTGACCACCCATGGTCTGTGCTGGCCAAGGATTATGGGGCTCAGGCTAACCCAAACCTTTTTCTCCACCACTTAACGCAAATGGCTAAATTGGTGCAGATGGCTTATGGTCAGGTAAGCTGGCGGCTCCGGCACTAGACGTATAAGGTAACTGTCTGTGATAGAGGGAAGAGAGACAGTTTGTGTATGTGTGTGTGTGTGCATGCACGCGCCTGTCGAGGGCCTTTGGAGATGTTATCTGGAGCTCATTTCTGTTTTTTGACTGGCATGAATGTGCTCTTTCTGCCCTGCACTTATAAAAGAATTTACTCTCCATGCTCTGTTGACCCCTGAGTGCACGTGTGTAGGCAAACGTGGGAAACAATTTCATTTTAGCCTTCTCCTTGAGGAAAAGACTACCCCCTCCTCATACTTTCTCCCCCGCATCCCCTTTCCACATTTTAATCGTTTCCATATGTCACACTCGAAGTGTGTCAACAGGAAGTGATGCGATGTCTTAATGTAATTATGCGTTGGAACATTTCCTTACGAAGATGTATATAAGCATCCAGATGTTGGATTTAACAGCTATTTCAAAAGAAAACAACTTCTGATTAAATTTTGTGACCTTTACGAAATGTCTCAGCAACATGTACTGACATCCTGTATAACACCAGGTATAACACCCAGGTGAAATATATAAGAAGAACGGTTGAACTTTCAGTCTTAGTTGTGCAACGGGGTCGATGATTGTACCATACACATAGTGTATTCAATCATCCACATACACACACACACAAACACACACACACACACACAGGCACACACAAACACACACACACACACACACACACACACACACACACACACACACACACACACACACACACACACACACACACACACACACACACACACACACACACACACACACACACACACACACACACACAGAGACATGGATATGTGCGCATATGTAAACAAACACACACATACGCCCATTTGCCTTTGTTTACAAGAGTAAGCCAAAGCAACAGGCTTCTGGTTTCAGGTAGTGTCTGGTAGGATTAAGTGCTGCACCCCTGGAGAATAAACTGTGAACTGTTGACTGGCCCTTGGAATCCATCACCGGATGAGAGAATAACACTTAAAGGGATAGTTTCCCAATTTTAAACCAGCTCTGTGTCATGGCAGTGTGTGCAGATGAGCAGTGTTTGGCTTCTCTCTGTGGTAGAAATCCCTGTGGAGCAGTGGAGGTCTGCTGAAATCCACAAGTCATTTGTTGGATTTTGGAGGACCTCCAATCCGGCTATTCTGACAAAAACAAGACAGACTTTTTTAAAATAGGCAATAACAAGTTTGGAAATGTATGACAAAAACACACGGGACTGTTTTATTCTACTCCTGTGTTATTACACTTATTAAGAGTCAAAATGTGTCACCTGTTCCCACTCACCACGTTGAATTTGTGGCTTATGGACCAGAGTTAATAGGGATAAGTCTTATGATCCCAATTGCACCAACAATGCTAGCCTGTGGATTAGCTGCTGACATTTTTAGGAGAAAGCAGAGAGTGGGTTAACAACACAGAGGGATTAGACTGTCCTCTGTAGAAGACTGTGGTGGCCCCATTGCAGTCCTGTGGCAGACACTCGGCTTATTGACTTACCAAAAGGACCAGTGGGCGTGACTTTGCTGGGTCACAGTTTTGCGAAATTTACTAAAGAATGCACACTCTTGACTGTCTACTTTAGAGGTCACTGCTTTTAGCTGGCCAGTGGAGCATTGACTGCTGGGTAACCAAACTGTAAACACACTTTGTTGATATGTACAGTTTCACATGCTACAATACAATTTAAATTCTAAATTAAAAAAGAGCTTTCAATATCACAACCAAGAGTAGGATCGGTGATTCCTTCATTTTAAGAAAATGATTGACATTTTACCATATGGCCTTAGTGTGGTACATTCCCTCAAAAATGTAAAAAAACAGGTCAGGGATATAAAACTAATGATCTGCTGATCTTTATGAATTAAGACTCGATCATCTTACAATGGAATAGCAGTCAGTGTTAAAAAAAAAGTTTAATGGAAAAATGGACAAATGTGAAATTTTGCACTAAATAAAAAAAATAACTTTAATAAGTAGGCCACATTCCTTCCTTAAACATTCAAGCTGAGGGCAAGGGTGATTCGTCTGAATTGGCTAAGGTAATGTAACTTTCAGGCAAACGAATGAATGAAAACGCATTCAAATTTGAACACATGTTCAAGCCAAATGTTATAATTAAAACCCCAAATCACATTTTCTGTAGTCAGAAATGTTGAAATCATAACAACACAACAGGGTGTCACAAATGCGGGCCAGTGACACTCCCACTGCCGTACAACCCTGTGGCCAGATCTACCTGAGTCTGTGTGAATTCAGCCTGAGAGTGCATTCAGCTTGTTTGTTCATTCTGTGATTTATGGCGGCTCATTATCAGTGGGCTGCAGGGGTGTTTCCAGATGCTTGCATTATCCAGTCATCCTTAAGATTTACTGTCAACAAGTACCATCATCCTGCAACTATTCTCTGCACATTTTACAGGCTCCTTATGTAATGGTTGTGCGTTAAGCTTCACTGACTCAGTGTCTGTCTTTAACACCAACAATGAGTATTCGTTAGCAACAAAGCAGACTGATGCTTTCTCCTTGGATGAAACACTATGATTTATTTGAGTTTTTAAAAAATTACCAAAAAACACAAGGAGCCAATAAATTAGTATGTTACGATAAAAACATACAGAGAGAGAAGGCTACCATTGGGTGTCAACACAGATTTATGTGAGGTTTGACTTCCACGAAGATGCTAAAACAGAAAACCTATTCTGTCAAACAATTAAGTGTATCATAACTAAAATCCATTTTGTGAAAGTTTTCACTAACACTGAGTAAGGCTGACACATTTCATGATGGCATTTTTTTTTTTTTTTGTTCTGGCTTGTTTTAGGTTTTTTTTTCTCTGCCGACTACAAGAAATGAGAAATCTATTTATTCAGTATGTCCTTCTCTCTCCTGTCCGTGGAGTGCTTTATGCAATGAACGGCTATAGCCTTGAATCGACAGGAAAAACAAGATTCCCTTGTGGGGGTTGAGCAGGAGTTCATTTTCCACATCCTGTTCCAAACACAAGCCTTTTATTTTTTCTTACACACTTTTTTTTAAACCACAGCAGGTCTGTGTTTGTCCCCATGTTACAGCTGTGCTCAGCAGAGGAGTGACCTTGGGGACAATGACACCATACAAAGTGGCTAGCGTGGCCGTGACCAGAGCCACTACTGGCAGCCCTTGTCAGACTGAATGGCGGTTGGTTTCATAGCCGACTGACTCATTATGACCTACTATAGTCTTTAAGCCAAATATGTGGGTGGAATATAGGCAAACATCATTATGCCTGATGCACAATGTATTGACTATTGACATAGGACAGGAGTAAGAGTGAGAGTGGGAGCAAAACTAAAGAGATCAATTAAAGGCAGTGAAAGTGGCAAAAATACTGAGTCTTTTAGCTGCATGGGACGTTGAGAAGGTGTGGTTTTGGCTAAAGGATGTTTGGGGACTGTGAGGCTGCCAAACCGGAACACAGAGGAAGGACAGAGCAGAGATCTGCAAGTGACCTTAGCACGCAAACCACAGCACTCCTATTGTCCACCAAACTACAGACAGATAAAGAGCTATGTACATACACAACCAACTGATATGGAATTAAGTCTTCAGTCATTCTGAAATAGAAACATCGCTCAATCAATCATCTCCCCCAAAAAATCCAGACATGAAGAAAAAAAGAGATTTCCTTCTTATATGGCAGCAAAACCACCTAAGGAGATGAAGTTGTGTTTGGAGCAATGTTGCCGTGGAGACAGAATACAGATCCAAACAAAGGGTCAAAGGTTGCCCTGTTATGGAATGTTTACCAAAGACGATGAGGGGCAGCGCCTTCCTTGTCACCATACACTGTATACATAACATGTAAAACACCCCTGTGCTAAATTTAACAGACGGTCTGTGCCTGTTTCAGTAGCTGAGGTCTGTAGGGGATTCTGAGTATGTCTTGCTGGTGGGAACACTCCACGCTGAGGGTGAGTGATATGTTGTTTCCGACTGTAACACAGAGGAAGGTGGTCGGGGGTCAGCGGCCTCCACCCGCCTCTGTGGCTTGGCACATCCTCTGCAGCCACAGAGCTCTAAAAATAGAGCTGCATACCAAATGGATCTCACACTACGCATAACTTAAGTTTGTGACTACAGATTACACTTAGAAAGCCAAATTAATGACAGCTAATACTGCTTTGACAGGCAATCATACAAATCCTTTAGCCAGTACTACCCAATATTGAGAATAATCAAACCATGGATGAAAAAAAAATTGGATGAAAACAATTATTTTTCAAAAAAACAATTATTGCCGTTTTTCTCATCAATATGACAAACATGGGTTAGTTACAGATTCACAAATGTGAATATTTTCCACCTTCCCTACCGTGATTAAAAAACCTGACTGTTTGGGTTTAAGACTAGTAGTCGGACAAAAAACAAGACCTGATTCATTGAGAAAATAGTCAACAGATTAAACAGTAATGAAACAAATAATCTTTAGTGGCAGCCCTACGTACAATATACAGCCCAATCAATAGATACACATCAGTCTATAAACCAAATAAAAGCCACCTGTTGCAGCACAACAACGCAAGTCAAATAACATTGCAAGACACCTGGTACACTAAGCAAGTAATAGAAACCTGCCAACAAAAACACTCTGGGGCAAAGAATAGCAGTTCCACCATGACAAAAAAACACCTGCTGTGGCATAACATCCACTAGATGTTCACCCCACGTTCGATGCAAGAATAACAGCCACCTGCTGAAGGCTAACAATAGAGAGAAGCCAAGGACCTATTCGCTTGAACCCAATGCCTTGTCCACAACAGTAAGCGAATGACACTAAACATGCCAAGTCAATGTCAACTCATCACACTCACAGTTACCTCTTGCATAATCCAGCATAAGATGGAAGGAATGCAAATGCACAATGATAAACACTTCACGACTCCAAACTGCCTCTACAAACATAATCCCAAAATACACACGCACGCACGCACGCACGCACGCACGCACGCACGCACGCACGCACGCACACACACACACACATGAGACAGATACATTTCTTTCCCTGACTTTCTACACCAACGCTTTTCTGAGATGCTTTTTTTTTTTTTTAAATACCTGGTGCTGGACAGAAGAACATGTAAAAGCTGAGAAAATAGAGTCTGTACACTTGATAATGCTCCCATGATCATATAAGTGTCGTTTTGAGCTTCTGGAGAAGAGCTGCAACTCTGCTTTTAACATGAATATCAGCCGGTAAAATTTGTGTTCCTCAAGTTTCACTCGTATGGCCCGGAAGCATCTTTTTCTCCCCAAGGGACATCAAAAGCAGACTTAATTCCCCTCAAGTCCCCACATTCACTGATGGCACAAGATGGTGGTTCAAAACCATTTGAACTGCTAGCTTGGTTCTGTGAGGCTTCAGCATATGAATACCAGTAATAGATTTCTTAACTAAATGTCTTTGCAAAATACTGCAGGTTTTGGAAAATTATTTTTCACTGATTTCTTGGAGGGTCTTGAATAAAGAATTGCAGGTTTATATTTTTTACATTATATAATTAGCCAAGGATCAATTAATAGTGTAATAAAGTGACTGTAATATACATTAATTTACCTCCTGAAAAAGTGAATTTAGTCTTACAGTAAGTTACTCTTTAAGTAACATAAAAGCCAATGTATTGATGTCTTACTTCCTGACAGAATTCCAGATTTGAACGGAAATGGAGATGGAGATGTTTATTGTGGTACTTCATATACAGTATCAAGGTTTTGTTGTAATAGATCCACATACTACTCCCTTTAGTTGACAACTTGGATGTCTGCTCATAAATTACAAGAGTGTGTACAGTAGCAATATCTGTGTTGATGTTACCTTTAAACAGAATTGTGCTCACCATTGCCTTGCCAGAAAGATATATGTTGTTTGCTGTCCTGTGTAAGCTTGCAAATACCTTCTTGTTAGGAGTGATGTTGAGACACGTTTAATTCAACAAATGGAAATGCTAGTGAAAAAGTTATAAGGCCCACAGTCAGTGATTTATTATCTGGCAGTGTTTTTTATTTTCATAGTTTTTATATATACAGTACATTAGTCTGGCAGCACAAAGTTTGTTTTCAGTGTATCATGTTGGACGTGTGTTCACTGTAAATGGGGTGGACACGTAAGTAGTGAAAAAGTAATAATCCACAAACCCTAAAATAAATCCTGTTATTCTGAAGCTTCTAATGTTGAGCTTTTGTAATCAGAGGTATTGATTAAACTTGATACATTTATTTAAGGCTATAGAAGGTAGATGCTGTCATTCTGTGGAACACAACTGTGATATTGAAACCTAAACCCTGGTTCTTCCTCACATCTGCCTTGTGTTTAAATAATCTAAAGGATTTGTATTGTCTAGCTAAAAAGATTAAGTGGGATTCCAGACACTTTAAGTTTGAAAGGACACCACAGTCCCTTCAACTATTAACCACTGAGAATCCTCTTCATGAAGTCATCATCTCTTTGTATTCGATCAATCAGCACCCACCCTGTGGAGGCTCCACTGTAAAAAGCCTCCTATTAGGCGCAGTGAAAGCACTGTTTACCCAAGCTTAGTGAGTTACCTTTGGTTACTGCATGAGTGGAGGTTGTGGAAACAGTTGGCCACATCGCACATCGTAGAGCATGCCGCTCTTTGTCCCTTAAAGTAACCATCACACGAGTAAAATAGTGCTTTCCTGAGACAGTATCAGAGTTGTGACATGCAACCAGACAAAGGAATTGTCAACAAGGAATTGCGAAAGATAATTCAAGAATGTGAGACGTCCTTTTCATCAAGGAATTTTGACGTTTCCTCAGGTTGAGATGTTTTGTCCTAGTTAGCTAAGAGAAGAGTGCCTAGTTCGCTGTCTACTGGATGGTCACTTTGCCCTCAGTCTAAAGGCAATAGCAAAGGAAAGCTTACAAATTCATTAAGTGAGCAAGCAAGAGGTTTGAAGACAAACGTCTCACTGGGAGTGTGCCCCCCTCCCTTGGTCCCCCCTGCCCTGACTCTTCACCCTCAGACCCCCTTGTCTGACCTCTTTGTTGGGGCGAAGGGGTCTAGGTCTTTGGAAGCAGCTAATTATAGAGTTTTAATGTCTGCTTGGCTAAGCTCTGAGTGATGGGGGACATTCTTACAACTGGGGGATTCACTATATGTGTGTGTGTGTGTGTGCGTTTGTGTGCTTTTGTGTATGTATGTGTGTGTCCTCCCTGTGCCCTGTTTGCTGCTTTTATTTTAACTTTTTGTACCGCTATGTCTCAAGAGAAAAAAGTTAGCTTTATGAAAGACATAAAAGTTTAACAGTAACTCTATGCTCAACAAAATAATTATCCAAAAACAGCCACAACTACGCACAATTGATGTTTCAAGGTCTTAAAATCATTCAAATTGATTTAGAGGTCTGGTTTTATTAAAGTGTATAATTACTATAATTCCTCTGAATCTGGGACAGTTTGAAAAACTCTATGTTACGTTCGAAACGTAGACACAAAAACCTGGCCGTATTAGGTTAGATAAAAAACAAAAAAATGGAAACGAAGGAGGAAATAAAGAACGATGGTGAGGCATGGTAGTGGTAGATGGTGTGTGTGTGGTGTCTTAATGGGTCTCTAAGCAATCATGCTATAGATATTTGTAGCATGAAAAGTGCAGTCTTTCCAAATGTTTCACCTAATTACCTACTGATTATGGTTTAGATGTATATTGGCATAATAGAGCTCCTGACTTACCCCACTCTTAGGCTTTGCTCCAAGGGCTGGTGTAGGTCCTGAGGTGGAGGCAGCAGTAACATGTGGATGTGGGGGGAATTGTGATGCTGCTGGCACAGATCCTAAATGTAACTCCTGCACAGGTAAAAGACAAAGATGTTTTCAAACATCAGACAGACATGGCTATGCCTCATAATGGCCGCTAAGTCACAGATAAGATTACGGTAGATGAGGGAAGACATGAAAGAATGAATGAAGGTAATTTCTTGATCCATTGGGTGCAATAAATTCATTTAATAGAGTTATTTTAACTGCAGTAGAAAATTCAGCCAAATCCAGCAAGGCGACATGCAGGTGTGTACCAGGGGTTGTCGTCTATGGAGGGTCGGTGTGCTGTCCATAGAGGAGGTGGCACTGAGGGCATTCTCAATTTCCTGGTCCAACTGGTCCAGCTTCATCAGCAGAAGCACCATTGAGTCCAGACGAGCATGCTCACGCTGAACAGACAAATCAGAGGGAAAAAAAGTATGACTATTGCATTGAGCTCATGAATGTGGTACACACTGAACCCGAAATTGCTCCCGATTATTAGGCCAGCACCTCACAAATCGTCTCAGCCCTCTGCAAATTGTAAAGGGCTCTGTTTGTTAAGGTAGAAAAGCACCATATAGATGCAGTCCATTTACCATTTGCCTCCAAGGATGGAGGAAGCCAACTGGAATGTACTCTAAGGTTGGATCACAAAGTTGTATATGCGATGTTTCTGACATGCATAGGATGACATTTGTTTCCGGTGTACTTCACTGTTCAGTGTGGGTATGGCTTACACTTAACCATCAAATTATCTGAACATATTGAAAAACCAACTTTCAAACTTCTTAACTTGATCTGAACGAAGGACATTTGACGTTCATTCACTGATGCCTGTGTTTTCTGTTTGATGGTGCCGTTATCTACCACTAAACTAAACTGGATTGAATGAAACTAGATAAATCAGTAATAAAGGTTATATCCATTTAATTTGCAGTCATTCCAGTTCAGGTTACATTTTGTGGGTGACTACCTTTTCTTCCTGATCTCTATCATCTAATCAGTAATAAAGAAGAGAAAACTCGCTGGAAAGTCATACATTTTATAGATTTATCAGCTTGTGGCTGCCTGCTGATCAGTATGGAAGGAATAATAATAATGTCCAAATAATTAGGCTAATGTCAAACTGACTTTTGGCCCATCATGCCAAAAGAATTAAGGGGCTCAATTCCTTAACCTATGCTCACCTTTCTTTCCCTCGTTCTCTTTCCTCTTCCTTTTCAACTGCTGCTGATATAACTTTCACCCACTTCTCTTCTGTATCCATCTCCGTTCTGTACTTAAAATAGTCCTGGTTGTTTTCTCTACCTTTTCTGCACACTCGCATTTAATGCTTAATCTCTTTTGTATCAGCCATCTTCTAGCTCCATTTTTAATCTAATGATCATAAGACTTAAAACATTTCCCCTTAGCTCTCTAATCTTCACTGTTTAATTATCTGTTCTAACGCTGTGGTAACAAGTCTCACACTGACCTCAGGTGGTGTGTCTCCAGTAATACAAGCTAAATGACATACAATCCAGCCTACCTTCACATTCCACCTAGCATTCTGTCCTTGTTCGTCTTTCCCTCAATCCTGTTTTGTTTGATGCGATATAAACCCTTGTCTGAGGTTAGAAAACTTCTTAACACAGTATATGTTTTCATTTTCTTCAGCCTTTCTTTTATCCTGGCTCCGGGTGTGGCTCTCTGTCTGAGCTGCTCTTCCAAGAAGAACCCTGAGAAATTACACCACACAGCTGGTTAATTAGTCCCAAACAAACCTTGTTACAATCTCCACTAACACACCCTGTTAAACACTTTAAAAGGGTGAGCTCATGGGACACAGAGCCACTGTGATTTGTATGTTGATGCAAAGATATAGAGGCATGTTATAATGCGAGTATGAGCCTGGTTTTCATGTGCTGTGTCTTTCCTTACAGATACATTAATCTTACCGTTTCATGTAGGATAAAGTAAACTAAAAATATCCTGTCAAGAATCTAATGCGGCTCAATCTTGTTTTAGATTCTGATCTGCATCAAACAAGCCAAAGCTCCAGCCGTTGGTCTGCTCCGTCCCTAATAACGTCTTATGACTTGCGCTTTCATTTATATTCCAGTTAGTGCCCAATTAGCCTGTCAAAGCAGTTCCAATTGGGTTTTCCGAGATAGCAAATAGACACCGAGGGCCATGTGTGTCATGGAAATGGGTCTCAGATTGATGCATTCATTGGCATTCCACACTAGTTGCAGCACACGTCGCTATGTTCTGTCTCCTTGGCAAAGTATCACAATGAAGCATTGTATTGTCGTAAAACAATGACATCTTTACGAGGCCTCACTGAATGAACAAAAGCATCTGGCTCTAGATGGCAATAACAACCGCAGAACAGCAGAATAAAAAACAAGTGCAGTGCAATGTCAGGCGCCTCAGAAAGGCAATGTTTTTTCGAAGGGCATTCTGGTGGTTTGGGTGTTCTTAGGAGGTTTCTTTGCTCTCGTTCCCATCTTTTGAGGTTTCTGTTACATTCCTCTCCACTTCCTGTTTTTTGAGATGGGAGACAGTTCCCACAGTGTTTGAACTCTCAGACCCCTCCTTCCCCTTTCCTTGCTTTCTTTTTCAAACCCCCTCTTTGACTCGGTGGCCTGCATCCCATTTCTCAGACCTGTCCATTAGATGAGGGTCTCTTTCTCTCCCGGGCTAAACATAGTGTGCAGATAATCTAGCTTTAAATTCTACACATACACTCATGTTTCATCAACAAACAGAGACCAAAAGTATGAGCATTTAATCAATAAATAATACAGAAAGGCAGAAAAGGAGACAGAGAGAGCACCAAGATTATAATGTTGCCAATTGTTCTACTGTCAGATAAACGACAGTTGAGCCAGTGTGGCCCTGAGGTCAGGATAAATCCTTGTTGCTAAAACAAATAAACAGTTACAAAACCCAATATCAGGTTAATCTGAAGCCATTATGCAAACCAGATGGGTTGATTTTACAAACTGAATCTGCAACAACAACACAGTTCCCCGCAGGACATAATCATTTGTTAGTACAATATCTTGTCAGAGATAATTCCAGGTTGCTTTTGCCATTATCCACTAACAGATAATAACATAAGTTCTGTAATTTCCGTCATGATATTCATGATATTCCTCCTTTTTCTTTATGCTAAGTACAGTATGTTACCTCCCTTGAGGATGATAATGTTAATTTTTACTGCATAATTTCTTTCTTGTCTTTGTGACCTTCCCTTTCTTTGCAAAGCAGCATCATACCGTATGTAAATACACCCACGGTGGTAGCCCTGT
The DNA here is from genome assembly GCF_963691815.1 of Echiichthys vipera. Classification (NCBI taxonomy): domain Eukaryota; kingdom Metazoa; phylum Chordata; class Actinopteri; order Perciformes; family Trachinidae; genus Echiichthys; species Echiichthys vipera. Next base: position 19,530,813 of record NC_139827.1, read on the forward strand.
GGTGCTGTCAAAGAGGAGGCAAGCCATCACCATATGGTGAATGAATTGCCTTGGTGCCTTCCAGTTTAATGGCTCAACTCCAGAAGCCATTTTTTGAAAGTCATCCTAAGATTGAAACTGTAGCCAGTGGTAATAAATGCAGCACTGGCTTTTCCCTGTCCCTGCTCTCTTGTTTTTGGCAGCTGATGAAGTGACGTCAACATTGGTCATGACTGAGAGGGCCTCCAAAGTTTCTATGCACACACAGGATTTAAGTTTAAATAATGCAGTGATATAATATCTGAGATTGCCCAACCCATAGGCTTTTCAGAGCACAGATACAACCAGAGTGTCAGTGTGTGACCCATCATGCCAATACTATGACTGGTTGAATATGTTACCATGCATTCCATGTAAGGTTAAAAGACATTTATCGAATCCATCTTTGAAAAGGGGACTGTGTGTTTTAACAACAGAATGACATCACACATTATCTGTGTGAATGCATGCAGAGCTAATTCATTAAAAATACTTTGAAGCAAGTTCAAAACACAATAAACAACTGAACATGACCAAACGGTACCATCCATCATTACCAGTGTAGCATATTGTCCTGCTGTATAAACCACGCATCCCACGGTCCACTCACTGAACATCAAGCCAATATCGCCACGTTGCACGCTTCAGTGTAGCACTCTGCTCATGACATCCTATCACAAGAAACCTCTTAAAATAACTGATTATGCTGTTTATTTAATACTGATATACAATGGAAAAAACTCTAAACAATAAAAAACACTACATTATAGTGCCTGATAAGCCATTTAAATGTTTCTGTAACCCCTTTAAATGCAAAAAAAACCCTTGAAAACAACATAGGATTTTAATATAATCTCTGTAAGAGTAGCTGTTCACAAGCTGGTGATCGTCTTTAGCTACAACGTATCACAATAATCTAACATTCAACAATATGGTACTTGTCTAAACAACATGCCTGCTTAATGCGCCCTGTGTAGAAATAATGGATTTCTTGTTGTCATTCCAGAAAGGCCAACACTGCAGCTACTAATAGTGAATAAATACTGTGTTCATTCTCAGGCCGTTGCATTGCTCCAATGAGCCGATACAGCTTATACATTTTTTGGCCCAACAAGCACGCTAGCTAGTGTGTAGATAGTACAACATACAGTATTTGGAGAAAGCAGTTAAAGCTTTTCATCCCAGAGATTACATGAGTTTCCAAGCCCCTCTGCGTTCATAGTCTTCATGCCCTTATAGGACCTTGTTTTGCAATGAGTAGTTCTGCAAGGCTGTGAGAGTGAAGTCATTGTTTTCCGAGACGCTTGCCAGAGTGTGGGACAAAAATCATTAGTGGGCCGTACATGCCCAGTAAGTGTGAGTTCGTTTTTTCAAAAAAAAAAAAGGAACTTCATTTTGAGGTTTTGAAGTGCCTAAATTATGATTAGTACACGGAAACTAGTCATTTAAATAAAAATCATGATCCACTGCATTCCTTCTACATCTATATTCAATATAGCCTTACCTTTCTCATGCGTACTTTGACCACGTTGTCCTCTTTTTGATCTCCAAGCTCATTCATTCCATCTATAACTGGACTGGCAACTTGTGTGTCACTGTAAATAATTGTGTGTGCAGCCTCATCTGGAACCTCCACTCTCAAGACTCTGGCTTCTGGCCTCTGGTGTTCCTTCTGACCATCTGCCACCTCGGGGCCAGGTGACTCACTGAGGTAACAACCAGAGGCTTGGTTGCCATGGAGTCCATCTGGTGAAAGCTCATCGTTGACCTCTGCAGAGCATGGTGGCAGGTTTTCGGTGTTCTGCTCAGTAGCTGCATGTTTATCATCAATATGGGAGTGAGTAACATGTGGATTTTGGATTAAACCTGAGGCAGTATTCTTTTGGGGATCAGGTGCCTGGGTGTCATTTGACTCGACGTGGCTAACTTCTGGGATAGTGTCCAGTTTTGAACAGCAATTTTCCAACTGCAGAGCTATGGTTTGATCCTCTTGGCAAGCTAACTCTTTGGACACTGGGCTTTCATCAGTGTTTTCTGTTGGTCGGCTTACAGAGGTGGTCCTTTCTAAATACTGGTCTGCACACTGAGTAGTGTTTGTCTGTATGGGGTTTCCTTCTGAAAATCCACTATCGAGTTTATCATTTGGCACATTTCTGTTAACTGTCGTAGAGCAACACTGACCTTTGCAACAAATATCAGATGACGGGATTGGCTCACACCTGAGTTCTGCTGCTTTCTTGCTGCCTTTTGCCTGTGCACTTTCCTCTCGAGGCCCTTTCGTCACTGTCGTTTCAACAATATGCTGTCCCAACAATGTCTGGTGGGATATTTCACAACCATATGCCTGATCCAATACCCCAGTGCAGTGTTGATGATCCTTCTCTCCTCCTTGAATGTCTCTTGAGTGATGTTTAAATCCTGTATTTTCATTCAGAGCCTCCGCGTCATCCAGCTTGTCAGAAGAATCTGCGCTTTCAGTTAGTCCTTTGTTACATACTTCCTCTACTACTAAAGTCACAAGTGGTCCTGCGGTTTTGTTAGCCGGTGACATCACATCGCCAATCTCCATCGTATTAAATGAACTGTGCAGCACACCAACAGGTAAGGTTACACTTGCATCAGCACGGCCAGAGGTGGAAATCTTCTCTTCCTCTACATCTGGAAGGTCAGTTTGAGGTTCCAGTTCAGCAGCAGAGGACTGGTTGAGTGCGACCTCAGATATTTCAGGAGGTCTGCTGTAACCCTCTGTATGGCTCTTCTTTGTTTCCTGATGATCTGGACGTTTGCCAGGCTGGTCACCAGCAGATCCCGACAGTAAAGGCCCATTGTTTGAAGAGATAGAGATGCATTGTTGCTCTTCACGTGAGATATGTGGACTTTTAAAGACATTATCGTCATTGCAGATGTTGGAACTTTGGCTACTCTCTGTGCCAACTTCACATTCACCATTGATCGCTGCAGTCACAGCGAGCAAACTATCAGTTGCACAGGAAATATTTTCTCCAGACATCCCACTGTTTGAGTCACAGTGAAATTCTCCAGACTTCCCAATGCTTGTGATTTGGAGATGCCCTGATTCAGAGGCCTTTTGGGGAATATTAATGTCCACCAACTCATGAGGGCCATGAACAGACTCCTGCAAATCTAGTGGAACTTTTACATTACTTTCCATCAGCTTTAACTGTTCTGATCCAGTATTATCATTTACAACAGAAGCAGTCACCTCAAGTGTCTGATCCTGGTCCTCTGTGGGCAGTTGGTGGCAGCCCTCTGGCATGGAGGCACACCTTGTCCTTCGACCTTGTTTGAAAGCCCCTGCTCCCATCCAAGGTCCCTTACTGTCCACCCCATGACAGCAGACAAGGTCCAGATCATCATAGCTGTACTGTAAACCTGAAGCATGAGTCACATGCTCCTCCCAACTTCTTTTCCGTATGGCTACTGGCATTGCTATCCCATAGAGCTGCTTTAGATGCCAGGTGAATATGGAGAACCAGATCTGCTGCAATCCAAAAGAGAAATGGAGATAAGAAAAAGCCAGTGTTTGCAAGTTATGAGTGCTTACAGTACATTCACTGAATGTGCAGATGACAACATGGTAAAAAGTGTTTCAATTTCAAATTAAAGATGTACTCCAAAATAACTTAGATATGTTGTTTCTAGCGGCAGTAAGATGAAATTGCAGGCATGCCTGTTCTTTCAGAGTCCTACATCTTGTTACGTTCAAGATCCAAATGTGTGTTGACCTTTTATTTATTTTTTTTGCTCTTTTGTAAACTTTATTGAAACACATTCACCTCTCTACTTCCGGTTAGTCCCCTATATGTTACCCTCTTAAATCCATACTCACACACATGTTCCTATTATATTTCTACCCTTACCGTACCCGCTTTCTGATTACAAGTGAACACAGCATAACTGTTAGTGCCGTGTTCAGCCCATGGTTCAGCTGACAGAGCAACCAACAGCGTCACTAACATGGCGGCCTATTTACATCTAGAATGTCACCACAGACACGGATATTGTAGTGTCAACAAAAAGGCAAGTAGAGGTGCCTTCATTAATGGGTCATATGATCACTCACCATTCTTTGTTTCTCTTTGATAGATAGTAACTTATAAGACAATTAAATAGATGAAAATCTTACAGAGTACAACTTTAAACAGCTAAGGAGTAGTGAGTGAAAGTTCAAGAGGGGCGTCATCATACTGCATTCACTATTCCCTGGAAAGTATAAACTCTTCTGGATCTGTGACAGAATTCCCAGTTATGCTAATCAAACATGGGATAATCTTTTCAAGCTTAGCTGTTCCAAATTTCACATTACAACATGCCAACAATATTGAATGTACTAAATCTGGAACAGTTGGTTTTTCCTGTTGAAAAGCTTCCAAGAATAAAAGCAACAGAGGTTCCTGTATTCTGAAACATCCTGATAATCATCGAGATCAGATGTAAACGTACCTTGTTTACTTTCTAACTTCTTTACACTGAACTGTGACCAAACCAGTTTGTTAAATTTGCACTACCAACCTTCAATACCCATTAACTGTGCAAAAGTGGTCTGAAAAATTCAGGGGGTTGGTAAACTGTCATTCTGTATCTACCCATGCAACTACAAAAATGAGAATGATGTAACTAAAGGGAGCTAAAACTGCAGATGACAGTCAGTGTCCCTGAACAGCTGGGTCTCCGCAAGCAAAAATTACCATAATATATACTGTGTGGGTCCTATTACATGAATCAAACCAAGCTCTACACTGCGCTCTTCTTGTTGTTCGAAGTCAGAATGTACAGAAGTAAAGGAACAGGGATATAACAAGCAGGGTGTACTCAATAAAGCTTAACATCTGCTAAACTAAAAAAATAAAACATCATGATAGAAGAGTATTACAGTAAGTGACTGAAAACTACAGACTTCTAATCTAATTTCAATACAATTTTTCTATCAATGTTCATACTGTATGCAAGAGTTAACACATCTAAAAGTTTCCTAAGCAGTTAAAGTATTTATCAAAATTTGCAACAGCCATTTTTTCCACTTTTTCACCTTTTTGTTTCCTCAGGAGAAGAGCCGGGTGGTACCAACTGTCATCTGCACCCTCTGGCATGAACCTGCTCCTGGTTATTAGTTAAGTAGGGGAGGTTACAAAAATGTCCCAAAGCAGTTCCTGCTTTACTTGCCCTCAAACTGACAGAAAACTGAAACCTCAATAGTTTTCAGATATTTTATACTGGAGGAACAATGTTTACTTCTTGTAAATTCTACAGTGATAACACAGTGTTTGACAATATAATCCAGTATCTATTAAACAGCAGGTGATAATCCAACAAATAGGTTCATAGATCCAGCAACTGTTTTGAGTACAGTTATCCAGAGATGTTGCCTTTTCATTCATCCACTGAAAGCGATGCATCCTTGTTTGGAAAGTAATATCCCATCGCTTTTCAAGTGACTTGACATCCGTTATATTTTGTAAGCAGCCCTCAGTCTAGGTTTCTGCAAGCAATTTTCTGGACTCCCGTCAGTATTTTCGCTGTAGAGTTGTCAGAAAGGCAGTGAAGCCCCCAAAGGCAGGCAGAGAGCCGGGGAGCAGGGAAAAGTCCAAAGACAACTTCCATCTTGATCACATTAGAGTTTTTGCTGACGCTGAATGCCGAAGAGTTGGGGTGGTACAAGAGGGGCAGGGTTTTCTTTTCCCCCACTCCACCAGTGCTCTCCTCAGTTCTATCCCTTTCTCATCAGGTCTCCTCCCCGCTGGTTTTGACAGTGAGTCTGAGTCACATCCTTGGAGCCCCATCCCCCGTCTCACAACCCACCCTCCGTCTCACAACCCACCCTCTATACGCATTATTCACTCCACCCTCCTCTAATGTACTTTTTCTCCTCACAATTTTAAAAACTTTCTCTCTGCTTCTTCCCTTACAATTTGTCTCTTTTCTCTTTTCAGTCAGTGGACTTTTCGTGTTCTTCCTTAGTTTGCTTTTTCCTTAAGCTAGGCAAGGCTCCCACCAGTTGGTTTAGATTAGTACCAGACAAGCTGCCTCGTAAGACCTCTGGCTGTGGGCCAAAAGAGATTGCTCTAATGGTTTGGAAGTTATTTTCGAGGCATGTTTTTTTAATGTTATTTGTCATCTTGTTACTTTACAAGCATTCTTCAACAAACACACTGGCACTTGTGAATAAATATAATAAGAAGATCAAAGAAAGATATTTCTGATATCTCTGTTTTAGAGTAAGACTAAGGGGGAAAACATTAAAGGACTCAAATGTCAGAAATGTATTCCCTATGTAGTCATTTGTCAGAGGCACAGAGGAGAAGCCAAGGATATATACAGTTAATGTTACATCCAGACAAATGTTAATCAGCTAATTTAGTCTCTGACGTTGGATTGAGACACTGGTTGTAAAACAAATTATATATTCTACAAACTTCCATTTTCAGACATTATCTCCAGTCAAAAACCACAAGGATCCCAAAACCTCCTAATTTACATAAAATGTGTGCTTCATAAAATCAGAACATTCTTACAACAACAACAGCAACGATCCAAGTGATCCATAAAGTTATGCTACCTCATTTAACAAACTCAGGCTATGACCAAAGTTATCAGTAGGGTCAGCTGCATAAAGAGCAATGTGTCAAAGTGACAGGGACAACGCAAGCACAAGAGAGATCTGGAATGAACCTCCCTCCAACTGTCCCTGCAACCCCAGCCTCTGACCTTTGGGTCATCCAGATGTGAGGTAAGGCTCTGGATGGAGCTTTTCTTAGGGGCCTCGCTGGGAAACTGTACACTGCCGACAATTTTGGCTCTCCAGGGACACAGATGGTCGTGCTCAAGGGGAAGGATCCAAGTTCAACAAGACTCCTCTGTAGCATGTCACATGATGCGCTTTGTGGTTTTGCGGGAGTGCAGTGTAACGAAATGCAGATCTTTTTGGCCACAGTAGCTTCAATCCATGGATATGGCTGGCGATTGAAGTGCAGAGGCCGACACAGAGCATGACTCAGGCTATCCACTCATTACCTTCTCCTGTAGACATCCAACACAGGCCTATAATTTAAAAGTATGCCTCCCCTCTGATGATCCTACCATCCCGAGCAACCACGGGGCAACTGTTCTGCGTCACAATCTGATCCATCAGTGACGCTGTGCAAACACATGCTAAATCAACATGAGTGTGACTATATGCCCCTCAGCAAAGTGTCTTTATGTACAAACAAACAAAATGCAAGTCTACAGGCATGCTTACATCCTCTGCAGCGGGCATGTTGCCGCTTCTGTGCCCAATGTATTTTGGCCGTAAGATAAATTGTTTAAATGTTTATAATCTACAGTAAGTTAAACATGTTAACATTAGGGCTGCAACTAACGATCATTTTCATTTCAGGCTGGGCGATATGACCAAAATATTCCATAATATATATATATATCTCTTTATATATAAAGATATATATGAAGATATAGCATGTTGTCTGGTAATAAAAAAATATAAATAGTCTATATGAAATAACCACATGGTAAGCCGATGTTTTTACTCCTATTTCAAGTGAAACTGTTTTCCAGCTATTATGTTTACATGCAAGCACGCATAATTGTACGATGTAAAAACGAAACTGCCTAAATGATATTCCTGAGTATCATGAGTTAGTATGTGTGCTTTTATTAAATTATTGCCCAGCCCCATTTTCTTCTATCGATACATTTTCCGACTATTTTCTGGATTAATCATTCGGTCTATAAAATGTCGGAAAATTGTGAAAGATCTTTATCCGAATTTCCCAAAGTCTAAGGAAAGCAGGAAATCTCCATATTTGCATGAAAAAATTGCTTCAACGTTGAATAGATTATCCAAATAGTCGGCAACTATTTTTCTGTCAATAAACTACTCAATTAATTGTTGCAGCTCTTCCTAAAATGCCAACAATCGACTATAACTTCACAAAACAGTTTGAGATAATATGAACTGAAATAGACTGTTTTTTGTGTGCAGTCTTTTTTGGAATCTGTGTAAAAGACTAAAAGTTATTTCAGAGTTTTGTGTGTGTTTATTTGCCCCTGAAGACTCATCGCTACAGGCCAGACTCTGTCCAAGTCCCACATCACAGAGGATGACATGAACATTCACGTAGGCATGCAGCATCATTGGTCACATGTTTAGAGCAGTCGCATACATGGTTAAGAAAGACCTATTCATGATTCACCCTATAATCCCCCGCTGTTCGACCCCTCAGCTTCTTAAGTGGAGCAGTGAGGGTCCAAAGGAAACAGCCTCACATTCCTCACTGATATAGTTTATTATTGGAAAAATAAGCCAGTCTAAATCATGGGCATTGAAGAACACAGAGTGTTTGCCCATATAGGAAAATGTAGGTGACGCTTGTAGAGGGGAAAAAAAGCAAAACAAACCCTGTCCCTCCCATTACGGAGTCATTTTGAGTCCTAGCATATACAAAGAGGGCTTTGAGAAGATTTTGTTGCACCCATTTTAGGCTTCTTTAAATAACCTTTTTCTACACTAAAAAGAAACCTAAACCAAATACCAGAATCTCATCTGAACATCTAAAAATAACATTAACAACCCACATCGAGATCCGTGCATTCCCTTTCTGTCACTTGCTATGCCCTGTGGTTAACAACTCCTTTTCAAAAGCTGAGAGTCATGCCGGTTTAAATAACAGTGTTTGAGGAATGGGTGGGAACTTGAGCAATAGTCTTGAATGAAACAACCCAATATAGATGATGCAACTTCAGAGCATTTAGAAAGACAGTTGAGGCTCCATTGCGGTCTTTTTTAAAAAACATCTTTAATCATCCGATTCTAAATGCAATAAGTCACCGTGGGAGAAACCGAGGGGGCCTTGGCCACTGATCACGGGTTACAGTGTGACTACTGCCGTGGGAACAGGAAGTACAAGTTATTGAGGATACAGACCATACCAATCTCCAGACTAAAATAATCTATCTAATCTTCTTGTGAGAGGATCTGTGTGTATGTGTGTGCACAATAGACAAGAGAGAACGTTATGTACTTTGTGTGTGTGTGTGTGTGTGTGTGTGTGTGTGTGTGTGTGTGTGTGTGTGTGTGTGTGTGTGTGTGTGTGTGTGTGTGTGTGTGACTGCTATAGAATACTGTTTAAACATGTTTGGTTTGTCAAATCAAATGATACGGACTAGTGTCATATGGGCTTTGTATTTTTATAAGTGACAGTGGAAAACACTCTCACATACTGGAAAAAAAAGTCCCATGAGTGTCTCATGATTGTATACTTCACGTCACTAAACATAATCATGTAAATGCCAAACCATCAGCACTAATCATTGGGGAGGAAAATCATTGTCTGTTAAGGCTCAAATTATTTTCCCCATTTTTTGTGCATGCATCAGCATTGTTATCTGCTAGAAGCTGTCATAAATTTACCTTTCATCCGGTTTTGAGTCACATTTTTACAACACACTTTTATATTATATGTGCTTTACTAGCGGTCTGGATCGTAAGTTATTAGAGAAATAAGTCGAACAATTTACCTGCATCTTAAACAGACAGTTCCATATGGGTCAAGGCCAGGCTAGTCGGCAACAACAGCTGGATTTCATCTGCATACTCTGACTCAAACAAATAACCTTATAACCACATACACCTGAGCACATTATGATCATATGAACATCATAATCTAGTATACTTAAATTGGTTTACCATGCAGATGTTTAACTTTGCTTTTTGTTTTTGACCTTTTCTTTGATATTGACACTCACACAAAAACATATCACTTTTCGTGAAATGTTACTCATGAAAGAAAAAGGAACTGTCAGTATTTGATTGGTGCTGATGTTTTCTTGGAAGATGTAAAAAAAAAAAAAAAAGGGTGCAACGTAGACAGTCCAAATTATTTGCCTTTTGGAAGTCGTCACATTTTTTAAACAGCTTGAATCTTGAAAGCATCTGAGGACGGAGACACATAATATTTATCCTCTTGTCTCCTAGTTTATGAGGAATGATTCTTGAGCTTGGACCAGACCTTGTGAGGGCCAGCATAGTGACGCACTACACCCCTCACCCCGGATTCTGCTGAACATATGCTGTGCTGGCATTGACTCTTCCAGTAGAGATCCAGGAAAACGTGTTGTCCTTGGACACCGTTGCCACAGCAGCATCAGCAGGAAATACTTGAGATGAAGAGTCAGGAGATGAGGGGCCAGGAGCTTTTTCATCATCAAGACGAGAGAGACCTCGAAGCACTTATGTTTCTGCTCCATGTTAGTTTGCATTTTGGTTCCAAATGTAACCGCCCAGTAACTGACCTTGTTCACTCACATACATAGTGACATAATCACATAGTATAGCATTTATTATAGCATCATGTGTTCTGGTCCTGCAAAATCTCCATGTCTTTATTTGTATATTTAATTTAATCCATAGTGACACAATAACACCTATTATTAGGTAAGAGGAAAATGTGCATGTGTGTTATTATTATTTATAAAGTCTAAGGCTGCAGGAATTTTGCACTTGTCAGGGACACAATTGTACCTTCATAGGGTGAAATGTGGATAAGATTGCCACAGTTAAATATTAACCCTCCCTTCTGGTCTTCTAGGGGTAGAATAATTTTATCGTGCAAGGCTAGTAAAAGGACAATAATATGCAAGGTGCTTCATTTTCAGGAAAGTGTTTGACATCCCAGCCCACTCAGGAAGTGCATAGATCAGAAAACCTTCACTATGAGGAGAAGAAACCTCTTGAAACATAGCAGGCAGGATTCCTTCTGGATAATGATGCTAATACATACATCAGACTCTTGTCAGGCGCCACAAACGGCTACATTTAAAAAAAAAATACTATGTCAAACCAACTTCAAGCATGGTGCTAAGAGCACAAATTGAGGTTGTCAGGGCAGCAATGGTTGTTCCTTCTGGGAAGAAATAACCATGCACAAGGGGCCTTTTTTTTCATAAACATAAAGATGCTTAAAGATACAACACAGAGGGACAAGATTCAACTGGAATTCCAGGTCACTGACCTTTGCCTTTACTTGGACTTGTGAATATGTGCTCCTACCACATGCAGTGATGTTGCACAGTGAGCGAGGACACCATGCGTCAGCTGGAGTGCCAGTCTCTTTTGTCAGTGGGCGGTCCAGCTGCGGGGCTACCTGGAACGTCTGTGAGGAATTAAAAAAATATATTGATGGAAGAAACTGGCTGTAATAACATAACCCAGGCTGCTGGGGGCGACAAACCCCAATATATTTATCAATATGGGGAGTTGGTGTACCTTCATGTAGATGAAGAAACCATCTGGTATTATAAGATACACATTTACACACAGGTACATCGTCAACTCATTTAACAAAAACAAAAAAAAAAACACATGCGGAACTGATGTACAAGTGTCCTGATCTGTTTGGTCCACGTTAGTGTCACTCACAATGATCTATCATCTGCCCTTTAACGGCAACATTTAACCCTCAACATCTCAGTGTAGATTTGTCCAAAGGGAGAGACTGTTCGCACATGAGGAAATAACGACAACTGAAGCCAATTCAACACAAATTGCATAACTTGAGTGAAGACTAATTAAACCCGAAGCTCGTCATGAACTCACGCTGTGTGGGGTGAAATGGCAGCCGAAAGGTGCCTAAAAAACGGGATTCCTGGTTAATTTGAGTCAATTAAGCTACTTTCTTCTTTATAATCTTGTTTTCTGCCAATGCGAGAGACAAACGTGGCCACAGAATAATGTTCATCCACACTTTCTTACAGTAGTCTTCATTACTCCATTACTCCAGCAAACGGCGCCAAATTCAACACGTGTGTCCTGTTTTACATGTCTCTGCAGTCTACAGACACATATGCTGCTTTCACTGCACACTGTAATTGTCTAAATCCTGAATGTACTTCACTTTTGATAACAACAATAAGAAGAACAACAAGATATAAATACATTATATGGAGTTGCTGTAGCCTTTATATTGTATAATGATGTAAGCATAATAATAGGTTTCGTTTAGAAAAGTGTCCCTATTTTGTTTCTCACTATACAAAGGCTAATATGTTACACTCCTACATACCCTCATCAGAATCAGCTTTAATGGCCAAGCAAGTGTGAACACATACACGGAATTTGACTCCGGCTTTTATTGTCAGTCTCAATTTATATACACAGAAATAGACATACGATAACAAAAAGGAACAAAGGTAAACATAGACATTTTACTAATATGTACAGACATAAATAAATTAAGTACATATTTAAAGAAACTCATTGCAATGAAATTGTACACATGATAATAATGCAATGCATAGTGCAATGGGTGCTGTAATACATATGGGATTATTACTGGGAATTGTCAATGAGAATTCACGAGATAACCAAGGACGTCTGGCTTTTAATTTGGTCTCTTTAGAGATGTGCATTCAATGTTACTATTACTAATTAAAAAATAATAATAATAATAAAAGATGCTAATTGTTGAATCTCGGCGATTGCGGTATTTTTAAATTATAATTTTGATATTTCCGACAGCACGTGAAGGCAGCATAATTACTTTGGCTTCTTCCGCGTTTACCTGCAGCTCAGGGAGTTTCACGAATGGGCGTTTTTGTTTCTGAATCTATAAACAAAAGCTGTACATTTGTGTCCTCACGTGGGTTATTACAGGTAGAAAGAAAAAAGAAAGGGGAGGCAGAAGGGAAAAGGACATGAGCTGAAAAAACTTTCACCGAATGAAAGGCACTTAAAAGTTTTCTATCCGTCAAAGTTGTAAAGTTGTAGGCTACTGCACGATGGGATGTTGTAACAGCACCGCGGTAAGTTATCTTACGTTGAAATGAGATGGAAGTATTGATAAATTGTGTTTTTAGAACTCGAAAGCTGTCACGCTCAGTCGCAGGGGAGTCTTGGGACGACGCGTGTAACGACAGCGTCACTTTTTTCAGCAGTGGCAGCAGTTTGTTTTACAGCAGCAGCAGCAACAACACATTGATTTGACTGCTGATTTTGGAGCAGCACGGAAGAAGCATTAGCCGCAACAAAACACAACTCAGGACATCTGTCAACTTTTCATTGTCTATTATTTATGCCTTGGCAGAGCAAACGTGACTGGAAACCGCTGGAGGACCGCAGCTGCACGGACATCCCATGGCTCATCATATTCATATTGTTTTGTATTGGGATGGTAAGGTTGTTTTTGTTTTGAGTAATATGCGTTTACTCTGTTATTATGTCAAATAAATGCAGTCTAATACACCAGATATGCAACAAGTCTTACATGCATATGTGTGTAAAAAATGTAAATTTTTGTTAAAACTTTTTTTAGGTGGGTTGACATTCTGGAGACTAGTTTGTGCAGCTGTTGCATTGCTTTGCATTAATATCAGGATATTGTATTGCAAGTTAAACATTATCACAAACTACAGCTTCCAAAAAGATCATAAAGTTGAATCAACACCTGTAAGTAGGGTTTATTGCAGAATTATTGCATTACACAGCCTTACTATTAGCTTATAACTAATATACAGACACTTTTGTGTATATACGCATGTATGTTTATAAAATACTATACTGAACAATTGATCGATGCGGAGAAAAAAAGCAGTGATGTGGTAATTTTAATGCAGTTACTAACTGTTGCTTACCTCAGCAACAGTTGTAAAATACATTTAGGTTTGGCTAAAACTGACTCATAGTGTTGATTCAGTTTGTGGTGCTGTGAATTATATCGTGTTACACTGAGAGGTGTTTATGATATTCAATTTACCCTCACAGATATTAATGGGCGGGACAAATAATTAGAAATAGCTTCAAGTGTAACACGAATCTGTTCAACAGCACCACAAACTATACCCTCGATAATGACTTAAGCTGAACCAACACCTCACTAAAACAGGCTGAACCAAAACCAAACATTATAGCCTTCATGCATCTATTGACTGCAGGACTGTTGTATTAGACTGCATTCGTTTTAGTAACTGTAGGTTTAACATACAACTGGAATTGAAGTACAGTACAATTTTTGACAAATTAAATATCATGTTTTGTCAAAAAATAACCTATTAAAGATGAGTGCATGGTTCTATCTGGTTATTAACATAATTGGATTTCATGTTATCTTGCAGATAGTTTTCATTATCTATTCTAATCTGTGTCGTCTGCAGGCGTGTATCTGCGGCTTTGCCATCGCCACAGGCGCTGCCTCCAGGCTTATCTCAGGATATGACAGTTATGGCAACACCTGTGGCAAGAATAACACCAAGATTGATGGAGTACCCCTCAGTGGCCGGGACATGAAAGAAAACAAGTCAGTCTGAGTTTTGCAAAACAAATGACTTTAACGTCTGACATAGGGGTTTATTTACATCAAATGAATCTTTGTAATTTATTGAATACACTATGCATCAAACCCCTGCTGTCCCTCAAGTTTTTCCTTTTTGTTTTCCTGATTAGATCACCCACAGTGACAGAAGGTGTAATTATAGATTCAGTACATTAAAGTAGTTGAGACCTCACTTCGTAGCACAGCAGAAGGCGTTCAGCATTACTTGTGTACGTGTCAGTATTGCATCACATAATCCTAATCTAATTTGCCACAAACAACCAGTTACTGCATTTGTAAACACATCAGTTTTCCTCCTGTTCTGGCTTATGTAGATGATAAGGATCAGCTGTCGAGACCATGACCCACTTACATTCACCTGAAAATTACATATTCCAAATAGCAATATAATAATTAACTTGGAGTAAATCATATATTATGATAGTTTTGACTAAATGTCTCTATCAGTATTGCAGCCATATTGTAGGGTTGACTTTTTGTGCTTTCACAAAATATTTACACTTTACACGTTACATTTTTTAAATAAATAATCATCAGTAATGTGGCTATGATGTCTAAGTGGGTAATGCTAACTTTAATGCAGCCTTTAAACCCAGGAAAAGAAAACACTTTTGTCATATTACAATTCCAAAATCTAAGATGATATCTCATGTCACAATATCGATATAATAGTGATATATTGCCCAGCCCTAAATTCACTCTTGCACAAAAGTTGTAGAAGCTGCCAAATGAAGACGTTACTAAAAAAGCTCAGTTTTTCTCTGCCAGGACAGTCTGATGTTTGCTCTGTTTGAGAGACTTTATTTGCATGAATTGAAGAGAATAAGATGTCATCAGTCAGAAGGTTAATGTAGATTAATATCAGGAACACAGAGTAACAGTGACTCGTGGTCGTGCTGTGCTCTACTGCTTCAATTCCTCACATATCTGAATGAACAGCATAGTTTAAGGGCATATCTCCCTCTTTATAATTTCTCACTAAGAAAGATGAGGTTAATGTGTATTTTTATCACCTGAACAGAATTGTCACAAATTCTCCTTGTCATAATTTATGTGAGAAGTCTTTGATTTCATTCCTCCTTTGGGCAGTAGCTTTCCATCAGCATGCAGCCTGTAGGCCCAGTATGACTGGAACAATGGGTCATGCTTTATTGATGGGCTGATTGCCCATGGAAGCTTTGAATAAAAGGCGTTTTGGCTACAAAGACGGATCTGTGCGACAGGGTAACAAATGTCACCATCTTTCATTTTCTTCCCAGACAGAACAGTCCCAACCAGCATAGTAATGACCAAATATACTGATATCTTGTTCAAGGCAAAATAGTTTCTTATTTTCAGGGGAAGGTTGTGGCAGCACTTAACTGTATATTGACCAGTTAATTAATTTGATATTTTTTCCTTCTTATCAGGTATGTTTTCTTTCTAGACCCTTGCAACCTTGATATACTTAACAGGAAGATCAAGTCCATTGCCCTGTGTGTCTCCAAATGTCCTGCTGCTGAACTGAAGACTTACAGCGATATAAAGAATTTTGCTCTTAATAATGGTGAGGAAACTGTACAACACTCTTTTATGCGATATGTTGGGCGTAAATGGGATATGCATTGAATACTTTTATAAATCCTTGCAGACAGATTATGAATATTTTAATGAAACTGAACATAATCTAACTTTTTGTTTTCCTGCTGATAGGATCTCACCTCTGCTCCTATGATATTTCTCCTACAAGATACACAAGCCAATCAGAAAAATCCGCTAAATGTCCCAAACTCCCAGTTTCACCAAGGTAATCAAGCATCCACATACCTGTACATAGACTGATTAAACAAGAAAGTTACTTATCACTGGACAAGACTCCATTCTTATCGTCTGTTTATGAAGGCCATTATTGTTACTATTTAAAACAGAGCACATCCAGTAAGGGCTGGTCATGGTTTTATTGAATTGATGTGAGTATTATTTGTTTAAACCAGGACAGCAAGTCATAAATATGTGTATGTATGTATCTTGTGTTTATAGAGGGAACTGGTATCTTTTTAGCATTGCTTTTTTTGCTTTTTTTAAATGAATGGATGAATCTTTATTGCCATTATACAGGATGTATACGACTACACTGCTATTCTTGTTGAAATAAGACAGAGCAAGTTGGACAATATAAAATATATAAAAAGTAGAAAATATTTAAAAATATAAAAGGCACACATGGAGATCACCAAAAATAAATACAAAGTGTCTGCAACAGAAAGGTGTCAGTGCAACCACAAATAATGATTACAATAATAAATATAGGGGTAGGAAGGATCACGACCTGTGAGCCCTTCCTACCCCTATATTTATTAAAGTCAGTTCATACCCACATCATGAGTACAGAATGTCGACCATTCATTTATTCAGTATTTGTTTATTGAAGTTTTTGCACACAATTGCACACAAATATGCACTATAGACTAACCTATTTGCACACATTCCAGGACCAAAAAGGACCAAATAAATGATATACCGGTTGATAGATATAGATAGTCTGCAATAATCCATTTGTCTTCTGCTTTAAGGACTATCCATTTAAAATAAATGAACCCATGTTCTTCATCCTTGTCATGTTTGTAGTAAGCCTGTCCCACTGTTCCACCGCTGTATTCCTGTGGATATCGGCTGCTATGCTGAATTTGCCCAGGCATTCATCTCATTCATCAATGACAGCAGTGTGCTGCACCGGGTTATTGCTGGGGTAATGGCTGGCAAGGAGATCATCATGGGCCTTTGTGTGCTGGCTTTAGGTATAACTCAACATATGGTTATTTTGCATTAGTTTTGGCATACATGAATTGTTTATCTAATGACAAATTACTGGAATGTTTTTATTATGCTTCTGCGGCTCCCACTGCACAACCGTAATTCCTCATGAGGATTCAGTTGGAACTTATCAACTTTCAGAAGGGAAGCTATTTTTGTCATTAAAATAACAGGAAATGTCTGAGCGGAAGTTTAGCCCACAGACATTCATTTAAGGACCGCTCTAGCTCCTCCCGTTGGTACCACAGAAAGAGAGAACTGATCCCACATCGTATTGATTGTCAAGGCAACATCGTTCATAGCAAGACAGAGTTTACACACATGGGATGTCTCACGGATTTTTCTCTTCACTTACTGTTTAAATCAAATGTCCATGGCTTAATTGCATTGCATTATTTTATTTATAGGTAAAGAGAAAGCAAAGGCAAAAAGCACTTTTCATGATGTGATGTTTTCCAAGTTACTAGGGTTTTATATACCCATATGATGGACTGTGTTTTTTTTTTGTTTGTTTGTTTTCTTTAGTCCTGTCCCTGATCATGATGGTCGTCATTCGTTACATCACCAAAGTACTGGTGTGGATTCTAACGATTCTGGTCATCATCGGCTCTATAGGTACACCTACCCACCTAATTCATGTTGAAATTTTTATAAATGTCCATGTTTAATTTTGCCTTTCTCAATTACACGATGTTGAGCACAGGAATTATATTTTTTATTATTCCGGTTATATTTGAACCCTTTATTGTTCTGAACTGTTACAGGTGGGACAGGCGTCCTCTGGTGGTTCTATGCGGACCACAGGAAAGCCCTTGAAAATAACACCTTATCAGTATTTGGGAAAGAAGTGGCCTCAGATAATGTTAAGGCCCTGCTTGTGTATGCAATTGTTGCTACAATTTTCACGGTATGTCTGAGTGCACAGGTACTGTATGTGTGTGCAATAATTTGGTGACGGTGTGTATCCTCTATTACTAGACAGTAAAAGTTCATAAACACATTTATTTAGAAGTACATTAAAAAAACACAGACTGTGGGTTTAAATGTAATTATTTAAAGAATTTATATTCATTAGAATCGCTTTTATTTTTGTAACCCCTCCAGGTAGTTCTCCTGCTGGTGATGTTCTTCATGAGGAAGCGTGTGGCTCTCACTATCTCCCTGTTCCACGTGGCTGGTAAAGTGTTCATCCACCTTCCCCTACTAGCTCTGCAGCCTTTCTGGACCTTCCTGTGCCTCATGCTCTTCTGGGTCTACTGGATTGCCGTGCTTCTCACTCTCGGGACTTCAGGTGAGGAGGCTAGTGGGGAGCTGAAGTACTATGTGGTTTGTCAAAACTACATTCACAATTCAAACTGCTGTTATGGTGTATAAATGCTTCAGAATAGCTTTTATTGTCAATGGCGCACACAGACTACTGTAGTTTCAAGCATCAGATGTGTTAGTGGTACCATTCCCAAACAAGTAGAATATTAAGTTTGGTACTTGTGACATCTTGTCTTGGTTTTTCGTGGCATGACTTAACTCCCACATATGGAATCTTGTGGCAGTCCCATGATGTGGGAGGAAGAGAACAACTTCTCTCTTCATCTCCCACTTCTCTTTGCGACAGACGATTTTGTAATTCCAGAAATGTAGTATTTAAAACAAAAGGCCAGTACATGTGAAGTCAAAACATCACCTTTTCTAACTTTGTTTACTATGTTTCTGTGTATTTTGGTATGTAACTGTAGGTAATCATATTAATGATTCCATTTCGATTGCAGTGGGGTCTACACCCTGAAGAGTGCTGTTTGTGCTGCTACGTGTGGGTTATAACATTCAGAATTTCTCCATGAAATAGCCATCTGTACACAGGCTTTTTAACTTTTTGCCTTGTCTTGAGTGCTTTGGACTTTTGTGTTCCTTACCAAAGAGCACCTTTATTACACTTGTTTGTACTTCTGAGCTCTCCATACCTTTTCTTTTCTTTTCTTTTCTTCATTAAGTGAAATTGAAATTAAGGTTCCCACACTCAAGTCCATCATTATGCATTTGTACTGACGTATATCATATAGTGAAGCCTTCCTACTGCATTTCTTTAAAGAGGATAAATAAATAAGTCAAAACATTGACTTTTTTTTATATTCGTAGCCATGCAAAGAGAACATGTTACACAATCTAATAATGAAAAAATGCCATAGAGTACAAGTAGTTAATATATAAAATAGGGTGTATGTCGATGTCTTTCCCCCACAGTAGGTCCTCCAATTTGGGAATTGAAGTTTTGAATTCATGAAGAGCTGTTGTGGCAAGGTGGTCAGTCATATATTATTAAAGTCAGACACAGTCAGGTTCAATTGTTTTCAGGTGAGATGCTCAAAAATATCAAGGAAATATAGAGGGACATCCAGTAGATGCAGACATTTTAGCCCTCGTGTAAAATGACCAAGTCATTAACCGTAAGATTCGACCCAAACTCACGCTCGTGTTTTTCCTTCACAGGGACACCAGTAAAAAACAACTCAACGGGTGTGGTTGAATATCAAATGCAAGGGCCTCTTCAGTACTTGGTGTGGTATCACGCTGTGGGTCTCATCTGGATCAGTGAGTTCATTCTCGCCTTTCAGCAGATGACAATCGCTGGAGCTGTCGTCACCTACTACTTTACAAGGTACAAAAGAAGTTCACAAGGAAAGCTGTCTTTGCTGTCATATTTGATAATTCAATATAATTTCAATTAAATGTTAATCCTCCGTCTGACTCACTTAAGGAATAAATCCAATTTGCCCTCAACTCCCATCCTCTCCTCCATGGGCCGTGCTATGCGCTACCATCTGGGTACTCTGGCCAAAGGCTCCTTCATCATCACGCTTGTCAAGATCCCTCGTCTCATCCTAACGTATATACACAGCAAGCTCAAGGGAAAGGTGAGCTGTGAAATTATGCAGAGTTTATTTTAAAATGCTCCAAACACAGGAAACTATCATGAAAATGGTAACCATCATGACTTAATAAAAATGTATGTATTAAGTTTGTTTACCTGTGAATTTCTTCATTTTTCCTAGGAAAACGCCTGTGCTCGTTGCATGCTAAAATCTTGTATCTGCTGTCTGTGGTGTCTTGAGAAGTGCCTTAAATACTTAAATCAAGTAAGTCATTTCAGATTGGGTTATAAGAACACCTAGTATGCTGCACGATGGAAAGATCCCATAGTATTTACAGTATACACGTCCGTATCGGATCATTTTCAGAATGCTTACACTGCCACGGCCATCAACAGCACCAGTTTCTGCACCTCTGCCCGAGACGCTTTCCTTATCCTGGTGGAGAATGCCCTCCGAGTGGCCGCCATTAACACTGTGGGCGACTTTGTCCTCTTCTTGGGAAAGGTACCGCACAGAGACATATTCTGCTGTATTGTCAACTTAAACCTTTTATATGATATACTCCCCACAAACCAAACTGACCTTGTGAACTGATCTAATATCTTCTCTCTCAGGTGCTTATAGTCTCCTGTACAGCTTTCGCCGGTGTCCTGGCTCTGAACTACCAACGGGACTACACCGTGTGGGTCCTGCCTCTCCTCATCGTCTGTCTGTTTGCCTATCTGGTGGCTCACTGCTTCCTGTCTGTCTTTGAGAATGTGGTGGACGTTCTCTTCCTCTGCTTTGCTGTGGACACAAAGTACAATGATGGCAGCCCCGGACGCGAGTACTACATGGACAAGGCCTTAATGGTGAGAGGATAGTGTGTATAAAAGGGATATAAAGGCTAACAATAAATTAAGTAACACAATAATTTCTCCAGAGGGCATTTTTCTGCCCCAGTGAGTTGTAGAAGCACCTTTCAGCCACTTTCATTCATAAGTGATATGTCCAAAGGTGTGTGAATTTTTTATATTTGGCATATATTTGGCTTTTACATTTCAGTAATTATTGTAAAAATCTGTACTCACATCTACAGCTGCCTCCAGCTCTTTATGCAGGTCACTGTACAGTATCATCCTCTTTTGTACCCTGCATCACTTACTGTAACTACAATATTCTCTCGTCGCACAACTTGATTTTAACATCCTCTTGACAGCCTCTCATATTAGTCATGGACTGCTTTGCTTCAGAAAGACAATTTTTAGCATCAAAGGTCCTGTCAGACCATTTGCTCTAATGTCACAGTAAAGCACTGCTTTGATGACACAGTTTGGAAGTTGTTGTAATAATATCTTCAAATTGTTTTGTGTCCCCTAATACCACTACTGACTTCCGGAAGCAGACTTGAATCTCCACAGTGTGAAATTCTTCTGTTGGTGACATTTTTGTGACTGAAATTTGCACTCAAAGGACAAATTTAGGGGCGTTGACTACGCTAATGATCACATCTTACAACACATTAGGGCTAAGACATGTATTTTGATCAGTTAATGACTAGATTGTCCAGTTATATGAGTTTGGTGAATCTGAACAAACCTTGCAGAAAAAAAAACTTGCACTAGGCCCCTTGTTTTTTGAGTCAGGGTTGTTTTTTTATTTATTGATGGATTTATTTTGACCTCTAGGTATGTGTGAGGCTAGCTGGTATTCTCTGTTGTGCAGTCCCTACATATTCAACAGCTTCAGGCTACATGCCCATTTTTTTATTATGAAAAACTGCCCATATTTCTAATCTGGAGTTCAGTACGAAGACATACTTGGTCCAAGGCTTCTTAGTGAATCATGCTCGGTGACCGTGGGGGAAATTTTGTGTAAATCCATATATGATTATTTGGAAATAGGAAAAAGGGTATTCTTAGTTGACATTTTTGCTTTTGCTTCCTGATTCTTTTTATAACACTTTTTTTGTTTAACAATATACAAGAACCATATTCTTTCAAATAAGATGAGAGTAAAACTAGAGACCGTCTTGCGATAGATCACACCAGCCGCAACGCCAAATCGGGCCAGGGGCGTAAAGTGGTGGGTCCCTACTTCCAAGCCATCCTACTTCCACTTGCTCAGACCACACCCATCTTTGAACGCAACTTTTATATTAACTCTCACTCTCCCTTCCCAGGAATATGTTGAGAACAGTAAGAAACTGGGCTACAAGTCAGGTGATGGAGATGGACGGGAGATGAAGTCCATGGTAAGTTGGAGAATCTTTGTAGTCTTCTCACCGGTATGCTGTACGGAAGCTGTTTCTGTCCCACAGGAAAGAAAACAGAGAGCATTCTTGTAAAATACTTAAAATAAATACACATATACTGGGTTCATGTCCCATTCAGAGTAAGAAAATAAGCTAACCTCAAGGTTGTGTGTAATTCTAACACTCTGTTTTGTGGTTATTTCGTGCAGGCACATGGAGGGACTTCTGCTTGACCACGTGTCAGAAAGAGAACCCAAACCACTAAAAGTACACCCAAGCTTAACTCAGATTTTACCAGCATTTCACTCCAGGGACATCAGTAAGATAACAATGCACTTTATACAAAAGCTATACAGTAGAGTTTCAGCCAAATATGCATTGGGTTTTATTTTTTATTTTTGAGTAAGAGGGACTGCAAATTTAAAGTATGACACTAACAGCTGTTAAATGGCAAAAGCGCATTGGGGTTTGTGTTTTGTAATTAATAGATAGGTTAACAAGTTTTGGGTTTTTACCAAGTTTTCTCTTTTATTCCATTTTAAATAATATGAACGATTTGACATGGTTTAACATGTTTGGTTTTCTTTGTTACATGTTTAGTTTCAGCTTCGGTTTGAATAGTTTAGTGTCGTTTGAAATGCAAAGCTAAAAGTGATTTGTCAAAGACTTCAAGTTTTGTTTTCTCAAATTTTATACTTAAATAAATTAAAACACAAAGTTTTGTTGTTTTATCTTTCATTCACATTTATGAAACCCTGAATATGGTACATAGAGTAGCTCCTTTCTAGCCACAGGCCGTTTGCAGGCGACTGCTTTTTTAAATCCTGGCGATCACCCACTTCTAGTCGGCAAAGGGCAGTTAATGAACTTGAACATACAAATACATATTAATATATGTTGTATAATAGAAACATAGAAAACCAATTTGATAATTTGTTAAGTTTAGGGTATGCTGCAAATGTCCATTAAGGATATTAATGTCAAGTCCTTGTTCCTTTCTTTCAGGGTCCGCTGTTATAAAGTATGGTCCATATGCTAAAATAACAAAATCACTGATGCTAATGCTTCATTATGCTTTCATTAGAGATCAAGAGTCAAGCCTTAACACAAAATGTACAAAAACAATATCTGCCTACTATGTTCCTGAAATGCAAGAGAGTCAACAAGAATAAATAGACGGACTGTTAGATATTAAGGCTTTAACTTTGACCACCTGAGGGCAGCATATCCTGTAAAATGAATGACCTATCCATTGTGAATCCCCTTTGGATGTCATTCCCTTCAAAAATAATGAGAACAAAATTAGCTTTTAACCTCACACAGTACCAAGACTAACACATTTAGAGTTCTCTGAATCCTCTTAGGAAAATAAAGGGTTTTGCCATTTTGGTTTCTCATCACTTTTTGGATGTCATTCCACATTTCCTGACCTAAATTCAGGTATGTTTTAGAAAAGAAGAAACCTGAATGTAGTTATTCATTTCTGAGACACTAGGTGAAAATGTGTAAAATTGAGTTCATGTAAGTAGACAAAAATGTATTTGTATTGTTAAGACTGAACCAAATCGCTCTCTGCAAATAGTGGCGATGTCGATGTTTTTTCACAGGTATCTCTAAAACATTTCTTTCACCACATATTTTAATTATCTCCATCAACAAAGGCAAAATATATATATACATATATATTTTTTAAATATATACGTATATATATGTAAAGATAAATTGTTGAAGTTACCGTGTTTATCCCCATGGATATACTGTAGACCGACTGGCTATAAATCTAATTCCCCATGAGTGTATCCACAATCTACTGATGCATAGATTGCTGCCTTATCCCCTGCTGTTTCTTTCCAATCCAGAATTGACCAGCTAAGAATCATGCACTAAGCAGTTGGAGGTTATTGATGGGAAAGCTCTCTGCATACTGCTGTCCGCCTCCATAAAACACAGGAATCCAGAGGAAAACAGCTTGATGGCTGGTAGTGAGTCACAAGTGATTTCTGTACTTGGAGAACACTGACCTTCCTGGAAACCGTTTTTTCATCATTGGATAGAAAGACAGGAAAACATGCTTTGCTGGAGCCCGCCTCAGCAGGAAACAGCAACATCTGACAACCTGAATGGGAATGTTTTTTGTTTTTTTTTGTAATTCTTTCATTTTCAAATTCTGGTTATTATAGTGAACAAAACAGGCAGGTTTTGACATGTTAGTTAATAGCTGTAGTTTACTGATTCATAAAAGGCTCATCCTCACATTTTTTATATAAATAATTTGAGAAAAGACTTCAGACATCTGATTTCTGTATTTTGGACACCAGCAGAACATTTTAAATATATATCTTTTTTATCTGCGACATACTATCTGAAATATCTGCAGGCATGTTTATAGTAGCTTCTCAGCATACATTTTTAAATGAATCCCACATGCATATTTTAAGCCCTTTTGGATATTTGAAATGCTCTACCTGAACATATTGTGAGGTAACTGTGTATTTTATTTACTTTATTTGCATGGCAGGTACTGTATATCATCCTATATTGTTCTCAGAACAGGCAGTGGAAAAAAAATGCTTCTTGACAGCAGCTCTAAAGCTCTGATTCCACTGCTAAACCATTAAACCTGTTCTGTCCCATCCAATATGGATGTCTATTGTTCACGCTGACTCAGGCACTGTAACATGAGCCTGCTTAAGTGTATGTGTGTATGTGTCAGTGTGTATTGACCAAACAGTGACTTCACCATTAAGGTAAGCCATACTGCTTCCTCGGCTGCTTAGCCCTGGAAGCTCCACTCCTTTCAATGGTGCTTACATTTCAAACACAAACAAGACTTCATGATGAATAGAGCTAACAATGCTGCTCTATCCATGCAAACAGAGAGTAAACCTCTTAAAAAAACTACAGGAAGTTATCATTATCATTATCTTTATCTTCTCATGATAAAAGAGAAGAACACGTCTATACACATAGGCCATGTTTAATTCTGTTTTTACTTTCACAAGCCACAGATGCAGAACAGAATCACCCGGGAAATATGTTGGAAATATGGTATTGATTGTATTTATATATAATATTGATATACCACAATATGGCAAATGCATACAAAAAAACTTTTAAACTGAAGCTGAGGTTCAATGGTCATTCTTGAAAACTTTCAAGTGCCTCCCAGAATGTAATCTCCATCTTTTCTTTTTCACATTCTTGATTGGATAGGTTTTTTTTTATTATAGAGGATGAGCGATGAGTGATTTAGTTGTGGGAATTGACCCTGGGGTGGAGAGTTCATTCATTCATTCATTCATTCATCTTCAACCGCTTATCCCGGGGTCGGGGTCGCGGGGGTGCTGGAGCCAGCTGACATCAGGAGTGAGGCAGGGTACACGCCAGTTTATCACAGGGCACATAGAGACGTACAGAGACAGACAACCATTCACACCTACGGTCAATTTTGGAGTCATCAATGAACCTCACACGCATGTGTTAGGTTCATTATGGGAGGAAACCGGAGTACCTGGAGGAAACCCACGCAGACACGGGGAGAACAGGCAAACTCCGCACAGAAAGGCCAGGATGCGAACCTGTAACCTTCTTGCTGTGAGGCGACAGTGCTAACCACTACACCACCGAAGTTTGGTTTAAATAATTTATTAAGTGTTGATGAACCTTGTCGTTAGCATTTGTGAGTATCAATATATTATATATAGTGACAGAGTCAGTAGGTGATCACACCTCATACACCAACAATACCTTATCATGCACCGGACTATGGAAGTGATAAAAGAACCTGCGTCACAGTATTGCTTATCCAAGAAACCTGATTTCCGAACACACAAGTGCTTCCTGCAATTTGAGGCATTTCCCATCAGCGCTCAGTCAAACTGTCTGCCCATACACTGGCAGATCACTTTTTATTGTTGGACAGCCTCCAACAATAAGCTCCACTGTGTGGAAATGAGCCACAGTGATGGTTTCTCGCCACATGTCTATGGTCAGCACATACAGGTGGAGGAAAAGTGTGGGAAAATTAACATTTATTTACCCAGTGACTTCCCTATCTGGAGATGCTGATGGGTCCTGTTGCCAACATACACACACACACACACACACACACACATACAGCCTTCTCACATTGGGCTGTGTAAAAAAACCTGTAGTTCTTACAGCAAAAAAAAAGGAAACAAACTTTTCCAGGTCAACGAATGTGCCTTTTTCCTCATTTAGTGTATCGGCATGTGTTTTGCTTTACATGTGTTTACGCGTGTTGTGTGTATGCATGTATACGGGTTGGGTGTGACAGTGGCTCATAAAATATTCACCTGTTCTTCTCATACATAATGCAGTAATGTCCCTGCACACAGAACCCATTGCCTACAAACAAGCAGAATTTGTCACTCCTGACTGTCGGCTTTCTCTCTTTTTAAAAAGACAATTTAAATGATTGATACATAAACATATTCAACTTCCACTCATGGCAGATGTGTCATTTGTCTTAAAAGAATAGTTGTGTTTTTTTGAAGTGGGGTTGTATGGAGTACTTTGTGTTACCCATAGTAGATGGTGGTTGACCCAGTTTGGAGAAGCAGACAGGAGTCCCGACACGGAAGCTAAGTAATGTACTGCTGTGAATGGGGGCAGCTACTAAAGGCATTATAGCCACTTAAAAAAGGACCGCCTGATCACCAGTTTAACACTATATTTTGAATATTTTCACAGCTCTACCTCACTGAACACAGGAGTTACTAGTAGTTGGTTATTATGTGACTTTGGTGTTTTAAAGGGTTAGGAACTAACAAAACCAACAAACTAACTGATCAAGGCAGTAGTAGACTAGTGACCTGCTAATATGTGTGGTAAAATTACCGTTTTCGTCAATGAAATCTGGTGGCTTTGACGAGAGCATAGGTAAAAACTTCAGTTCCCCACCCGTAAACTTTAACTAGGGCATTTCATGGCAAGGTAAAACAGTGTAAATATTCTGAAAATAGCATACACTTATAGTGATAGATATCTTTCAGGTGGCTAAAATGCATTAAGCTGCTGTCCCATCCACAGCAGTACATTGCTTAGCTTCCTTGTTTCAGTTCAATTCAATTCAATTTTATTTATAGTGCCAAATCATAACAAAGTTATCTCAAGTTACTTTACATATAGAGTAGGTAAAGACCACACCCTATGACTTATTCATAATTAACAGAGATCAAACAATTCCCCCATGAGCAGCAAGAAGTTGCACAATCGACAAAGACTGTTTGTCCTCATCTCCAAACTAAGGATGGGCCGACCGCCATCTACTGTAAGGAATACATGGTATTGAGTACCTCATACAAACCCCACTTAACAAAATCAAAACAATCCTTTAAGAACTCACTGCACCTCCCAACGACAGCTGTACAACCTCAAATGTGAACTTGTGGTGCTTATGTTTTCTCAGTTCCCAAATACTCCAGCAGCTTGTAGGTCTTTTTCTAAATACAAGCACATAAATACAGAACTTGAACAATAAAGATGGAACAGAAACTTCAGAGACAAAGGGCAATTTGGTGCATGCATTCATGCCTGTCCTCTTAGTAGCACTTAATACTCTGCAGTCAAGCAAACATTGGTCAATATAGCTTTTATTTCAGCAAATCATACATACACTGTAAAAAATGCATCTGTATCATAACCTTTAAGCACTATCGGAGCTGTGATGACAGTGTGTGATTGGTTAAGAGTGGCTACAGTGTCTGAGGTCATCAAAATGATTTGCATGTAATCTCACTCATGAAACAGCACACTTTAAAACTGAAATATTTCACAGTTCCTCAAGTGAATTGAAATTCCAAGCTAAAAGGAATGAAGGGAGCAAAAAAGAAAAAAAAACAACAACTATTGGATAGTTAGATGGCACTTTTCAGGTCTTAACATGGAATTTCAATAAATGATTGATTGAAAATGAAGCCCGAAGGCATGTTATTATTGGAAATGAACTCACTCAACTAATCCCAGGTCTGCATAATCAGCCACAGGAATTGTCAAGAATAAACTAATCTGGGATCACTTTCAGTTTTCAACCCTGACAGATATAAGTAGTTAGAGCAGACCGGGTATAAATCAAGTTTTTGTAACAAAGTAAACGCAAAATACTGTTAAAAGATAATGTTTTTTTTTATATAAAGCTGTCTAAACCAAAGCTTCCTCTAGCCAGTTTACTAATATATAAAACATTTTCAAATCCAGCAGAATCTAAGTGTTGTTATGCCTTAACTGCTAAGTATATCTGTGCTTCTCTACATTCTAGCTATATGTAACAAATCAAAAGATCTGAAATATGGCCTATGTGACACCATCGTAAGAGAGACCCAAAACACAAGCCATACCAAAACCCAAATAGTATCCAAGGTTGACAGTAAAGCCACTCTTATCTTATGCAGTGTAATGATGAGCTTAAGTCAGTCCAATAATGCATGCTTCTCACCCTATCACCACCATCTGTCCTTACCATTAAAAAGGCACACCATACCCTTTATCCCCCGCCTGACATTTTTCTACAGGTCTGCACGGCTCTGTGGTTCAAATCACATATCTGAAAATTTAAAACATCAACTTATTTCTGAGCTGTGAAGAGGTCGTCATGGACGCATTAAACAGTCAGTGAACTTTTTTTTTTAAAATCACAGACTTGTGGCTCAAGCAGTTTATAACTATGCAAGTGCAGTTTCATCTGTACACGCTTGAGGGATCCCCCCTCCTCAAGCTCCATTATGTTCTGAGTTCCACGAAGGGCCTCTGGTTCTACAGACTGAAACAACATCACGCAGTATTAGACATGCTAGGACAAATTTGTTTCATCTTGTGTATTCGTCCAACAATGGATTAGAAAAATAGATAATAATATTTCTCTCCCCCCTAACGCCACCGGCCAAGCAGTAATTTGTCTTTCCTTGTTGCTGAGCCTTTGAGATGATTTGACTTGATTTGTGTCTCTGTGAAAACAGCGAGCATGTCGGTTCTGATTGTTAACCAAAACACACTGTTTTTTTTTGTTGTTTTTTGCCTTAATTTTCCTAATGAAGCATGTCTAAGTCTTATCTTGTTTTTCCACAGTTACAGTCACAATTACAAATAAAGATTAAAGAAACCTAAAGAGTGCAATATTCTCTTATCTACATCATCAACATCCCACCTATACACAGGAACATTTGATAAGGAGTAAAAGGGGCGCAGGGAAAGAGGGAGGAAGAAGATGAAGGAATGAAGAGGGGGAAATCTCTTTAACATTGCACCTCAGGCGTCAATACACTCAGGCATCAGAGTGCTGTACAAGGACAAGACACACTAGAAGACATGGACTGTCCAATGAAGGGAGAGGTCTCTGCACACGTGACCAAATCCAAAGCAAAGGATTTCGTTGTTGATAAGTCCTTGTCATGTTCTCTGGTTGGCTGACAAACAAGTGAACAAGTGCCATTAACCAATCATATTTTTACTTAGAGAGGAAGAGAAATCATAAATGTTTGCCAGGAACATCATTGTTATTTTTTTTTTACTTATGAACAAACAATACACAGAGAGTAGTCCGTAGGCTGTTGGTACAATAAAGTATCTGCCTGGGGAGTCACCTAGAAACGTGCAGTTTGACCAAACAAACAGTTTTCTCTTTTTTCTTTTTTTTCTTTGAAATTACGACAGATATTCGTCGTTGTCATCGCCGTCATCCTCGTCTTCGTCGTCCTCATCGTCCATACCGGCCTGGTCGTTGAGGACAAAGGAATCTTCGTCATCATCGGTGAAGAGCGAGTCTCCGCTGCCGAGGTCTCCGGAAGACTCCAAAATCACTCCTAGAAACAGAGAATAAACCAAATCTTACAATTTAGGGATTCATTTTGAGGAAATACACCACGCTCAATATGAGACAGTTATTTTAGATTCGCATAAAGCAACCTAGCCAACCTTATGGTGAGGACCAAAAATGGAGTAGAAGTCACAGCGTCATTTTGTGTCATATCATTGACATACAACACCTGCGTGGTAAAATCGGATCTGCACTTGCTGAAAAGCTCAACAGCTGGCGCACTATTATAGAACATGGGGTTGATTCATTTGCTTCACTGAGGCAACCACTGTTGGCCTTGGGTTGGAATACATGTTATACAGAAAATAAAGATATTTTTACAGTATTGGACACAGCATTAATTTCTAGCGTTGTCTGCTGTAACCTTCCAACTTCACAGCCTCGGTTACCTTGCGTATGTGTCATACCCAATAGCTCCCATGGGATCAGAGATTGTGTCCCAGCCTTCATTTAATAGCCTTGGTTAGGACAAGGAAGTTACCCGGCCTAGAAATACTACAGTAGAACACAACACATAAACCCTTGGTTGAATAAACTAAACCCCGTTTAATCACAACTTGTCATTTTTAAACTACTTTTTTTTTAAACAAATAAGACATTTGTCAGTTAGTGAGCTTTAGAGGTGCTGGTTTGTTGATTTTGTTACCTTTGCAGAGAGCTAAGATAAACTAACCAGCTGCTGGTAGTAGCTTCAAACTGAATGGGCAGATATGAGAGTGGGATCAATCTTGTCAACTAACTCCTGGCAAGCAATGGAATAAGTCTATCTCCCAAAAATGTCATTCTATTCCATATTATGTTACAAAAACACTTCAGATTTCATGCAAAATACAAAAAAGAATTATCTATTGACCCAATTTTCCTCCATAATGGCTTAACTGCAAATCACGCTCTAACTCATTTGTCCTCGAAACATGACACCCTGTTCTCCTCAGAGTTTTGCTTACCGCAGTTCGCAGGGCCATGAGTGCGTGAGCTGGCCACTTCGTTGCCATAGCGATCCACACACCAGCACTGGCCACTGCTGCTGTGACACTGGTGGGACCTGTAGTAACCTTCCTCATCACAGGACGGCAGGTACTGACCTATGCATACAAGCGAAGACACAGACATGCACATTTTCGGTTAACGTATTAAGTTAACATGCTATATGTGTGTGTGTATTTGTGCTGTTGTGTGTGTGTCTCACCGAGCAGTTTCTTCCCCGCTTGCTTTTTGTTGATACTAGACAGCTCTGCTTTACAAGGGGAATCTGAAAAGGAGAGAGGAGGGACGCTGGTAACAAACTGCAGAAGTCTGCTTTTCTGGGAAGGCATCTGTTTGAGTGAACTTTGCTTTCCCTGTGTACTTTTTGCTTTCGTCGTGAATCGGGACGTTTGTCATCCTGCTGTGTATGCTTTTAAAAGGGCAGCTCCAATGACTCATCTGTAAATACAGTTTCTTTATGACTTAAGAAAAACTCATTTTCGCCCTTCGTCTCATACAATTGCATTCCAATGGAATGTATTGTGTTGTGTTGCATCCCATTGTATTATACAGAGTACATTCTGTACATACAAGATAGATATGCCAGTCTGATTGAATGGAAGGTTTCTATTATTTCCATGCTCTGTAGAAGTGAGTTGAATTGAAGAAAAGTTCAAGTTTATTCCGACTTTAGTGTTTTGGCCATGGTTTCTAACTGCTGAGATTGGGAAACAGCAGAATATGAAGGGCCAGTGAAGTGATCAGATTATCAGACAGGTTTTAAAGCAGCCAACAGTTAAGCCAAATGCCGGCTGCAGCAACGGTGAACTTACAAAATAGATAACGGAGACAGCAGAAGGGGAGGAAGAAGCCGACAAAGAAGATATGGATATCAGGCTTTATTGCAGCACTGTGTATCTGATAAGCCAGACTAAATAATGGCCAATATTTTTTCTTCTACTTCTTTTCAAAATAAGGGGTTTGGGTAACTTGTATGACTGTATGACTGTCTGCTCATGTTTCAAAACTATGAAAATAAGAAAGTATTGCTGTATGAAATCAGAGCTTCGCATGCAATGCCTTACATCACAAGATACAGAGACTTAAGCTGAATGACATCTGTGTTTGCATGTACAGTACTGTATATCCATGTGTGAAATGTATTTAAGGTGTTTGAATGTGAGTGAATGGAGATACCGTACCTGTGTACCTCTGGAAACATGTGCACCACTCAGAGCTGGTTATAACTTTGTCGGCGCGTGTATCACAGGACTTGAAGAACGCGTCAGAGCACGGCTCGTTCCTGTCCAAGTAGAGGCTCTTGATCTCTGACTGGTCCAGCTGGACGTCAAAGTTTGTGTCCAGCCGGGAGAACATCCAGCCCAGAGGGTCCTTACAAATAGGTGACGCCCCGACCTCAAACTCTGCGGGAAAATGGTAAAAAAAATTAGAAGCAGCCAGGTATCTTAGTCTAACAATGAGTGTGATAATGGATAAAGAAATGATATGTATATTCTTGTTTCTCTACTGTGTTAATGCCGCGGGACTCACTGTTTTTATCTGGCTTCTGGATCTTGACTCTCTTATGGTTGCCATTCTCATGCAGCACTCTGAACCAGTCTCTCAGACGACTCACCACCTCCTTCAGGTCCGACTCGCTGCACACTGAGAAACGATCACAATTATGATTAATGATGATTAAATGATGCTTTATTGTCCCCCTACTCCCTTGTGAAGATGAGAATCAAGGGTCAGCCACACAGGTTCCCTGAAACCTGGATTCATGGAAGACTTTCTAATTAAGGAGAATTGACTGCTTTTCCTACAGAGTATCCTAGATTGCAGTGTGCAGCTGTGTGTACAAAACTATGTACCTTTCTTCTCTGCGGAGCTCTGTTCAGGCTGAGAAGGGCAAGGGCACAAGCCAGAACATTTGACGGCGATCTTCTTTCCTGTGATGCATGCCTGGTAGTCTAACTTACACTGAGCAGGAGCAACAGAGACGGAGACAGATGGGACGAGACGAGACAGAAGAGGAAGTAAAATCAGGATGTGTGTCTCATCAAGAGGAAATAAAAAAAAAAGTGGTCTCTATTATGGGAGAGAGATTGCGTGTGTGTGGTGGTACCTTGGTGGAGTAGGAGTGGCTGTCAGTTCCACAAACTGGAGAGGGGTGAACCACAGGGCAGGGTTTGCACTTTGACCCCGGACTCTGGTACAAACTGGCATCTTTAAAACTAGAGAGGGAAAGACATACTAAAATCTGACTGTATGCATATGAATATATTTCAAATAATGTTTCATTTGACATAGTCCCCATCACAATGCCCTGTTTATCTCCCATGCTTTATCCAAACTCATATTTTCTAAGCATTTTATATCCATGATGTATTTTATTGTTCTTACATCAATTTCAGAGATGAGACAAGGATTAGGATCAATGTGCGATTATTCTCAGATTTTGCTGGCACTGCAGTGATAATTGTGTTGTTGATAAGAATGGGAAAGGAGGTCAGTATGGCGTTACTGTCCTCTGTCCAGTCTGCAGTGTCCCCGACAGACAGACAGACAGACAGACAGAAAGACACTAACACACACACACACAAAGCCCATTCATATCACTTGGCAGGACTTTGTGTCCGTTGTAAGGCAGTGCCAGTGCTGGGGTAATTGGACTTAACAGTAATGTCGCAACGGTCACAAGAGAGCCGGGCAACCGGCGGACCAGCTGGTAAAATAGAAAACCAGTCATCCCTCTGGTGTTGTTGCTTATTATGCTGCATGAATAAACAAACAGAAAAATATAAGCGAGGAGAGATAGAAGGAATAAAGAGATTTGATTTGCTCCTAATCCATCATTTGGGTTTAATTTCTGGCATGGAAACATCTGAATGAGAAGGACAGCTTTGAAATGTACAGTACATCGGTTTAAAAGAGTAAGTGGGTGTGTGTTTGGGTTCTTACCTAACTCTCCTCTGGCTGACACAAGTGGCAGTCTTATAATCCTCAGCCACACACACCTTGTGGCGACTGCATTTGATCTTAAGACACGGGTCTTTTGCTGGATCAAGGCCTTAAAAACACAAAACAGAGATACAGATTGAAAACTATTTTCTGTGTTAATCTATATGTGTGTGCAACCAAAACACAGCCTCAGTTTTTAAACAGCCTTCTACAAACACAAACAGAGAGATCTGCCAAGGTTACATTTTCTTTTTGTTCTTTAAAATCCTGAATCAACGATTCCTAGTTAAACCATCTACTTTATTTTCATTTTTACAAATATAGATATGTGTGTGTGTGTGTGTGTGTGTGTGTGTGTGTGTTAATTCTAGCCACGGTCTCTCCACCTAATGCCAATGTCTCTCTCATGCTGAGCTAACGATAATACCATTAGGTATACTTACGGCTAAAAACAGATGGAACTGGTTATAGAGGCTACTTCTGACCTTACATCAGCCTGCAATGACTCATGTGTGCTCTTATTGAGACTCTCAAACTGATCTGGTATCAGATCTATGAAAGGCCATAGCTGGCTGAGATCTGATTTTAGATCAGTGTCACAGACTGGGGGTGTGATCTTTGTTAGTAAAGACAAGCTAGCTGTTTCTGACTGCTCGTCAGCCTTCAGCATGGTACCTATGGTGCAGAATCTAAGGCCCCTAAACTGATCTCAGAACAGTTTTTGAATGACCTCTGCTTTAAAGAACCTTACTGTAATCCCTGAGCAGCTTTGGCAGATTATCCTGCCTCCATCCTCCAACGCAGCATCTAATGCTATTGTTTCCCTGACACATTTGTTTGGGTGTGTGTGTGTGTGTGTGTGTGTGTGTGTGTGTGTGTGTGTGTGTGTGTGTGTGTGTGTGTGTGTGTGTGTGTGTGTGTGTGTGTGTGTGTGTGTGTGTGCGTGTGTGTGCGTGTGTGTGTGCGCGCGTGTGCGCGCGTGCGCGTGAGAGTTTGTTTGAGGATAGAGTGATAAGTGAGAGTGGGTGTCTTCATTGTTTCCCTGAATGTGTGTACAAGCTTATCACTGTCTGTAATACAAAGGGCAATGAGATGATCAAAGAATAAAAATCATCCTGTTTGCTTTTTTCAAATTTTTATTTCTTTGCAGTAGATGTTAACTACATACATTAACTAGTTGATGTAATGAAAATAATAAAGCATAGCTTGGAAATAACACACATACCATCCTTTCCCTTCTGCTTCTAATCCTTGTAACACTGTCTACAGAGACACAATGTGTCACAGAGCCTCTTGGTCACAACATACAGTATTTCCAGCAACAAAATGTTTCTGAGTTAAGTTATCTAAGTAGCCATATAATAAGTGTGACTCAGTTGTGCAGCTCACTCTTGTAAAAAAGTCCAATATTTTTACTGAATATATTCTGTCCTAATTCTATGTTCTCCAATACACTTTCATATAATAAAATACCAAATATAAAGATTTGTTTTGCTCTAGAAGAGGGATGAATTATCTTTGTCCTTTCTAGTGTTTAGTGTTTCTTTCTTTCTTTTATCACAAAGCCAACTGCACAACCACTCAAGGCTCTCTTCTTCACACCCACCTTGATCAAAGGGCTTGGATGGAGTCCATGTTCCAGGCTCCTGAAACGGGTTAACAAATAAACAAAATCATACAAATGTTGTTTAAATGACATCTAGAGTAAATAATACATGACAATTACAAGACTATTAAGCTGTCATACAAACCTCCACTTCCTTTAGTAGAAAGCATTACAGAGAGAGAGAATAAGGAATTCATTTTAGGGTTTTCTTTGTGAGTGGAACCTTTGTATAATGAAATAAATGGATGGAAATCTAGGAAACAGACACTGACACACCATCATGTACAAACAAGTGGAGAATGCGCTTATTAAATCACGATAATGTTGATGTTATGACAGCAGCTCAACACATAAAAAGAAGCCTGTGGGTCTTTGCATGTGAGTTGTGTGTGTGTGTATGCATGTGCTATTTATAATGACCTTATTATCACCTCCTGGAATTCCATTTATATACCATATGTGGCATATACACTCATGAT
The DNA here is from genome assembly GCF_963691815.1 of Echiichthys vipera. Taxonomy (NCBI): domain Eukaryota; kingdom Metazoa; phylum Chordata; class Actinopteri; order Perciformes; family Trachinidae; genus Echiichthys; species Echiichthys vipera. The sequence continues at coordinate 19,566,915 of NC_139827.1, forward strand.
AGTGGGCTGACAATACATACCTAAACAAGCTGAACAGTTTAGAGCTGTGAAAGGAATATAAACCTTTTAGGGTTTGGTTTAGGTCATGCAAATGAAATTTGAAGTGGATTACAACTGACAGGCTTTTTTCTTTTAAATAACATATTGTTTAACTATTTGAAATTAAGGGAAGGCATTAGGCTTTCCCTGAAGTAAAATTTGGGCCATCTATATTTCGATAAGCCAGCAAAAAGTGCATTTTTTGTAATATGCATCTGATTGGCTAGAGTCATCATTTACATCAAAGAAAGCCTGTGTTTAAATGTTAACTTTTGAGTCCAAACTGATAGAAGACATATTCAGTGACTGCATCTAAATGTGCTGATTTCTCTTCTATCAGTCAGAATTCATTGATACTGGCACACCTTAAATCAAATTAGGTCCGATGGAACATTGGTTCCTCCACACTCTAATGGGCCTTTCAGACAAAACGCGTCAACGGAACTGCTGCACTCTCAAACTCAGTATTTTTCCAATGGCTTGCGCCACGCCACAATGGCTATTCGCTACACCAAACAAAGCCTGAGAGCAGTGCAGAACGTGCCTATCGCTGCACTCAAAGTTCAGCCGAACTTTGACCCCGAGACACTGGGACGAATTGCCAGGCATGGGGAAATGGGGCAGCTAGCCCAGACCGTTTTGTATACATCCATGGCCCAGACGAAGCTGATAGTGTGTGTATCTGAGTTCCCCAAACTGTACAATACAAATGTATCAAGACGCATTCCCTCCTTGCTGCTCTTCTTCTCACTAGCAGGGCTAGTGCTAGTGTATACTTCTTAGGAAGGGAGTTGATGCATCTTTGTTGCTGGCAACAACAAAATAGTCCCGCTAGAAGTTTTGAAGACCCCGCCCATTTTGCTTTGTCCTCCGCAACTTGAACATCCTAGGAGACTTGTGGTAAACCCAGAGGCGGGCGAAGCTCAAACCACGTTTAGTCTGAAAGGCTCATAATATTTGCAACATTGAACTTAAAGAATGGATAAGATACACATTTAATCAATAGCTGAATTGTGACCACTCTGGAAAAATACAGACAATTCCTGGGAATATGTGATACTTACACTATGGAGTAGAGCAGAATACTTAAAAAACATTTTTTTTCTCATTTTAAAGAAACTGCTGTATAACAAGAAAAAAAACTAAAAAGTGTCAAACATATCAACATTTATTACCAACACACAAAGTGCTAAGCTCTTTTCCAAAGATTTTTGAAAGCAAGTTGTTTTTTAAACCTTCCTAGATACAGTCAAATGGTTCAATCGTCTAAATAATGACTGAAGGATGTGAGTAATGTGTCTGCGTTTAATAGAAAGATAAGTAGGAGACACACCCAGGGGGTGCTGGCTCATGATGCAAATGTAAAATTAGCTTGACAAATAGTGAGCTGTGCGGCTTTTTACTCAATCTAAGTTCTGCGATCTCATTCTCTGGTTTACCTCTCTCGGCCATCATTCATACCCCACACTGCACTGTGTGTTTGTGTGACTCATTCAAATCTATATGCCAGAACAAAAAGGAAGGGAGGGAAATAGTAGAAAAAAATAATATCTTATCTGAATAGATCCCAGCAGAGCGGATACCAGAGTTCTATCCACCCAATTGAAGCCCTGTGTTGTACGTTTGCACAATTCAATGTTCATCAAATCATCAAATCAAATTTCCCTCAAAAGGAGGTTTTAAATTAAATTAAAGGGGACATATTATGCTCATTTTCAGATTCATACTTGTATTTTGGGTTTCAACTAGAACATGTTTACATGCTTTAAGGTTATGAATATTTATCTGGATATACCTGTATTCAACATCTGCCTGAAATGCCCAATTTAGCGCCTGTCTCTTTAAACCCACCTCCCGAAAAAGCCCAGTCTGCTCTGATTGACTTGTGAGAACGATATAATGCACTTTATAAATATGATAAAATATGATATGGTATAATCTAATTATGCCTGCATGTGACATAGAAAGTTTAGTCAAATCTGAATGGCTTATTGAATCCCATGTTTTATGATCCAGTCATCTCACAAAAACTGAATGGGTTGTCTTATTCCATAGTTTGTGGGTTAATAGGCACCCCAGACACCAAAATGAATTGGTACAAGCACTGAAAAGGTGAGTTTTTCATGATATGTCCCCTTTAAATAGTGAAATTCAGTGAGTGAGAGCTCTGTCTTAATGCTCTTTTTTTAGCCTTCAGTTTTCATTTTTCAGCAGTAACTACAGAGATGGGTGGTATAAAGATCAGAAGTGAGCAGACTTTTGAATCAGCCACGGCACAGGGAGGCCATAGCAACATCACTCATTAATCAATGATGATGCAGTAAAACCGGCTTAAGAAAGGGCCCTACAACATACCCTTTGTTTCACCTTTGTAAATCAATTTACATTCTTTAACTAGCAAACACAATTATATTTTATTAAAACGCAATGCAGTGGCAGCTGCAGTTGTACTGGAGTAGTAATGGCAAGTTCAACATTTCAGTACCTGCAGGGCAAAAAGGGAGTGTAGGAGTTTTTGTAGGTTAAAGGGTGAGTGACTGATGAGTCTGTAAGTATTATTATTATTTATTATTTTAAATGCAGTACTACAGTATACTGTATCACTTCAGATTGCAATTGGTATAAATGTTGGAGGAACACATTTTCAGCCTGTAAAGTGTTCCCCAGGTTTTTTGGCTTGACAAGTTAGCAACACATAATGTAAGAAAGGTTCAGTGTTGAAATGTGGTGGTATAGAGTAGGTATATTCCTGCAGTACTTCACTGCAGTTTTGCAAATGTAATAGATTGTCTTGTTCTTGTATGCTTTGTCCGCTTGTTTGTGACATGCAGTTTCAATAATGTATGTTTCCTGTATTGTCACCCATGGAGGAAATGGCAGTGACAGAGATGCTGACCTGATTTTTTTTAACTGTAGTCTTTTTTCTTTGAGAATATCAGTGCAATTTAATATGCACAATCTATACACATCAATGTAATGAATAAATTGTTACACCTCTACACAGCACTAAGGAGCTGAATGTAGATATCCATGTGTCTGTCTGTATGTACTGCATGTATTTCCAAAAACCCTTGTACTTTACCTATCTTTGCCACAAGATCCCATTATTTTTCAAAATGCAGGAAGTCTTCCTCAGTCTCACCTCCTAGCAGTCTATAAGGTCGGGGTCAACTCTTGCTTTTTCTCAGCTCTAATTAAGTTCTTCCTCGCGTCCTACATTGCTGGCCCTTTCTGACTGCCTGCATTTTCACGACGGACTCTTCATTACTCATTGTATCACTTCTCCCTCTCCACCTTCCATTTCTATAGGTTCATTTTGCAATGTGAGAAAATTCAACAATGGCTCTGTCTGACTTTAGAGTGACACATTGTAAGTAAAGAGCAAAGATAATGATAAATAGAGCTACTTTTATTTTTGTTCCCCTCTACCACTGCAGACCAATGAGACTGAATAATGAGAACATTGCATTATGGGGGCAAGATCCTCTAGACCAGTCAAGACAACAAAAGTGCTTGCGGTCAGATTCCTTAATGGAATCAACAGACGCATGCACATCCACACACGTACATGGTTCTATACACAGATAAACACTAGTGCCAGGATCTCTCAGCATTACAAAACATCAAATAACGATGAATGCACCTCACTGCACATGCAACCAGCCGCCCACTTTCCAAAAAAAACCCTAAATTCAACAATAGGTCTAATGGCCTCCTGAGTGTACGCTAAAAATAACAACTTTTCAATCTATCTCTCCATCTCTTTCCACCTCTGTTCTTCTCTCTCCCTTGCAGTTATAACGGCCTATTTTTCCCTTATGTGAAAACACACACACACACACACACAGAACAGTGTGTATTCTGTTGGCTAACATTGTAATTTACTTGCGTGCATACTGATACTACAATATAAATAGGTCTATAGATAGTAATTTGTTGCCTGTGCCAGCATATACTTTAAATTTGAATTGATTGTTTTTGGTCTATTAAAATATGAGACAAAACAAAAAAAGAAAAGAAAACTAAAACTTAGTACACAGAACATATAGCCTTACATAGCTTATACTGATGTAAATCTACTACGGACACTTTCACAGATCACCCCTACTACTTGTGTCTTAATGGCACCTTTCCTGGTTCCTTGCTGCCTCCCCCTAGCCCCCTAACATCCAACAGGAGAAATATGGGCATGTTTTCACTGTACTGGCTCTGCTTGTCTTGCTCAAGCTTGTCACATGCATGCACACAAAAACACACGAATACACACTGAGGTGCTTTGAAGTGAAAAAGGCCTCAAGCTCTGTACCTTCCCTACATCATTCACCCTCCGCAACACAAACACCACAGGACAGAAACGCACAGAAAAAAAACACAAAGAGAGAAAAGAGGGGGGGGGGGGGGGGGTTGCAAAGGTGTATTCTGCTCTAATGACGCTTTTCTAAACAATTGACTCCTATGCTACACAATTGAACGTCATGCTTTTCATCACACATCCCTTCACGCATTTTTCCTTTAATTGTTAAACCTATCTTCTTCTTCCTCAGCTTATCTTTTTACTTCGTGGCAGTGCTGTAACCTCGCCAAGGGCTAGTAATCAGAGCAGAATGTCTAAAAAAACTTGAGATGTGCAGCAAATAAAGCCCCAGGCTTCTCCAGCCATCCTAACAGGACGTACAGTAAATCAGTGGCCAAGATCCTATCTAGTGCACTTAGCAGGAGACCCACTTATGGCTCTTGCTGAAAGATGAAAGCGAAAGTACAAAGTACATGCCTAACATGTAGAATTTAAATCACAGCAGAGCAAAGTTTGGCATCAGTCCATGAGATTAAAAAAGTAGGTGTATTGATGGTACTCCTGCATTTATGAGAAAAAGAAGAAATGTATAATCTGATTAATTACCAACTGTAAAGAGTTTAGTCCCAGGCTAAGGTATCCAAACTACTAGCATGATAATCACATATTCGATTGGTCTTGTAATCAGTAGGGCTTTTGAGTAACAAAATTGGGTTAACCAGCTGTTAGTAAATCCAAGTACTTCTTTAGATAGCTACTACCTAGTTTTAATAGTGATTTAACAACAAAACTGCACCATTAAAACGTAAGGAATATCTTAGCTAGTGAAGACTGTGGTACCTATCACAATGTTTGGATAGGAAACGCTGGATATACTCTCATCTTATTCCTTTAAAATGTATGCTTCATTAATAACAAGATCTAATTTACCAGTTGGGCCACAGATGCCACACACACAAATGACACTACCCAGCACTAGCAGGTAGTCCGACTGGTGCCGAGTTTTGATTTGGTTTATGAAAGGTGCTAGTAAAACAACACAGTGCGTAAAATAAGCACAGGTGAAATGACAGACAGGTCGGACAGCCGTATTTAACAATATACCTAAAAATGTTACAGATGCAGCTTAAAATGACAACAGAAATAAACAAGTCTGCCGATTTTTAAATATATCTGCAATGTAAATCAACCGGCAGTTATCAACCAGGAAGTGATTTGTTGTAAGCGCTACCTCACATGATGATTCGGTCTATAGCCATGTGTAGATCTGTTGCTAGGATACATCTGTAGCTCTGTACACTCGCAAGCAATTATTTCCATTAAACTTGGTGGATGGGTTGGAAGAAAGAACCAACTAAGTATTAGAGTGGATCCAAATAAGGGGGCTGATAAACAAATTGTTCTTCTCTTTTGTTAACATTGCGAGATGGGGCATGGCCTTATGGTATGGTATATACATACATGCATAAATATTTTTCAGGGTTTGTAGTATTCATACAATCTACAGTGAAAGGGAAATATCTGAAGTGACATTATTTAGGGATTTTGGTTATTGGCATAATGTCATGTAATTTAAGCTACATATGTTGTTTTTGTAAGATGTACTTGAAAAAACTTCCCAGTTTTCATTATTAATAATAAACAGCCTTTCAAGCGTCATGTCAATTGTGGTAATCATATTCAGTTACTGTTTTAACACAAACTAATGAACTTTGTCAGTGATTCAGTTAGCTACCAGCAGTTAGGGTAAACATTTTTTTTTTAATTTTAGTTAACATATTTAACTAGGGGGTAACATTAAGATTAAAACTATTTTAAAAAATGAGACCTAGGCTTACTTGATACAATTTCTATGTAAGAGCTAGTTTGTGTGGTGCAACCTGTTTTAATATAGTGTTGGGTACATCATCACTTAAGAAACGTATACATTCTAACTAGGCTATGTTTGAGCCTACAAGGAGCAGGTGCAACCAGCTCCAGTTATTAGAAAGGTCATTTTTTTAAAGAGTGTAAAATTAAGCAGGCTCATCTTTCCACTTCCTGATATATATAGGCTGTATCTCAAAAGAACAATTTGCAGAATTTATATGTTTAGTATATATACCATCTATTGCAAAAATATGTAATAACACAAGACTTTGTCAACATATTCCTACAGGGTTTATGACCTCTGTATCACTGCATCTTTAGTTATTCAGTTGAATCTCTTTTAATTCCATTGAGAAATAATGCAAAAACACACAGTGATACACACGATCTGGGACACAGCACTAAAACAGGAAATGGCAGGCATGCACATGTATACAGAGCACATAATGCTTTTGTGCGCCACCTCTATCTCTAATGCCTGAGCCTCAAGGTTAAAACACAGTTGTGAATGCACACAGAGCCTCCAGTCCACTGTCCTGTTCACTCGCATTACTTTTTTTCTTCTCTCAGGTATCTTTCGATCTATCTTTCTGTTTTTTTCATTCTGTTCTGAATAGGTGAATGATCCTCTCATTGCCACTGGGAGTATTTATAGGCCTTTGGTTGTATTAACACAATCACTAAGCTCGCACGCACGCGCACACACACACACACACACACACACACACACACACACACACACACACACACACACACACACACACACACACACACACACACACACACACACACACACACACACACACACACACACACACACACACACACACACACACACAATTCTCAAAGAGTTCCAATCATCTGAAATAGCACAGCACATGGCCGTTCACATTGACTCTCTAGCATTTGGTCCTGACACCCTATTTGAATAATCCAAATCCTGCTCAATAGTTGGACCTGAGGTGAGTCACATGGGTCCACCTGAGCCGCTGGGTTCACATGCTTAATTGTGACAGGCAGAGAAAGTGAGATATAATAGAGCATGTTACAAGTTACATATAAAACATGTACCTTCCCTTATCTTTGGTAATAAAACTTGCTTGCTCTCTCTCTCTCTCTCTCTCTCTCTCTCTCTCTCTCTCTCTCTCTCTCTCTCTCTCTCTCTCTCTCTCTCTCTCTCTCTCTCTCTCTCTCTCTCTCTCTCTCTCTCTCTCTCTCTCTCTCTCTCTCTCTCTGACATCAAATATATCAAGGACTCTATTTCAGAGAAAAATCATCCATTAATGTGTGCAGCATGGTAGTAACCCACTCATTACAGCTAGTGTTCATGAAAAGTGTATTTTCCCTTGTGCATTATATTAACACTGTTGGTTTTGCAGTATTGCTCCTAAACAAATAGCATGTCTTTCATCATTTACATGTGTGTGCATATTATACATGTATATGCTTGAGAGAGAGAGAGATAGAGAGAGAGAGAGAGAGAGAGAGAGAGAGAGAGAGAGAGAGAGCAAGTGCAAGCATGTACAAATCACTGCTGCTTGTGTGAACCCATTAGCTGTAATCTGTGGTTGGAGGCAAGATATCCTTCTAACAAATACACTCCACCTGAAACCTACATGACATTCTTATACTGAAAGACTTAGTAACACTTTCAGACCACATCTGTACGGCATGTTGGTAAGGACTCAGAGCTAAATTTCTCCATGCATAAGTTATCATTGTACATGTTATAAAAGTGTAAATACATATTGATACGTCTATACTTCATCATAACATTTCATTCTTGCGGATTAGTAAAGTGTAATGCATGTTCATGCATTTAAAAGAATCTGTGCCGCATCATAAGTGATTAAGATATAAGATGTCAAAATGAAGAGAATCACACAAGTACAGTATAGCATTATAGCAGAATGTGAATCCTTACTACAGCTGATTGTTAGTAGTCATAATGTATTATAGGCCCATTAGTCAACATCTAGTATAACTATTCAAGAGCATCCGTAAGATCGTAAAAAAAAATATGTATAAATCACTAAAAGTCACATCTATAATGTTTTATGATACAGAGCATCATTAAGCAGTGCTGTAATTCACTACGAATGTCCTCATAATGGTCTTCATAGAAAGTGTTACTCAACAATTTTATTTTTACACTGAATTTCTGCACATTTTTCTGTTATTTGTGAAATGCATTCCCAAATACAAGTAGTGATTTTGATAGTGTCTTTTATCTGTAATCTACAGCTAAAAACATAACTCAATGAAGTGTATAAAGCCTAATGTAAAGGTCTCACTACTGTGAAAATAAGCATATTTCTTCATGCGTGACAGTAGAAAGCATGAATTCTTTGCAGTGACCCTTAGCACAGGCATATGTCGATAACTGTTACAAATTAATGCTATAAATGATATTATTATTATTATTATTATTATTATCATTATTATTATTATTATTATTTTCATTAGGGCTACTCCAAACACAGCTCAATGCTCCATCCAGTTTGAACTAATACTCCAGTCACTCTGTATTTGAAATATGAAAGATGAACACACTGAATGAACACACTGGATAACGTTTTGTATTGAGGCACACCTGCGGGAAACCCCATGGGGGGGCACTTCGATGTACCCTTTATCAGAAAGTACATCCAAGCCTCACTGCTGCGGACTCCCTCCCTCACGTACCTGCCCGTAATTAGGCTCCTTTTCGGAGACTCTATGGTGCCTCTTGGATGGCTAGGCTATGGGCATGAGCAAGATGTGTTTCGCAGAGGCCTTGGCTATCTCTGCTAAGCAGGTACTGCTATCGTGACACGCTCACAGGCAATACAATCATCCCAATGTCGGTCGTGTAAATGTACCGTCTAGGCGGTGCGGTTGGACGGACGTGTGACAAATAAACAACCCGTGATACAACGAGAAACGAGGAGCGCATGATCACAAACCAATGAGGGTGGTTATGGATGAAAAAAAAAAAGGGGGGGGGGGTCTAAATGAGATAACGAAGGGGGAAACGGCGTTAATAACACAAGCAAAGAAAAAATAACTCACATCTCTGAATTTGTCCCATCTCCCGGCGAGCCACTTATCATCCAAAAAATTACCGCTGTCGGAGCGAGCGGAGACGCGTCCGAGGGCGACGGCGCACACACACAGCAAGGCGACGCTCAGCATCTGCGGACACACAGCAACAACAACAGCACGGAGAGAGAGGACATCGAATCAGGCTGGAGGACAGACAGAAATCGCGTTGTAAAAACAGAGGCAGTTCAATCCGCATTACATCGGCGATTTACACTGACCGTCCACACTAAATACAATGATGTGGAGACTCCTACCTTGATCGCATCAGCTGCTATCCAGACTGTATGTGCTCGGTGCCGTATTCTGTCACTAGTAATAACAGCCCTCTCCTCCCTCTCTCTCTCTCTCTCTGCCTAGCTCTCGCACCGGCTGTCTGTGCGCAGCAGAAAACGGGAACGCGCATGGCACCGTGCGCAGGCCCTGCGCTCTGTCCCTCTTTTCTGTTTTTTTCTCTCTGCCTCTCCTCAGTGCGGGGGAAACAGTCACGGTGGTTCATCGTGGGCTGTTATCAGGCCAAAAGTGTCTTCCACTGATTATTGATTACCTCTTGTGAAAAATACAATGTTAGCATGATAATTGGATCATATCAGGCCAAAAAATAGAAGGTTGTAGGAATATTTGCACCTATGACGTGTAAAAAACAACAACAAACAAAACAAACAAAATAACAACCATACTGTAAGATTAGTATTAGCCGAGAGACTGTTAAAAAAATACAAATAGATGTATAGATCCTTCTCCCATGTTTCTTCTCTGTTACATCCATCACAAGAGGGCCGCTCAGGCTTGTTTGTACATTAGTGACTCATGAGAGAGTTACCCTCACATTCCTGGCAGAGATCAGGTCAGAACTGTAAACCGATGCTACAAGATAACACTGTCTTCATAAGAAACGGGCCACTCCAGATGATTTGTGGAGGTGGGTGGAACCCCCCATCTGTCAGTGTACTCTTTTCTAGGGCATTTTACAAAGCCTCCAAACGTTCTTCCTCAGAGCGGTTATGATTAAAGGTGTTTGAAAGAGGGAAAATGTGTTGTTGGTGCACTTGTTTTAGGCTACAACAGGATACCACAGCGACCGCTGCAGCTTCGTCACGTATACAGATAGACACAGAGATGGGTGACAAATGAAAGGTGCTGAGCCACCACCAGCCACAAAATCAGCTCTAATATGCTTTGGTTTACATTCTATACGTTTCTGAACTCTACTGGAGGAATGAATACTATTCTTCCAAAATATTCTCTCAAACATTCTAGTTGAGCAAAGAAAAGGGATGGAAGAGAACACAGTGGAAATAAGAGAGCAAAAGTCTTGTGAAGATGGAGAGGGTGAGCAAGCAAGAGAGTATTAATATCACTTCCAGGCTCTTCACAGTGAAGCCTGATGGTCAGGAGGGTCATGGCATTATTATGCACTGTTGCTGTAGAAACCAACCTTGACCTCACGTCTTCATCTTCATAAGATACTGTGGGGGAAAAAAGTATGTGTGTGGGCATGTGGAAAAGATGACAGGGGTGCAGCTATTTGAAAGTCAAATTAGAACTTTAAAGCATGCATGACTGCATCAGAGAAACACGTGAGAGGGTATCATGGGGCTCGTGCAACTGAAATGCTCAATGGTACAACTGCATAAACACACGTACAGACAGGTAAAAAAAATGTTTTGATGTGAGTTATGCGTTCATTCCAACAGGAAGTGTGCAACATGTAAACAGGAAAGTGGTGGTAGGGATGTATTGTTGTTGATACCGCTGTTCTTTGATGCATGCTTTGTTCTCTCAGATCAACACAATGGGGTCTACTTTCGGTTATGACAAGATAGTTGTGAAGATGGCAATGTGCAGGACTGTGGAAGACACGGCCATTCTGTTATGGCTTCCTGTTGGCTTGTGCTTTATGACATTTGTGCAGATGGAAGCGGTAAAAGATGTGTGTATGTGTGTGTGTGTTTGGGTGTGGGTGTGTGCGTGTGTGTCTTCCAGCCCAGGGGTTCATACATTATTCAGTCTCAGACATTAAAGATGTAGATGTGGTCAGAGACATATGCAGGAGACTGCACAGACACACAGACACGCCTAGACACATTCACACACGCTCGCACATACACACATCAGCACACACACACGCACGCACGCACGCACGCACGCACGCACAAGCACACACACACACACACACACACACACACACACACACACACACACACACACACACACACACACACACACACACACACACACACACACACACACACACACACACACACACACACACACACACACACACACACACACACACACACACACACACACACACACACACACACTGTTGTTGGTTAAAGAAACTCTTTATAGATTTTTAATCTACTGTAATTTGATTTTCCTTTTTTTCTCTCCTGTGAGTAAATATAAGATCACACATTGTTGACTCAATCTCCACACAAGCAGCAAGAAAGACAATATGTGAAAGTAGAGGTGGAGAAAAATAGGACAAAAACTGTTTGTGTGTGTGTGTGTGTGTGTGTGTGTATGTACTTGGACGGGAGAGGCATGAAAAGTGTCTCAAGGAGCTGAGATTTCACAGCCCAGTGACTCTGTCACTGTGCACCTGCTCACTGAGACGGTGGGAGGGAGGAAATGAGAGGAACGAGAGAGGTTAGGTGAGGAGGTTTGAGGTAAAAGGGAGTTGAAAATCCATCAAGAGAGAATTAGGGTGAGCGTACCAAAGGAATTTATTCAGTAGAATTTAAAAAACTGCACAGAAAAGCAATTCCGGTCCTCATCATCCCAGTTTACTGTGAGGGTGCCACCTTACCAGACAATAGCATATTATAATATATGACCAAAAGTATGTGGACACCCAAACATAAAACCTTTATGGGATTGTTGAGGTTGGATATGGATGGTGAACAATTCCGTCTCCTAATACATGACTTTCCAAATGTAAACTGCATTCTCATTCACATTGCGACAGGCGTGCATTGCAGATTTTGAACACATGGTTAACGTTGTGAATTAAAAATTACGTCATGGTAAGGTTTAGAAAAAGAAAATCACAATTTAGGTTAAAATAAATAAAAACATTTTTCACGTAACCTAAATTATATAGGGATATGGGAAAAATAACAGCCTAACATCTGGGGCCACTCTACATCCGGTATCCTGCCACCAGCCTTGGTTTCTGATTGGTTGATAAGTGGATCAGGCTTCCTGTGCATGTTTTATTGTTAGTGGAGGCTATTGAGCCTGGAAAGCACACTAGTTTTTGACTGTTGCTTTGCTGATGTTATATTTCTTTGTGAAGAACCCTTTAGTGTACAGAAAAACAAAAAAACATGGATTATGGAGTTTTACTGAAGCACCCGTCAACTATATGCTTGGACTCTTATAGCTTAAGTGGGCAGTGACAGGACAAAGACGGAGCCACACTTACATGACACAAGGATTTCTTTATGAACCTCACTCACCTTGTGCACGGATACACTGTAATGGTGAAACAGAGAAAAGGACCGTTTTTTGGGTGCAGTATAACATTACAAAAAGACATAGGACAATTGGTGGGATACAACATTGAGAGAAAACATTGGAGAGTTGGACGGTGTTAGGACATACAGACACCAGGACATTAAGACAAGTACGGTAAAACAATTTGCTGGTGCTGGTGTGTGAAATGTAAGTTGAGGTATGTTTGTCAAGAGGATGGGTAAGGTAATGAATGAATATGAAAAGTGGGATAGAGACAAGATGCATAACAATAAGTTATGATAAGTAATAATAATGATGAAAACAGAGGATGTAGGTGATTTTAATCATGTGGGGTTGTAAGCTGACCATGTAAGAAAAAAAAGGCCCACTTGCTACAAAGTTGAAATTGTCCAAAAATATAAAAAGGGCCTTTTCACAGATGACATTATGATTCCCACTGACAAGTACAGTTATTCCAAATAATATTAAAGACATACTGTTCCCTCAAGCCATTCAAGTGTGACAGAGATCCAATATAACAGGGCCCTAAAACACACAGCAGACATTTAGACCTATAGAGCAGGAAAGGCACTGGTTAACTCTACTAACATTAATAACGATGGCTCTGTCCCAACAAGTGTCCCAGGAGGCCTCTCCAGTGAGCCAGCATGTATCCTACCAAACCCTGGAACTGGCTTACCTTAATGGAAAACAGCCAATGTTATAATGACTAACCTGTTCTATTCCTGCTTTGATATGTCAAAATGAATGTTGTGAAAAAGAAGAAGCAATTCAATCATCATTCATTTTATTGTCTACTCATGGACTTTTCCTACTGTGACGTATCAAGCCGTCATCTGTGAAAAATGGCCCTGTGTTTGTTGCAGCAATAAGATTTGACATACATGGAAGTAAAGGGCCTCGTCCATGAAAAACAGCCCAGAACAAATGCACAAGTAAATGTTTGGACAGTGGTTTCCAGATACACTTGGCCTTGTAGAATCAATTTAATATGAGTGCCAGTCAAAGAGTATTGCGGATGATTAAATTACAATGCTGGAAATAACGGAGCATTATAATCTCTCACTCTCTCTCTCCTCCTCTCACTGTTTTAATCGTGATGTGGGAAGAAAGGTAGAGGGAAACTCAGGTGTGTCTAAATCTTTAATTGGATTTGTCTGTTCTCCGGTGAAATTAAACATTTGGTTTGGGTTAGTCGACTCTAATAACTGCTTTCTGACATTTTAGCAAAATGGGAACAATGATGTTGTGTGTGACGTTTCATAGGAATTTGTCCAGAACCTTGTATGTGTGTGCGCATAGGTGGGTGTGAGTGAAATAGTTTTAAACTTGGCTGTATAGCATGTGTTTGTGTTTGAGAGAAGGATGGAGATGGAGATGGAGAGAGAGTGTGTGTGTGTGTGTGTGTGTGTTTGTGTGTGTGTGTGTGTGTGCGTGTGTGTGTGGGGGGGGTGTTATCTTGCAAAGCAGACGTTTTGGGGCATAGCTGTTACTATAAGGTCAGTGTGAGTCCTGTGTTTTAGCCCCAGGATGAAAAGCTAATAGCAGAGTAATGACAGAGAGGGAAACTGCAAACAGGAGATAAGGCAGACAGAAACAAAATGGCCATAGCTGAGAGGGCTGATTACAGAGCCAGCGAGCAAGCATAAGAGAGGAATGAAAAGCTAGAGAGAGAGAGAGAGGGTGGGGGGTATGGGTGGGGGTGGGGGGTGCTGGGTGGATAATGCAGGATGAACGATAAAGAAAATGGACAGATGGATGTTCTGACCCCTGGTCTCCTGGAAGTAGCATTCAAATGATTCCCAGTGAATCTTGAAAGGGTCTTTTCTTTGACCCAGAAAGTACAAAAATCACAATGAGAGAGAAATATAGCTGCCTTTTTGATGATACCTGAATGACAATCTAAATGCATCCAGCCGTACTTTTCCATTTCAGTTAACACTCACATGTTATGGCCTCTGTTTTCCCACGATCGGAAATGCATCAGTCCAACTTTTTCATGTCGGGGGACATAACAGGATGTCTTTAATCTGCAGTTGAGGGCCAGAGTCACATGAAACATGTTAAAGGTGGTGTACAGAAAGTCTTTGTTTTTATATTCAGAGGACAAACATGCATACAATTAAGAAAGGCTAATAAGAAGAACGCTGATGATGATTTTACCACAACACACCGGAATATTATGAATCAACTGATGGCAACATACTACAGATTTTCTGGTTATGGTGTTTGCTCTCCCCCTTGTGGTGATTATTACACATTACATCAATCAGGAAAGATTTGTGACTGAAGCACACTTAAGCTGAAACAGACCTTGTAAAGTCCATAATATGAACTCCAAATCAAATTTATGTAAATAAAATGCATTAGCCGTAAGTAACCAAGTACATTTACTCAAGTGAAGTACAATTTTGAGGTATTTGTACTTCTTTTCTACTTTATTCTTCACAATTCAGTTGCAAAAGCTGTTCTTTTTACTCAACTTCATACACGCTTCCCGAGCTATATCCACTATGCAGAATGGCCAACTTATTCCAACACTGACATAATAAAATGACTAGATTTTAATCAGATTCTGATTTGAATGAATCCCTCTGGCAGTGGCTGTAGTTGTAACTGAATAATTATGAGTTCATTTTTTTGCTCACGCTGTGTCCAAGAAGTGTTGGTTCTCCATGTAGATCGTTTTTGAGTAGTTCTGAGCGGCTTAGTTGAATTCATTATGCTCTCAGGTGCATGTTTTTTTTTACATACATGATTGGACAGCGTATTTCTCAATGTGATGCAATCTAATACACCACTAATTACAGCCTCAAGAACTACCACTGAGTAGTACTCACAGAGTTTGGATTTCTCACACGGTTGTTGCAATGGATCGCATTACTTCTGCTGTGCCTAATTAACGGCTAACACAGTGTACATTGAAAGCTTCTATGGCTCTACAACATTGATAGTGTTTAATACACTGTAGACAGTTGCTGTTCCTGTTTCTGTTCCTCAAACGTTGTCGTGTCCAGAAAACAGATCCATGAAGCTGTCTCATCCTTTTCTTTTGAACAAACCACAAAGCTTTGTATGACAATTTCCCCATTCATTAATTCACAATATTAGAATTAGAGTTAGAGTGTCGCCGTTTCAATCCCCAGGACCGGCAGGATAAATCTGGGTGGGGAAATGAAGAAACAGCACTTTCCCTTCCCTCGTTACTACCACCAAGGTGCCCTTGAGCAAGGCCCATAACCCCCAAACCAGTCCAGTGATGCTGCTCAGTGGCCAGCAGAGCAGACTGCGGTTGTACTGGTCAGCTTCCAGGTGTGAATGTGTAACTGTGTGAATGGGATCAGGGCGTTCTTGAAAAAGAAAGCATTACTCTCAGTGTTCTCACCCTGAATAAATAAAGAGAACAATAATAATAATGATAATAATAATAATAATGATAATACTAATGATTTGTAAACATATGCCTCACCACATCCAACACTTTACGTCCATTACCACTTTCAAATCCCACCTGAAAACCCATTTTTTCAGACAGGCGTACAGTACACCCTTTAATTTCTTTTTCTCTGTTAAGTTTGGAATAACCCCATAATTTTCTCTCTGTTTCTATTATTATAAGTATTATTATGTAGTTTTATTGTCTGATTCTTTTACTGTTCTTATGACTGAGTGTTTTTATTGTTTGATTTTGTAAGGTGACCTTGAGTGTTCAGAAAGGCGCCCATAAATAAAATGAATTATTATTATTATTATGTAATCAAACACATCATTTTGGTCCAGAGCTGATGATGAATGTTTGTTGCTTTTCATCACGCTGTGCCCTTGTTCTGATGTATTTTCCTCAATCAAGATTAAACATGCTGAATCTTTGTCGGCATTTAATAACTGTTAACATATAAAACAATTTGTATAGGGGCAAGTAAAAATGAACATCTGGCATGTAGACCACGAACCACTTGCTCGGACAGAAAGATGACCATCCCTTTTTACTTGACTATCCTCTTTCCTATCCTCTTTCTTCCATAGTCAGTCAACATGTGAACAGAATCTGTCCCCAGAAGGGTTTTCTTACAGACAAAGCTCTCTGTAATCTCAGATCAGAAAAGAAAGAAAGACTTTTAATTTCCGCACTGCCATTGGTGCTTAGGTCATTTGAAATGGACAAGGTGGCAAGTTTGTTACAAATCTTCCTTCCCAACTTCTATGGTTAGCATCATTAGCTCCTAAAAGTGTATTATTCAACTAAACTTCACACCTGAGGGGATGACTGTAAAAATCAACATACAACTGTTTACTTGTTCCCTTATTTTCACAAACTGTACCAAAAACACCACAACTTTAACTATTCTATTGTACAACATGCTGTGTTTTATAGTAGTTCCAGTCATCTCTCAACATCCTTGGATAACATAAATACATATTTCAATTCTTGGATTCAATGTTTTTTTCTCCTATCCTACATACACACCCCTGAATAAGTAATTCACATGAAATCCTATCCTGGACTATAGACACAAGATTCACTACTAAAATGAACCCAGAACTCAAGAGCTACGAAGCCCTAAAAAAGTAAGTTTCTCACTGTTTCACACTCATTACTCCTGAAACAAGTTATACGTTACTTCACAGTCATGACTGAGATTCCTGGCTTCCTACCTGAGAAAATGACCCACGCAGAACAGTTCACTCCTGGCCTTCTGTTAGAGAAAACTCATCTTCCATATCTTATCACAAATATGCCTTTGTGTTTTTGATAAGACATGGAAAGTTTCTGTTTTCTCCTCTCTACACTTACTACAGCTCTCTATAAAAATAATTAGCCATAAAATTCCTTCTCTCCCCTTGAATGTTTATGTATATATTATGTATTTTATTTTTCATGGCTCTCACTCTGTACTCATATTGTACACTCAGTGATCATACACCTCACTAAACCTAATGCAGTCTAATGCAACAGCATGGTGTCAGCCCTTTATATCACTGAGGTTAGAGTAGGCTAAATGATAGAAACTTCAAAACCTGCAGTGTCCAAAATTATCACACAGTTGAATCAAGACCTCTTTAAAAAAAAGAATCAATGGGCTATAACCTTAAATAAGTCATAGAGTGTGTGAAAGTGTCCTGAGATAACTTTTGTTATGATTTGGCACTGTAAATAAAATTGAATTGAATTGAATTTCCCTTCAGGAAGGTAGTGGGAATGTTAGACTACATTAGTTTAAGCTGTATCTAAAAAAAACTGGCAACTGAGTGTATATAAGGGTCATCCTGAAGATAGTGGACATGATATGAATGTTTAAGAACCTTATTTATACCAGCCGAAAGAAAGGAAGAGTTCATTGCCTCACCCCTTTACGTCCTTGGCCTAATTTAGCATCGCAGCTGGTGTGATCGATAGCTGTTAATGTTATTATTGTGGTTGCTGTGCATCTCTGGGTTTCTCTCTCTCTATCTAACCCTTTCCCCTCAACTTGTCAAGACTGGTGGCTGTCCATCCCAAGCCTAGGGTCTGTCCGGCGGTCCTGCTTGTTTAAAGGAAGGTTTTTTTTTTTTTACCATTGTTGCTGTTTGCTCATGAGGGAAAATAATTGTTTATTTATTCACTAATATTGTAATGTCTGTATAACTCCAGCAAAAAAAAAATTGAAAATGTATTTGTATATGTGATTTATCTGTGTTTTAATTCATCAATTTATTCTATTACATCCACTTTAGACAAGATTTATTTGCGTGAGTGATATTTGTAAGTGCTATAGCTGCTGTAAACGGAAGTCAAATTGTCATATGCAAAAACACACTTGGCCAATAAAATGTAAATTCTGGGCAATCTGACAGCTTTACATTTCACTCCGCTGACAACACACTGTGTGGCTGCACTGCAGGATTATGATCAGCATAATCGCGATTTATGATCAAGTTCATTTTCATAGAGGGTAAGTGCTCAACTCTTATCATGTAACAGAAGAAGCTTTTGTCAGCTATACTGGATCATTTGATATCTGACTCCAGAACGTGTTTGAGCGCCGGATGATGAAACATTAGCATCAGATACCCTCTCCCGCAGGGGTATTACTTAAAGTGTAAACTTTAATCATAAGGAATTTTAGTGTGTTCTGGAAGAGAACGGATCCTTTCTTTGTTGTTCTTCCTGAGGTGCTGCTAGGGGAGTTTTTCCTCTCTCTGTTCCTTCCTTTTTGAGAAATATTTGTGACTTGGGGCTAAACGTAGGACTATACAGTATGCCTCAACTTGACTACGTAACAAGAACATCAGCATTTTCTTCCGTGGAGATGATTCATCTTTCCTCCAACGACTGATGCTCTCTTATCAATAAATCCATCAATTATCAAATAATCATCTGGCACATGGAACACCCTGTCGTTCAAACTGTTCAATTTCGATGTACTACTATCCTACTACTACTACTATCCACTCCACTATCCACTTCTTCACATAGCCAAACACATGTTGCACAATTGTTCAATCGGAGCTTTAACAATAAAAAGGCCGAAGATAAGCTCTTCCTGTTTTGGAGCAGTGTATGCCAACATAGGAGAGAGAGGCACAGCAAGAGGAATGAGAGTTAAACGAGGAGGATGAGGCTGCATGGATCATGTGCTCAACCATGCTTTATCAATGTGTTCTGCCAGGAGATGGAAGGTCTATGACTGCAAACATTTTTGTATATATTACAGTATATTGTCATTTTGTCTCCAAATACACCTGTCTCTATTATAGTTATACTCTTGTATAGTTTCTATTTTTATTATATTCTTATTTTAGGTTTATTAACCTTTTATTATTCAGTTCTAATACTTTCCATACTATCTGCATCTGTTGTGCTACGGCAATGACCAATATTCCCTGCTACAGATCAATAAATGTGTATTTATTGTATATATTTGTGTGTTTTAAATTTTTTTTGTATATTTTATTGAACAGGTGTAGGAGTAGCACTGAGCATGAAAAAAAATGTTTTAATTTAGTTTAATTTAATAATAATGTTTTCCATTGAGCATGTCAGCATTCAACTGGTTCACAATAGCATTTTGAGAATTTATTACATTGTTTTGAAGGGAGAGATTCATTTTGCAGGAGAGTCGTGGAGTTTTGCCCTTTGTTTTGGGATAATATGGGGTAGGCTTTGCTTTCAGAAAACCTGTGTAAACAATAGAGATACACTTCACTTGTAATATTATTGTTTGTCCACTAGGGAGCAGAACAGAACACTTATGGAACTCCAGGTCACGTAATGCGAAAGATTATTCAAAGAAATCTAGACCCTCGACTCTCCCAGTATAGTCCATCCATCTATTGTTGTTGTGTTGCTTCCTGTGCTTTATACTCCCAGTTTAATTTAGTTTTATTCCAATACAAACTATTAATCTACTTAGTAAATTTATGATGAATTAGCAGTTCCCCCCAAAACTAAGGCATACATCGGAACATTTGCACTTGTTTCAATTTTACTGCTGAGCCGTGCACAACCCAAACTCCCTGTTTCCTCATATTTGCCCATTTTTCTTGTATCTCTCTTGTTTGCAGTCTCCTTGCCCCTTCATCATCCAGCTCTCTCAGCAGCTTTTGACTTCTCTCAAAATATGCAAGTCTTAGCACCCCCTACCTCTCCCCGCTCTCTTTTGTCACACGCATGCACACACTCACGCACACAATGACTACCGCAACTCTCCACGGGAGAGTTCTGTCATGCTCTGTAGATTGGGTGTCCCAGGGTGATCAACTATTTATATAGAGCTCAGGTGACACACCTGATATCTGGGGACAGGGAGAAAAGAAGGGAGGGGGCAGGGAGAAAGAGAATAAGAAGGAGAGGGGGAGGAAAGAGAGAGTGAAACAGAGAAATTGTGTGGGTAAAGTGGGGGAAGAGACACATGGTGAGAGAGAGCACCCACATACACTCCAAATCTACATACAGGCCCTTTTTGGAATTGGAGAAGCCAATGGCAGAGTGGCATATTGTGATGACTCAGGGCATAGCTGAGGAAATGAAATGCGAGGGCAGCGAATGTATCGAAAGAGATGAACAGTGTGTGTGTGTGTGTGTGTGTGTGTGTGTGTGTGTGTGTGTGTGTGTGTGTGCGTGTGTGCGTGAAGCTGAGGCATAAACAAAATGGTTCGCTGTTTGAGAAGAAACATCCATTTTTCTTTAACTACACACATCACCTCCATCCCTCCCCTTATTAAGCAAATGTGCTTTTCCTTCAGTTAATTTACGTGTGCATGTGTATGTTTACCATGTAAACAGACCTACCTCTTTGTGTAACAGTCAAGTCCCTGTGTCAGCATAATGACAACAGACTCGCCACTTAAATCCTTTATCTATGCCTCTTCCCGCGTGATAAGCATCTCTCTTGACTGTTTGCTGGTGGGGAGTTAGCCAAAGCCCCTTTCCCAAACCCTTACTGCAGGCTGACTGCGACTTCACAACTGGTTGCATATAATTTGTATTGTGAAAGAAAATGACAACTACTGCGTTGGTGGATGAATTGAGACAAAGCTCTCTGTAACACAATCTTCACAATTTTCAATGTGAATGGTATTTAAACAATTGATGGAATTTTGTCAACCTAATGCAACACACACACAGAAACTTGCACACAATAAGGGAGTTGTGGTGCAGATGGTGTAATAATGTCCGTCAGCACAACAGTTTGCTGTGGGAAGCTAATTATTTTGCTGATTATAAAGATACATTACAAAACATTTTCACCAATATTGTATTGGTTGAACAGAGTGCTGAATTCCTGCATCATCGGGAACTTTATCTTCCAGCCCTCTGTAATCAATCTTTTAGAAATGCACACACACACACACACACACACACACACACACACACACACACACACACACACACACACACACACACACACACACACACACACACACACACACACACACACACACACACACACACACACACACACACACACACACACACACACACACACACACACAAAAGGTAGGTTGGTGAAATAGATAAATAATGGATAATAATAAAGCAATGTTGGTAATTTTCTTCTAATCTTTTATTACTATCAAATTTATTTTTTATAGTTTCTATTCCTCTTGTTTATTCTACTACACAGAAGCAAATTACATATAATATGCTTGTCACTTTCTAATAAGGCACATCTATAAGTTGTAACTAGAGGCTCTGCTCAAGGATAATAAATAATTTACTTATGCTTTATGGATAAGCTATATAAGCCATTAAACAGATTAACTTCTGGGTTGCCAGGTTGTGGAAAAATCCCTCTGAGTGGTTGGACCATAAGACCACTTGGATCAAAATCCATTTATTAACATAATTTACAACTGCAGACTTGATGGATTAAACACCTTAAATTAAAAACGTATTACTTAGATATAAAACTACAGACTAAATGGAGTTTTAGAATGCAAGGCACCATGAGCATTTACCCACATTTATGACTGCATTGCTACCAAATGGATTATTAGAGAATTATTCACAACCTGCCAGCCACGAAAGGTTCTCATTATTAGTAGTTGAAACAATGAATCCAGCAATCCAATTAAATTGGTAAATCGTTTAAGTTATTTGTTATATGTAAAATATATAAAATGTCTCTCAAATGTTTAGAATAGCTTCTTTTCTCTGTTTTATATAACTGTAAAGTGATTATCTTTTAGTTTTGCTGTTCAGACCAAAGAGGCAATTTGAAGATGTCACCATAGGCTCTAGGATATTGTCATGGGTATTTCGTATTGAGATTTTACAAACTACACAATTAACGTATTCCTTACTAAATATTAAATTAAGAATAAGATTAACTCGTAATTTTTAGTTTAAGCCGGTGAAACTTATAAAAGGTACCTTATTAGAGTGGTACCATGATGTTGAATATTAACATGTAGCCTGATCCAACTTCAATACAACTAATAATTCAAGTTTTCAGATAAGCAATCAACATTTTTGCCTCTTCCTCAGAGGCAGCGGTGACATTGAACCCAGTAAGTACTGTACTTAAAGGCGCTTCATTCAACATTCAGAACATGAATATAGCAAAAACAAATATCTGCTTTGTAAAGATTTAGTGGAGTAATGACGTCCTAAGCAGACAATGAAGTCACTCTGCCTCTGTGTGTGTTGTAATCTGAGTTTCTCTGTTGTTTATTTTGATAGCAGGTTCTGCTATGCATGTTAGTGTATGCCAGTGCCGTGTGTATCAGATGACAATGGCTGTGACAGTATTTGACGAGCTGGTGAACGGTTGGTGAGAGCCCACCTTTTTTCAGTATTTCAAGTGTGGCACATTTAAGTAATTTACTTGAGTATTTCCATTAATGCTACTTTATAGCCTACTTTGAGTTGACTCCATCTCAGATGCAGTTATTGCACTTTTTACTACACTAGATTTATCTGACAGCTTTAGTTACTCTCCGGATTTAGATTATTAATACAAAAATATAACAAATTTCATATTTATTATGTATTATTATAGATTGAACTACCCTGAAGGAATATAGAGTAGGCTACCAGCTGCAACATTAGAGTGATGGACCCATTAATGCATCAATAATTATATTCTAATAATATAATATCTGAAATGGGCAGCTTTGCACAATGAGTAAATTTACATTTGGTACTTTGAGTATCCTTTACTGGGATGCTGATAGTTCTTGATTTTGAATGAATGACTTTTATTGGAACAGAATATTTTTGCCTGTCCTTATAGTCCTCATACTGGTATACTAGGTATCCTTATACTCAAGTAAAATATCCAAGCCCAACACTGCTCAGAGCGAATATCTTCCTATAATGTAGTCACCATTTATGATTCAACATTAAAATAATCCAACATACAGTATAATGTCAGTAAGAGAAGGGTGGCCAGTCCCCCCCCCCGAACCGAACCAACCGCTATGGTCCAATAAATGTTGACAGTCAGCGCCGTCGTATAGGGGGGAAAGGTGATGACAATTCTAAGGGCCCACAGCCAGCCAGGGCCCACACACTGCTCCAGTAGCCTCTATGACAAAATGATTATGCACTGAACTAATATATATTCATACGAATGAATCCGAATTAAAACAAAGCCACAAGTTGTACAATACTCTATATATATGTTTATTCTATTCAATAACCCCCCTGGCCCCTTCTTAGAAAATGGTTTGGTCCACACCGCGGCTCTTTCTTCCCGGGGTTCTTCCTCATCGGAATTAAGTGCTAGCCGGTAGAGAAGCTAACTGCAGCAGAGTCAGTATGCCCCCCAAAAAACACAAGTCTGGACACCAGAAAAGAGTTGAGAAAGAGGTCAGGTGTACGAACAGCAGAGCAGGGGCCCAAGACATCAAAACCTTTTTTTTTAAGAATGGTGAGAGTAAACTACCGAGGGCGGCTTAAACAATTAGCCTGCTTGTTCATTCATTTAATGTCTGTAATATTACCTTTGACGGGGCGCAGGCTGGAGCCTACGCTAGCTGTCATCGGGCCCCGCTCTGGACAGGTCGCCAGTTCATTAAAAAAAAATCGCCAGGTCATTGTAGAGCGACGGTTCCTAGAGTAGCTATAACTGAACGTTACTAATTTAGGGGCTACCACCGTGACTGTGTGTTTCGCACATAACACTGTCGGACAGTGCTCCAGTAAGCGCCCATTCAGAGGCTGCACTCAATTGTATTATGACCCATTCAATTTCTACTCAGTAATTATGAGCATCTGACGAAGGTCAGTTACGTTTTCATGATGTGTTCAATGTGGTCTTGTAAAATGTGTCATTAGTGGGACATTTGAATAGTCTAAATACAAAAAAAGTTAATTGTTCAAAGATTTGTCGTTGTTGTTCTGTTTTTTTTGACAACAACAAAGTAAAAAAAAGACTATTTAGAATTTTGGACAGTTTACACTGACTTTTGAATGGTTTAAAAATATTTTAGCCATATCAGGACTTGAACCAGACACCTTCTGGTTCCCAAGCCAAGTCCCAACAGACTGAGCTACTGACGCCAACAATTGTTGTATACAATATATATAATTTAACAATAAACCTTTATCCTCTGCTGCTCCAGAATCAGCAGTGCCTGCTTCATCTGAGTTTGACCCCACAGCAGACCACTGAAAAACAATACAATTGAAGGTGGCAAGGAATAGGGTAGAGGGGCCCACACCGATATTCTTTCAGGGGGCCCAGAATTCCTAGCAACTGCCCTGTTGACAGTATCAACAGAGTCACCTGAAACAGACAAAGTAGGCCTACCTGTATGGGCCGATACTCCCCACCCTTATTGTGCTTTACTTAACCAACCACAGTTTTCCCTCTCTGCCGCTCCCTTCCTCTCCATCTCGCAATCCTGCTAGTCCCGCCTTCCACCGCCCCTGTGAGAGGGACTGGGAGTTTAATGTTCCCTCTGCCCGTCTTCGACACCCGGGGACTCATTTTTTTATTTTACTGCCATTTCTTCCTCGACACTTTTTTTTGGGTGTTTTAACCTCCCCGACATTTGAAGTTGCGTTCAAGAAAGTTAGACCTGCTGCATTTTCACCTCCCACTTCTCCCGAGCAACATTCAAGTTACAAGGTAAGGCCAACACAGGCGAGCTAAGTGCGTGACACAACAGGTGTATTGTTAACTAAGCCTGGTTTCCTCAGCAAAACATTTGTTTTCATTCTTTCTCCCCCACTCTTATTGTTGCAAAGAGAAACTTGATATTGTTGAAGTTGACAGCTTTAACTGCACCTCCTCAGACGCAGGTGTAGCCAGGTTGCTGTGTTGCGTTCAGGTCCTTTGCGAATTAGCCAATCCCTAGCGAAAATGGCACCGTGGGAGATGACTGAATTCTCATGGTGTAGGCTATTTGTGAATTCACTAGTGGATTGATTCTGGTGTAACTTGAATCTTCTATCACCGTGATAGCCTTAAATACACAATTGTGTATCAGTTTTACTTAAAAAGGCTCGTTTTGCTCTCTGGATTAGCAGACTTTAAGGTTCTGTATGTGTTAGACCCAGTTGAGGTTTTTCACCCACAACGCATACACCGAGACAAATGTACTGTTGCATATTAAACTCCAGAAAAAGCTGTCAAGAAACACAGCCAGGCTCAACTGCGACAAGTGATTGATCGTGTCTAAATTGTACATTTTATGATTCAGTTACAGATATTGGGAGGTTACAGCTTGATTTCAAAACCCAAATCCAGTAGTAGAGTGACTTGTATGACATGAAAGCTGTAGATGCACGTCACTCCAAAAACCTATTTGGCCTTATTATAGTGCTTCCCCCTTGCTGCATACACCAGGGCACCTGTTTGACCTGTAGCAAGTCTATCTCAAACATGCCGACATCAGAATGACTTGGATGTTGATTGAAATTAATGACCTCATTTAGAAATTCTTTGTGATGTTGTGTCAACACTCAAACTGTGTGTGTCATCATGAGGCGTGCCTTTATCCAGATCTTAGCATCAGGGCGTATAGCATACTGTATATTTAAGGGATAAAAAGATAAACTCATATTGACCGAGATGGGCCGCCTCTCTTGTGAAATTGTTTACTCAAGTACAACAGTCGTCAATAATAATTTCATAATGAAAGACATCCCAGGACTTAACATTGCAGACTGAGTATATTGTGTCAGGATATTTAGCCACTTTTCCCCTCTTCTCTGTTTGCAACCAGTCTTCTCATTCATCAGTGCTTCTTTCTTTTCAGTACATTATGTTAATGAGATACTGCTGATGGTTACTGGAAACCTTTCTGCATTGTCTCAGTCACCTGCTTTATTTGTTATTCCAACTGCTAACTCATAGTAAGCTCATGGTAAGCCTGTCATACCTGTTCTTGTGTGTTGATGGTTGCGATATGGCAGAGGTGGAACAATTGATGAAAGATGGAG
The DNA here is from genome assembly GCF_963691815.1 of Echiichthys vipera. Classification (NCBI taxonomy): domain Eukaryota; kingdom Metazoa; phylum Chordata; class Actinopteri; order Perciformes; family Trachinidae; genus Echiichthys; species Echiichthys vipera. Next base: position 19,593,560 of record NC_139827.1, read on the forward strand.
GAAAGAGGGGATATGAGGAAGGAATGGAGGGTTGAGTAGGACAGTGAATTTATGTCTGTAAAGTTGAAAACAGCCTCGGATTGAAGGTAATGTGGGTAGTTTGGTTGCTCATGTAGTCCAGTAGGCCATTTTGCAATGTGATTTCCATACCCTATGTGTATAAGTAGTAAATCTTCTTACAAATAAGCCTTATTTATATCATATACACACTTTCTGTCAAATGCTGATGAGGGTTAAAAATATACAGGCGTGCCCAGAGACCATGTTGCCAATATAAACAGCCAGTCAAGTTTTTTTTTCCACTTTAATTTTGTTTTCCCTGATTTTCAAGATCCAAAGGCTCTCAACCCTAGCTGAACCTACTGTCCCTACAAAGTGCTCTCTGCTCCACCTTTCATCAGATATTTAATAGGACAAAGGTATTATTTTACAGATATCAAAATATTATCTTTAACCCTCTGTAGACTTTAAGCTAATGTGCCTTTCAACACATGCATGCACTAGGATATGTTTACTGCAGACACTGAAATGAAGCCATTGGCCAATATATGCTTTGGCATTTCGGATGTCATCAAAAATGCATGCTATGGTTAATGATTTCGTTGCGCTTTACAGCTTTTGGTAGGTTACAAATCAGATCTGACCTGAAGGCTAAAGTGAACATCCTACCGGGTCTGCATACAGCGTCTTTCTTTCATTGTTTTTATCAAAGCCTTCCTAACTTAGTCTTACCCATCTTGACCTTCAAGGGACCCCATGTGGATTATTTTATAGTTTTATTTTAACACATCTAAAAGCAGTTAATCACACAAAATCTGGAGCTTTGAATAACTTGTGTTTGACTTGATATCAGTTCTTGGAAGTCATATCTACCCTCTCAACATGGTACATTGAGCTAATGAACCCCCACTGTGGAAACAGCAAGGCTGCTCCTCCTGCTGTGCTAAATCAAGAAAATCTTTGTCCAGATTATGGTGTTAGAGAGTGATACTCACTGTATAATTACTTTCTTGTGTCAATCTTAAATGATGTTAATAGCTTTGTGTGAAAACTGTCATAGGTTTGATTTTCAATAATACACAACTCAAATATGCAATACAAGGCAATTCATTTCAGTATCCAATTATTTACAGCATTCTTTCGTAGAGGCCTAGGTGTTGGTTTGTTTTGCACAGTTGACTCATCTGTAGAGCTGCACAATTTTCTCAACAGAAAAACTATTTTGATAATCGATTTTCATGCAACAATAATGGTCAGATTAATTGATAATGAAATTAATCGTTGCAGCCCTACCGCAATCTGTGAGGTAGCCTAATTCTTACTATGGCTTTTTAAGACTAAAGTTTGAACTGTCGAGCCGGTCATCACAGTTAATAAAAATCATGGACCTGTATAATCCTGTAAAATAATCAAATTGATGTTTAATGCAATGATTTGTGTTCCACGGCTATAACACCAAAATAGTCTTTCATATGTGTAAAACAAAACTCTTACTCGCTTGTTTTTGTTTAACTTGCTAGTAATAATAATCAAGTCCAAATTGAAAATTAAGATCATATCATCACAATATGATTCCTTGAATTTCAATAAGCAGCTATAGGTCTTTTAAGTCTCTCCTTTGTAATACGGCTTCCAGTAGACCCCATAGGACCTCAGCTACCAAAAAATGACATTGGTGTTTATTGAAATAAAACAATTGTTTTCTGGTCCTAGTCATTATCTGTCCTGGATTACATATATGATGATTGCGGAATTAAATGATAATTTTTCATGTTAAGAGTTTGACAGTTTATTGTAAGATTGTTCAATGAAGATTGTGCACTGGAAAAGCGTAATGAGAATGATTACATTTAATGACGCCAATGTGACGTGACGTCATCACGCTTTTCCTCACTCCAAGGTGTTTTGTGCTAGAATGTCCACATTCCAGCATGAAACGGGTGTTCTTTCTTTCAATTCTCATCTGACTGTAAGACTAGGAAGCAGCACTCCAAGTTGTTCCATTGCAATAGACACCAATGTGAATGTTTTGGGAGCTGAGGTCCTATTGGTTCTACCGGAAGTCGTATTACAGGGGCGGGACTTACCAGCCCTATGGGTTCAGACATTTGTTCCACTTGATAGTAATGTATCCATTTAAATTAGGTCTCATATCACAATGCCCTATTGATATATCTTCCAGATCCTTAACATAACTTGCTTACAGACTTTCAAATATGTTTCTCTACTGTTTTCATTTTTGTGCAGCATTCTTCTCCACTTTGTCTTCACCCCGATCACTCTGTAATTTTGTATACTTTAATTCTCTTAATCCAGATAATTTCCTCTGCCCTCCCTGTGTGCAGGGTAACCGGACTCCATTGTTAGTAATTGAAGTCACGACGCAACACTGTTCTCAGTAGACAGTGGCTGGTTTCTATAGTTACTGTCAACAGTCTGGGCTGAGAAGTGTTTGTAACGATATCCTTAGGACAATTCTAAACATAATGGTGGCCACCTTGAGTCCTCTTCCTACCAGGCCCCAGCTGTTTGTGGAAAGAAACTTCATATTGTGAACAAACAGGTGGCAGATACACTATATACTTCTATCATGCCATTTGATATAGATTCCGACATAACGTAAAAAGATATTACTCATACAGAGATGAAGCCTGATGCGAGTGATATTTTGTGTCGCTGACAAGAGAAAATAAGCACTGTTCAGGATGGCAGGTTGCTGCAGCCTATGACAAAACACATTGAGTAAGGGGCAGGGTACGCCCTGGAAAGATTACCAGTCTGACAAATACCTACAGGCATCTAATAATATCCTATTCCCCTAACCTTCTGTCTTTAGACTGTGGGATAAAATCCATTCAAACATTAGAACATTTAAACTCCCCGCAGGGAAGGGTGTTATCAAAGGACCTCTCCCATGTTACATTTGCATACTAGGTGTATCACATTTTGAGGCTGATTAAAGATTATGATAACATAAAAAAAAGATCGTAGGCTACACATATTAGTAAGAGACCGCGCGCAGACAGGTGACTGGCACGACACATGACGAGGGTTAAGAGGGGTCAGTAGAAGCCAAGCCCCCACGACAGCGACCTCCTTGTTGATCCAACATGGAAGTGCCCAAAACTACAGTTCTCTGAGTGGCCACTAGGAGTAGTGTGTATAAAAGATCAGTTTCTCACTGACCCCCATGTTAAATAGGCTGTTTTTCACCGCATAATTAAACCTCTTTAAGGCCTGGTACAAAAACCCCTTCTAGTATGTATGGGGCGTGAATTTTTTTTGTACCAGGCTAGTTTTTATTTTATGGGAGGTTAAAGTTTATGAATAATTAGGGACGAAGCCTCTTGATTGACAGTTAGCCTCTGGCCCTCACTTCGCCTCGGAGGCTAGTTGTCAGGATTAGCATACTAACTCCGTCATCTCGACCTGGACTGCTGTCATTTGTGTGGTGGTGTTACTATAAGTGACAAGATGGTTTGCTCTTCAATCGACTGTACAAACAGATGGTTTAGGAACACACCGTGTTAATGTTAGCTCTGTTATGCTAATTAAATAGGGGCACTTGCACCATGATGTGCAATACAGCCTACTATCTATGGCACATACACTAGATGCTAATCTGGAGCACCGGGAGGATTCGGGCTGTGAGGGCCAGTGTTTTACAGTCAATGAGCATGGTACTGTGTTGAATATCAGTTTAAATCATATATCATAAATGCTGGCTGCCTGCACTTGACTACCGGAGCCCGTGTGTTTTACACTAGACTGACACGCGAGTGCCTTCACTCGACTTGCGCAGCCAGTGTAATCTCTGCTAGAGACATGGAGTGCCGTGTCAGTCTCTGCCCTCTAAACAACCCATTTCCGTTACAAAATTTAAAAAAATTACTCCCGTTCCTTCCCGGTCCAGGAAAATAATCTCAACACTGACTCCCACTGTTTATCTAGCAGCATGTTCTGTTAGCCTAGCTACAGGGGGTAGCTCTAATGTTGCTAATCCAGTATACATCAGCCAGACGCCCGTATCTCCCTCCACCCAACGTCACATTAATGCCATTTTTTGGCAAGAGGAAATGAGGAGGAGTCAAAGTCTGACAAGATGCTGATTCCCAGAGGCGAGTACAATTGGATCAAGTTGAGAGAACGGGCCTCGACGTAGAGGCAACATCCATTTTTTTATACAGTCTATGGTAGTAACTGATGCACCGGAGTGAAAACTCTCTGTCAACCAGCCTTTCTGATGGAGAGACACAAGGAAAAATTGTGTTTGGCAAAGTTACAGAGCTCATTAAAAGTTAAGATAAGATTAATCGATTTATTGCTTATTGCGACAGGCCTATATGTAAATAGTTTAGGAAATTCTTAATCTGCTGTCAGATTGTGTTATGTTGTCTGTAGTTTAACATTTGGATGAGTCATTTTGCAACACAAAGCACTTCTTATGGCTGTGGCTCTAAATCTTTATTTTCTTTTAACATAGCCTTTTTTTCCCACTGCAAAGCATGGCTCGACTTGACTTGAATCGCTCTTTTTTGCTATCCCATTAGCAAAAGTTATGGATTCTGGACTTTTTTTGGTACCACCTTAGTCAAAGGTCCAAGTGAGCGAGAAGCCATACTAGAAGCCCATACTACTACTAGAAGTATGTCCAGACCAAAACCACGATCACTCTTTTGGTCATGGAGTGTCAACGCTCAGCTTATTCATTAAGGCACCACCCCGTGGAAGGAGAATGTGGGTTAATCATTATAGATAAGGAAAATCTGGATAATTGATTGCTCTCGATAAAGCGGTTTCATGTGTTGATGATTAATCCAAGTGAGAGGGAAAATGTAGGCATATAGTGCAAAGACTATGCCATGGTGAAATGATAATGGTTCTTTGTGTTTGTGTTTGTGAATAGAGAGGCTGGAGGTTTAGAATGACGTTGGTGCTACCCACACCACGTCAGTGACGGCTGTGCACAGAGTGAAGGGAGATGAAGGGGTGGAATTGAAATACAGAGAAAGAAAGGCAAAGGTTAATTACTAAGTACTATTGGGGATACAAAATGTATCCCCACAGATACTGAGAAGTTGTTTTCTCTCAACAATATTTGTGTGTACGACAGAACTGAATCTCAATGGAGGATAAGGACACGATTGTCTCAGTTTCCATGCCTAAAGTTTGATGCAAATGTATGATTTTCCCATACGTGAAAAAGTTGACCTTCTCTCAGTCCTGGATAGGCACCTTGTTAGAGTTGGACGTGGTTTTATATCAGGCTCATCTTTGAAGACGTAAGATAAACTGTATTTGGTGTCCAAATAATTCTCAGTATTTAATGTATAATGTACTCTAAGAATAATTTCTCGAAAGCAGTAATAATCTAGGAAGTGTCTCTACCTGCTCAGCAACATTGGTTAATGTCTGTATTATGACATGTCTTTGTCCTTTCATTTTATCTTAATGTCAGGTGTTAATATTGTTAATTTCTTTATAATTTCAGCCATGCTACTCCCCTCGTCACTGCTACTCCTCCTTGGCCTCCTCACCTGGGGTCCCACTGCATCATGGGCTGCTAAAGTGATCGTGGTCCCACCCATCATGTTTGAATCACACCTCTACATCTTCAAGACGTTGGCCACGGCTCTTCAGCAAGAGGGCCATGATACCCATTTTCTAATTTCAGAGGGTCGTGGGGTGCCTCCCTCCCCTTACTACCACTTACAGCGCTACCCAGGGATCTTTAACAGCACCACGGCTGACAATTTCCTCCAGTCCAAAGTCAGCAACATCTTCTCAGGTCGCTTGACATTTCTGGAACTTTTTGACATTCTTGAACACTACTCCCAGAACTGTGATGCTGTTGTTGGCAGTGTTGAGGTAATGACCCGCCTCAAGGAGGCCAAGTTTGACCTGCTGCTGGTGGACCCGAATGAGATGTGCGGTTTTGTGATCGCTCATATCCTGGGTGTGAAATATGCCGTGTTCAGCACAGGCCTCTGGTACCCTGCAGAGGCGGGCGCCCCAGCCCCACTTTCATATGTTCCCGAATTCAACTCACTGCTGACAGACCGCATGTCTCTGGCCCAGAGGATCACCAATACAGCTGTTTACCTGGTGCAGCGCTTTGGAGTCCGTTATATTGCACTGCCCAAGTATGACCGGATTATGAAGAAACACGGAGTGAAGCCTCAAGTGGCCATGTCTGACTTGGTGCAGGGCAGCCAGATGTGGATGCTTTGCACTGACATGGCTCTGGAGTTCCCCAGGCCCACCCTGCCACATGTGGTGTACATTGGAGGCATCCTTACCAAGCCCCCCAACCCACTGCCACAGGTCAGTACTGCGAGATACACAGGCAGCTGACAAGCACATGGTGAGATTGGCAAAGACATCTTGTCTGTGCTTGTGCAGTGTTTCACTTTTGATTGTATGTCATTTTACGTCACACTATCAATGGAAAAACAAGTTAGAGACTTTATAAAGATAAAATAACCAAGACACCAATGTCTGTTTGAGTAATCCAGCTAATTAAACATCTGACACATCATGGTACTTCATTAAATGGATTCAAACATCGTATCAAATCCACTGTGATTTTAATTCAGTTGTGCTCATTGATGTGAAACACTTCCCGTAATGGACTAATACACCCAGAGAAAAGGTAAAGAATAGTTATTGCAGTATTAACCGTATGGCATGATCTGTGGTTGTTGAAAAACGGTATTTAATATAATGTATATTGTCATACGTTGCACAGCCCTGCTGCAGAGCTAATGTAATTTCTCATTTATGATAAGAGATGACCTAATTCATTTATAGATCTACATTTTAAATTGACAGTTTCACAAATACATCCACATGTAGTCCTGTTGGGTTCTACTATGGATGCTGAAACATAAAATAAGGGCTATGTGCCATTGGTGACAAAAGCACTGCAATACAATGTGTGTGTGTGTGTGTGTGTGTGTGTGTGTGTGTGTGTGTGTGTGTGTGTGTGTGTGTGTGTGTGTGTGTGTGTGTGTGTGTGTGTGTGTGTGTGTGTGTGTGTGTGTGTGTGTGTGTGTGTGTGTGTGTGTGTGTGTGTGTGTGTGTGTGTGTGTGTGTGTGTGTGTGTGTGTGTGTGTGTGTGTGTGTGTGTGTGTGTGTGTGTGTGATGATTTCAAAAGATTTAGTATAAGCAACAGGGAGAACATAAATCTACAGCTGTTCTTTCAACTATTATTTTTTTATTGATTGTCAGTGAATTATTCAAAAGTTGTCATGGTGACAGCTCTTATCTTTTACATCACATTCAAGAAAACATTTTTTGTTGGAAGGCGGAATCAAGCCACTACTTTTTCTGAGTCTCCCTTTTCTTGGAGTAATCTCCCCTGTCCAGTCGTAACAGTCGGACTGAGTTTGAGTGTTTTTTTATATCTACCCTTTCTTGTCGGCATGGTCTCCCCTCTTTCTGGTACCTACCATAGTCCAGCTATAAAGCGATCCTTTATAAATGATGCTTGGGTTAGGATGGGTTTGGGTTGAATGGACGTGGTAGATTTTGAGCAAAGAGGCAAAGAGCAGAGGTGGGTGGTTACGACAGGGGGGGTTAGTCCAGTGCTCGGATGCCTAGGGTCGGTATCTACTGCGGGGGGTTTTGGAATGCCACTCCAACCAATAGGGCGCATTGTGCCATGCTGTGTGGAGGGAGTTATAATGGAAGTGAAGGGAGAACGAGGCTATTGTTTTGGGCAGAGGTCTGGGGACACTGAGAGTCTTTTATGGGGTCACTGAGGCTGCGTTGTAGGGACAGTAGGGCTGCGCTGCTGGGACACAGAGCCCAGTGTGCCCCTGATGTTGCTTCGTGCCAGGGCCAGCCTTAGCTGTCGCAGCTGGACCGTTAGCCTTCCACCCTTTGCTTGTCCTTCACTTCTATCACTCCAACATGACTGCTCCCTGATCACCCTCTGTCAGTCCATACATCTTCACTTACCAGAATCTGACCTTTCCTAAGTAATGTGGATATAACTCCTTTGAGTCGAACCTAGGACAAGAACAGAGCCAAAGTTTTATTGATAGACCAAAGCTACGGTTCACACAGATCAGAATGAACTAATTCACAATTAATTTGTTCTTTTTTTTTTTTTTTAAATGAGCTGCCCTGAGCTTTTGTTTTCAGTAGAACCTAATCCTACCCATCTTTACCAAGCCCCCAATCATAACCACTGCCCACTTCCGAAAGTCAATGTTTCATGGAGTCTATCTTGATTTGTTCATAAAACTCCTTCAAATATTCATATGAACTGGTTTCAGCAGTACTCTAAGCTGTTTTGTCTGAATTGTCAGTTGCACTAACTATGCCAGATACTCCACTATAAATCCTCAGGTGTCGTAAAAACAGCATTATCTTCCGTCGACCATTCACCAAAAACATGAACACACTCTTTCAGCGTGTTCACACACAGCATGGCTATTGGATATAGGTAGGATTCTTGATAAATGAGTTTATACCTCCACTTCTGCCTTAAAGCTGTAAGATTTGGGGCTATTTTTCCTGCAGAACCTATATGGTAAACAAAATAGTTGTCATTGAGGTCTGTGGAGTACCTGAAGTATACAAGTATGCCTCTGCCAACCAGTCAAGTTGCAGTTTAAATATAAATTGTCCAGATTTACACAAAATATGCAGTGAAATAAAAGAGGAATTTAAATGTTCTCTGTGCTCAACTCTATATGAAAGGAAGATTTAATGTATGAGTTGAAAAACAGGAAGTGGTTGTGCCTCACAGATGCAGTGCATCTTGATGGAATGGACTGGTCCATTAAGATTAGTCACTTTGTGGTTTATCAAAATCCTTCATTCATTTTGTATTATTTTGAAATAATTATGTATAATGCAACACCAAATTGCAAGCACATTCTTACTTGCAGTTCAGAGGAAAAATACATTTTAAATTTAGTATTTTGCTTGTCAACTACTTTTCCTGTGTTTGAATTTAAGTAGTTTCTCTTTTACAACCAGCTGCAATATGATAAAGTAGATATTGCACTTAAGGGGTTCATGACACTTAAGGGAGTCTCTTATCTTATCTGCCTGTTGCTTCTCAAATTCCAACCTTATAAAAACTTTTTTGGAATACTTTATGCTCATTGATAAAGGGATTCTGAAAATGTCAGTGAGTTTTATGAAATTCTCTTGATGTGAACATCAGAGCCATCCCATGCCTAGCACCTGCAGTATCTAATTACACCTATCACCCCCTCAATCAACACTTCACGTCACTTCCATCTGGCGGGAGATAGGCACAGAGATTTTGTGTACCGTATATCTGTATATGCGGCTGTGTGTATCTACATGTGGCAGTATCTGCATATCTGTGTGTTGCTGTGTGTGTGCTGGCTGTGAAAACAAATACATCTCGTCATTTAATCTAAATCTAAATCTAATCTGATTTCACATTTATCTGTAAACCCATAAATCATTTAGAACATGAGTGAAACAAACCTCATTTTTAAAGCAATAAAGACAACAGTCTTCAAAGTTTATGTTAAAGGTCTGGGTCATTGAACGCTCTCGAATTACACATGAATGAATCTACTATGAAAGAAAGGACCGGTGAGGAACTTCAAGGAGGGAAAAATTTGTTTGTTTGCATTGTATTATTATTAACCTCTCGTATTCCCACAGGATTTTGAGGCATGGGTGAATGACACAGCGGAGCATGGCTTTGTGGTTGTGTCGTTTGGAGCTGGGGTCAAGTACCTTTCCCATGACATTGCTCACAAGCTGGCAGGAGCCCTCGCCAGACTGCCCCAGCATGTCATCTGGAGGTAAAGTACCTGTTTTCTCCCTCATACTAGTCACAGCTGTCACTGCAACAGGATTTTCTAGCAAACTTCAAGTTACTGACTAAAAAAGTATTGGTTTATATAGACCCCCATAATCAGGTATACTACGTCTGTGACACATGATAAATATGTCAACTAAAATAGGTTGTTCCTCTGTGACAGTCTTTGTGTTGAGACCAAAGTCAATATTCTCACCCTATGTTAGCTTCTGGGTGTTATCTGATGGGCCAGGCAAAATATGTCTATGAAAACCTTTGCAGTATCTGTGCATGCATGTGTCCATCACAGTGTTTTAAACCATGAATGCAGGTGTTTAGGTGTTCAGGATGCATTAATAACAAGAGGTCATTCACATAGTTATCTAAAATGTTTGTGCTTGCCTAGTTAGAGGGATAGCTGTGATTAAACTCTAATCTCTAGTAATCATTTATACAGAGTCTCACAACAATGATCCACTGACTGTGACCTGAACAGGGCAACATTTATTCATTTGTTTATTTAACAGGGACAATGGGCAGTTATTGACTGTCCCAGAGTTAGCTAAATAGCTAACATAATAGGAGGAGGGAAAGTGTGGGGCTGAAAGAGAAGGAAAAAAACTAAATGTGATACATCCATTAACCTGTTAAATCTCTTATCTCTTTATATAAGAGAGTATATTTTAGAGTATATTTAAAGTGTAATTCCGGCACATAATCACCCCATGGTCTTTTTCTGCACTAACATACATCAAATAAGCCATCGAGACAGTTTTTTTCGTGTATGAACTATTAACGGAGAAATGTGGTAGAATCGCTGACAGCCGGATGTGGCTAACACTGATAAGCTTGGGACATTACGTTGAAGGTATTAAAACAGCTTTTTTAACCACTAATACTGCTCAAAATAACACCAAACCTCTACAGTAGCATGATCAGAGTCCCTACACATAAAACGAAGCACCAACAGCGTAGTTTGGAGTTTATTAAAAGAGTGTTTTGAAAGACTTACCTACTACCCTGGTACCAGCTCCTCTCATAGTTAAGTTCATTTAAGTCAATTACCAAATGCAATCCAAAAGGACGGAGCCCATTGGTGCTTTGTTTTATGTTTAAGGACTCTTATCATGCTATTGCAGATGTTTGGTGGTATTCTGGGCGCTGACTTTTCTATAGGTATGTAGTTGGGTTAATATTTAAGCATATGCCTGTGTGCAGAGGTTGGTTAAGGTCTTCACTTGTACAAACACCCTACACAATTTACAATTTCATAAATATTTTGCATTATCCTAAAGCACTTCAGTAACAAGTTCACAATGTATGTTTTCATGTACCCAATGGAGATGGATTACTGAATTTTGATTTTTTTGTCATTGACGGTTCTTGTTCAGTTAAAACATTATAACCATAAATATAATTAATGATAATATTCCAACCCATTCAAATTCCTTCTGGCATTCTGTGTGACATGCAGGCATGCACAGTTTACTCTAGACCCCACACATGACAAACATCCATCAGCAAAAAGTTCAATTACGTTCAGAGTTACCAGAATAGTGTTTTTTTTGGGGGGTAGAAAAAATAATTAATTAGGAGAGGATAATATAAAGTTGATATGAATCATAAATCAGAGAATGTAATTAAGTGTGCCTTTTAAAGGTTACAGATATGACACACATTTAATCAAGCAGTTAGTGAGTATGTTGACACCGTGCAGTAATACAGTACATTAGGAATATCAGTCAACCACTTGAGAGCTAAGAGAGAGAAAAGTCAAACGGCACTTGCACAACTAAAGCGAAACCGACACACAGTTTGAACTGTTCCCATATGTACATGTTTTGGTTTAATTATGCAACTTCTTAAATTCTTTATTTGTCTGCACTCACCTTTTGTGCATGTTTTATCGCATATAATAGCAAAAATGAAGCAGTAGGTAGTGTATAGAACGAGGAAAAGCAGCCTACTGTGTCATGCTAGGAGCAGGACTCCCTATAAGACTGAATTTGTGGGGTTGGATCAATGCATTTTAGTGGCTGGAGCTAGGCAGAGACCCTTATATTATTCAAGATGATCCGATTGTGGTTACAGTATCTTGAATTAGGGGATTTTCAGAAAACTTGCCAGGGTGGTGGGCAAAAGGTGCTGTGTGTTGTGATGAGGGATGCTGGATTTACCTTAGCATGCAACGTATGTGCAGGGATGTGTGATAATATGTCATTTTGGAATGGAAAATGGCAAAAGCAAATCTCAAGCACTGATCATTTTTTTTTACAGTGAGATATCAGATAAGGATGCTTTTGTGAGCCCCAAGACTTTGTATGTGACATTGAATGATAATCTGTCTTTCAGTGGCCCTTCCAAACTAATGGAAAAAGGAAGAGGGCTGATGAGAGGGACAGGGACCAAGCCAAATGAATCGTGTCATTGATAATTGGCTGCATGAATGTAGGCTTTGATTGGCAGAACAGTGAATTGGTGCTTTGTTGACGAGAGAAAGAGAGATGAAAGGCTCTGGGTTAGGGAGGGAAGGAGACAGAGACGGACGGATGGGGGTCGTAATGTTACATGCATATGCATTGTGTGCTACATTTGTTGGGAAATGCTTCCGCACACACAACCATAGACACCGACAGATGCATACACAATGTTGTACACATTAACCACCACACGTAGAAGACAAAGGGTTGAAACCTAAATGTCTGGGAGAAACAAGCAAAGCCCTTTTGCTTTTTGCCTTTTTGTTTCGGAAAAAGAGATCAACATTGTTTACTTTCTGCATCCTGTCAATGTTGTTCGTATGCAATATCTTTTGTATTTATACATACTATCCATCCTCTGCCCTCACCACTGTCTGTATGTCTACAATGTCAAGAAGTATCACCAATGAAAGTTCAATATTAAAGCTACTACAAGGGGGTTTTAACTGGTTATCAAACAGTCTCTGTTCAATACTCATGCCTCTACATTACCTACATAAGCAAACATGAGAACATTGGCTATTTCTATATAGTTATTATTAATGCCTGCCTCTGAGTACGATTCCCCGTTTAATCAGACATGACGATTAACAGCGTGCAGGTTCACCAGCAACTCCTTCAGCTCAGATTCCAGTAGGGCCCTCTGGCAGCGTCTAGCCTGCATTGCTGGGCCCACTGGAGGGAAGGCAGGCATAAGAGACCCAGAACCAGGTCTGAGTGGGGCAGACCCTGCTGCAGTATAATGAGAGGTTTTCTAAATGGAGTCTAGCAGCTGCAGATCTTTACACTACCACTGCAAACTTTCTTGTAGTAACTTTACGTACCACAGAGGTGAAACACATTATTGATCTACATTAGTCCAAAATACACAAGAATGAGTAAAAAGAGTGCACATAACGATATGAGTTAGCCCCACAGTATTGAGAATTAAAACACATTAGTCTCAGACAGCTAGTATAATGTCTAGTAGTAAACTGATTGCAGAAAATTAAAGGATTAGTTTTACCTTTTTTGAAAATACACTGATTTGCTTTCTTAACTTCCTGGAGTTTTATACTGACCACAAAGTTGCCTGGCAACTCCTGCAGACTGAAAGTTACAGAACCTAGTCAGTCAACTTGTCCGGCACATAACTCTGCATCCCCATCCCACATAAAAAAACTGTGACACGTTATTTTTTATGCTTCGTTTTTTTCAGATGAAACAAGTGAGTTTAGTGGTGCTTGTAGGTGGACTTTGTTACCTTTGGACACAGCCCTGTCTAGCTGTTTCCCCCTGCTTCCAATCTGTGTGCTATGCATAGCCAACAAGCTGCTCGCTGTAGCTTCATATTTACTGTGCAGTCATGAGAGTGGATCGATCTTATCTTTGAACTCTGCAAGAAAGCAAATACGTGTATTATCCATAATTTCAAAGTGTTCCTTAAGCAAATCAAAGTCACAAAACGGTTGAAATAAAAGGGTACTTACAGATAATGCTTCAACAAAGGTATATATGAAGTAGATAAGATGTCAACATTTGCACAAATCTGACAAATGTGAAATAAATAAGAAATAGGGTGTGAATAGCATTTCTTGTGGTTTTCACACACTGTGATGACAACATCATATAAAAAGTTGAGCTAAACTAACCAATAATTTAATTTTTGAACTTCCTTAGATTCTCTGGAGTTCCACCCAGTAACCTTGGCAACAACACAAAGCTTGTTGATTGGATGCCTCAGAATGACTTATTAGGTGAGTGAATTTCGAGGACACCGTATACTGCTATGTGTAATTCAGCTTTCTGCGGTCAAATTTATTGTATTGCACCATATAAACTGAAATGTATTTGTCTGGTTCAAGACATGTTTTGACACATAGCTGATGCTTGGTGTTTTAAGTTCCTCCTGGCAGTGGGGCAAACTTGGTTTTGTGTTGGTGGGCCTCCTGTACCTACTTATTATCCACCGTAGACGGTAGAATATGAATGTATGCTTTCTGGCTTTCAGGCATCAGGAATGTACAACAACAACCAGATATTGACAGCTTGCATTGTATTCTGCAGTGGTGTAATAGACCATGGTTAGCTAAGCCTGCAAATACTGAAATGCTACGCCTGTCTGGCTTTCTCGAAGGTAAAACAGTGAAACACTTTCGTCACAGCTCTGTTATACCAAAGTGTATTTATTGGCATTAAATGTTGATGGCCAAATGACCAATTCAATGTTTATTGAAATTTCATAAATAGAACTTCACCATCTCGTTCTAAATCTAACATTTTGGGGCTAATTTTAACTGCCGCATGCCATCCAACTGCCAACTAATGCTACAGAGAGGAAAAAAACTGTGTTTAACGTAAGTCTGTGAGTTTCTGTGATGGACTGTGTAATTCTCTTTGAATAGAATTGATGTTGAGATTAAAGTTTTGACATGTTGAGCAACTAAAACCAAACTTTCACACATCCTTAAATCATACTGAAAAGGTCATCCAGGTGGATATATAGGACCCTGATTAAGAGGGGAATCAAATATAGCTGTGTTCTAGGTGAATTACACCATTTTTTAAATGGGTATAGAGAAAATAAAGCTTCTTCATAAAAACACTGACTAAATATTTGTTAATTAAACTGTTTTCTCTCTTCCTCTAACTGTAAACCATCCTCCCCTGACAGTAATTAAGTGGGGTGCCACAGTTTGATACTGCTGAGTGTGCATAAACTGTAATTAATGTTGAAAAAGTAACCCAGCAAAGTAAGCACCCTGTCAAAAATGACTAATGAACATAACGCCTAACTAAAAAAATAAAATCCCTTATCCCACCTGTCATGTAGGCCATGCCAACACAAGGGCCTTCCTAAGCCATGGTGGACTGAACAGCATCTACGAAGCCATGTATCACGGGGTGCCAGTGGTAGGTGTGCCCCTGTTCGGAGACCACTATGACACCATGACTCGTGTTGCAGCCAAAGGTATGGGTATCATGCTACACTGGAAGTACATGACCGAGGAAGACCTCTACACAGCCCTGACCAGCGTCATCAAAGACACCAGGTTAGATTTCTATGTCTTGTATGGACAGTCACACACATGCTTTGTATATTAGCGTTATTGTTCCATCACTGCCATCTGGTGACCACATATGGAACCACCACTCTGTCACTTCATGGCACACATACAGTACAATGTTCATCATATTTATCTTACTTTTATATGTTTGTGCTCTCATGAGTTGGTGCCTTTGCCCATAAAGAGTTGTCTCTTTATCTCCTCACTTCCATCTTCTGTCTCTCCCCACCTAGGTACCGCCAGCAAGCACGTACTCTCTCCAACATTCACAAAGACCAGCCAGGCCATCCTGTGACCAGGGCTGTCTATTGGATCAGCTACCTCCTACGTCACCAGGGTGCCAACCACCTGCGCTCCACCGTATACGAAATTGCTCCCTACCAGTACTTCCTGCTGGATGTGATTTTCACCGTAGGGGCCGCTTTGGCTCTGTTTGTCTTTGCCCTAAGACGGTTGGTACAGTTGCTGAAGGGGAAGGCTGGGGACCAGAGCAGAGGAGGTGGCTTCACCAGAGATGATGGAAACATGGCCAACGGACATTGCCATAGCGAGAGCATGGCCAATGGGAAACACAAACGCAATGGCTCCTTGAAAAATGAGAAGAAGATAAATTAATGTTTCGAATGGCAAAGAGGGATGAGGAAGAAGTTGCCCCAAGGACTCAGCTCTAGGTTTGCTTAAGTGTTTTTTATAAGAGCTTTGAGAGAAAGCTGTTCATAGGTCTGTGTCGAGAGGTAACTGTTACTCAAAGCGAGCGAAGAGGCTGTTACAGGATACACAGTACATCGTGTTGGGACATCGGGTGCTCAAAATCGTGTGTGTGTGTGTGTGTGTGTGTGTGTGTGTGTGTGTGTGTGTGTGTGTGTGTGTGTGTGTGTGTGTGTGTGTGTGTGTGTGTGTGTGTGTGTGTGTGTGTGTGTGTGTGTGTGTGTGTGTGTGTGTGTGTGTGTGTGTGTGTGTGTGTGTGTGTGTGTGTGTGTGTGTGTGTGTGTGTGTGTGTGTGTGTGTGTGTGTGTACGCTGAGACAAATTTAACGAAAACTCTAACAACAGCAGCTACAGCAATACAACACCAAATTGGAAAGTCATTGAGGATGAAACACAGGAAAGACACAATGTAAGGACATTGTTTCTTCATGAGCATCATCTCTCCTTCACATTCTCTGTTGTCTTCCAGCCTTCCTCCCCAGTGGAAGGGTGATGAAGAGGGGAAATCCCAAGCGCCAACCCCTCATCCTCAGAGCAAAACAATAAAACGAATGGATAACTTTTGGAATAGTTTAGGATTTAACGTTTTTAACAGCGAACTCTGCTTCTCTACAAGTGTCTGGTAAACTGTAAATAGAGGACAAATCTATTTATTACTATACAAATGCATTTTAACAAAAGGCCTTTTTAACCTTATCTTATTTTTAATTTATTTCATGTATCAATGGTGTGATAGCATTATGATTGACAGGTACTCCATCCTCCAAACTAACTTTCACACAGCATTGTGTGTGTCCTATTAGTGAAACAAACAAAATAAAGATTGACAGCTGCAGTCATTAAAAGTCTGCACAGGTCCGCGCTTTCTGCAACTGCATTATCCACAGTATTCATGGCGCTCTTGTTTTCATACTAATCAGAGTGTGGAAAATATTTGTAATTTCTCCCTTTTAACATGGCAGTGCCATCCTGTGAATGCAATTAGCTGTGCAGCATTGTGTCTTGACTGACATCTTGCTCTGGTAGAGAAATAACTCGTACAATACAATGCAATGATACAATATACTTTATCATCCACCATAGGGAACTTTGTCTCGGACTCAAATGCTGCGCACATGTAGTTGCGTACAGTGTGAAAGGGTGATCATGTTATCATCAAACGATATAATATTCAATGACTATTGAGGATATTGTGGATAGGCAGAGCCAGATCAGAACTGTGCTCAAGCTCATCAAGTCAGGCGATCAGGGATGAGCAAGCTTAACTGATTTACAATGGCTTGCTTCATCGCCCCCCCATATCTTAATTCTGCCTCCCTCATGTATTTATTAATCGGTAAAGATTTATCACCTGATGCTACACTAGACTTTGTACATCATTCTTCTGATAATTCATTTGATGGATGATTCCTAACATACTATATGCTGCAAAATGCTCAATTTAAATAACTGAAATCCATTCAGTGTTTCTCTCCTGCAAGTGAAAGTCTGTTAGATGTAGCTATTGAGGTTCATGTACAAACTAGACCTTATGTAATTATATTAACTTTGAGTATGAATGATTCACATTCTGTGTGGCCTTTTATAATGCAAATATTTGCGTAAACTTGAATACATGTGTGGGTTTGCTTGGTTCAATGCTTGTGCGTTTAAGGTCACTGTATAGCTTTAGACTGAGTGTAAGGATGAAACAAAGCAAATTAAGTATGTTTTAGCCCACTGACAGTCATGTAGAAAAAAACACTGTTTTTTCTGCCAGTACTACTAGGTGTAAGTCCATGTCCTTTTCTTTCAATAATACTGAAGTTACCTTCTGCTTTGTTTTCATGTGTCAATCCAGTCCACTTTTATTTTCTCGACCATGATGTATGTTAATTCTCAATGCAGATGAAGGAAGGGTTTAAGGAGGGAGAAAGAGCGACTTACTTCCGACAATGAAGGTGAACCCCACTTCTTCTACAGTGAATAATTCTGTGTCAAAGTGACACTGATCCCCGCGGCAAATTCTCTTTTCCTGAACCCACATAGAGGAGATCAAAGTACAGGGCGAGCTGGTAGAGTATCTTTGGAGTTTGCAGGGATTCGGTATCCTGTTACTGGACATCTCAGAAGGGCAGGTGCTCATGGATATGGGCATAAAAATCTCATAAACATGAGACGTCCAGTTGAACTGTCCATCAAACCCCTGGCCCACACTTCCTGTATATTCCCCGCAGCACAGCCCATAGATCTACCTTTTTGAAGTTTCAAATTGCAACCACAATTAGCATTCTAGTAAAGAGATTTTTCACCAACTTACTAAAGCCTCACACATGGACAATATAGTAATGTTTAAAGAAAAACAGAATGAATGCTATAACTTAACCTGTCAAAAGTTGTTACCAACATGTATGTTCACAAATTCTATGTGACCATTTTCATGTTTTTCCTTTGTCTGTGAGCTAAAATTACACTTGCACAGCCCAACCCAGTCCTGCTGAAAACAGACTATTATGCTTCAATCATCACCATTATCTATAGAAAGTTCAGCTGTTGGGTGTGGTAGGTGGGCCTGCAGGTGCTACACAAGCTATGAACAGGGTCTGGAAAGAAATATTATAAAAAATATAATGTGTGAAGATATATCTTTTCATTATTATTTTCAGTATTAATGTTATAGCGCACATAGGTAAATGTCCCACCATGTTCTTTCTTTACTACTTTTTAACGTTTTTGTACTCACCCTGAAGTCTGACGTGTCTCTGTTCTTGTGATGTTTGCGTTTCAACAGCTTGAAGTTTTTCCTTTGTTATGTCGTGCACTTGCTTGTTCCATATGTCCAACTCTTTCTCTTACTCTTCCTGGTGTATTCTGCCGTCATTGTATTCTTGTCATTTTCTTCATCGTCCCCTTTTATATATTAGATGTCTCCACTCACTCGCCATTTTACTTTGATTTAAAATGACATGAAGTCCTCAATTTTCCTGTCATGTGTGTCCATGTTGTAAATAGAACACTGTAAACTAAATACTAATGCTGAATAAAAATTACATATTTTGTTTGCAGAGATGATTGAAAATTATTTCTCAGAAGTCGGATTGCATGAAAGCTGAGAGCGGCTGTGCTTGCAATTAACTTTTTTTTTAATGCAGTTATCTTGTAATTATATTCATTAACTAGAGATGACAAAGCTATTTTTTTCTCGATAATTAACTTATCCCAAGAAAACAAAATATTGTCTCCTCTTATTACTTCTAATGTTTATCAGAGATATCAGCCAGTGCTACAACTGAAGTGTACACACACTGACATTTATGTTAAATGCATTCTAACAGCCCATATCAAGCTGATATGACTTTTACATTGGGATATCTCTACATTGATACAGTAAAATGCTCAATTTAGTATCTGTTTGTAGTCAGAGATGTCCTCAACTCAAATGTATCAGAAACTATTAATTCCCTTTTCCCCCCAAGGATTTAAATATCAAAGAATAAAGGTATTTACCTAACAATTGTGAGAGTGAAAAGCGATATTTTCTTTTTTAATTTATAGAGGAAAAGTTATTTCCTCAAATAACTTTCATACTTAATCAGTTAAAATACATTAAATGAATACTAAAAAATGCGAAGTTATTTTTAATCACCTTCAGGGCGATGAGCGGGTGAGTGGGCTTGCTCATTATTGAACCCAGTTTGTTCAGAGTTCTGGCCCTCAGCGAGTCTGCTCGATCTCTGATAAACATGTTAAGTAATAAAAGGAAACAAACTTTTGTTTCCTCAAGATAAGTTATTTATCTCGAAAGAACAAAGCTCATTTTCTTGAGATATTGAAATAATTAATATGTGATGTTGAGATAACTGCATTTAAAAAAATAATTGTAAGCAGCTGTTTTCAATTTTCAAAGAATTGCCTTTATTTTTATTTTTATTCAAAGGAGACAGATGAAACAGTGAATAAATAGTAGAGAAAATAATGTTTTACCAAAGTATTTCTTGTTAGATTTTGGATCTCCTAGTTGATAATTGCTTGTTGCATGTTATCAGCGTAAAGAAAAATGTTTTTGAGAACTGACAAGGTGGATGTTGATGACAGCAGTTGATGCTGGCAGTCTCAGTTTGATAGGGGATGTATAAGCTTTCTGTTGGGAATTGTTAACCAGGCAGCAAAGAGCTTTTGTAGGTATCAAATGGTAGAATCATCTAAAGTAGCCAACAGCACAGACACATGCACACAAACCAGGTAGATAGATAGGGTTATCTAATGCTGTATGCTTGTGCTGAGTGAGGCTTGGGTAACAAAACACCCGGCCTGGTACCCAGCTTCGCTCTCTGGCCCTGTTAATTATTCACACCGCCTGCAGGGGCCCGCAGACTTCTCTCTCTCTCTCCCTCACACACACACACACACACACACACACACACACACACACACACACACACACACACACACACACACACACACACACACACGCACACACACACACACACACACAAACAGAGTAAAAAGCCTCTGCAGGTATGTTTAATTTAAGTTCTTGATGTTGTTTTCTTTTGTTGTCGCTGGTGGCCAAATTGGGCACTGTTATGTTAACTGAGACAGTATGGGGGGAAGAAATGGAAGGCAGACCTCTGCTGATGAGGAATCTGATACCACAGAGAGCACAGTCGGCATCGTTCATGACATCCTCCATTCATTCTCAGCCACCCCTCCCTCCTTAGACCTTGTAAGTGCCTATTATCTACCTTTCCTCTCCACCTCAGCGGACAATCATCAGGAGTAAGCAACCACTTTGTGTTGGACTAAGTGGACTTACTGTATGGAGTAAGAGTCCTCCCTCTTTAAACAAGATCCGAGTGATGCATTTGTCAATAGTTTGACAACAGGGTGTGCTCTAATCTTATGCACACTGACATCTGCTGTCTTCATGTGAGAGCAAGGCTGAAAGGATATAGTGGGGATTGCATGTGTGCACTTCACCATGGACGTTGGACCAAGCCTGTGTGTGGTTTTTCGGTGTTTATGAGAGGGGAGCCTAAGGGTGTGTGCCGGTTTTGAAATTGTTGACTTAGTGTGTACGAGCTCGCATGAGCTTAAATGAGTGATGACCTTCCTTCAGTGTTTATCCAACTCTGTCACAGCACATATACAGTATAACAGCAACTCTACCTATGGATATGCCCAGAAGCAGAATATCTTTCCGACTTGTTTGAGAGAGATTGACTTCCCCGCATCAACCCCAGAACCGCACTGACCTTGGTTGTATATGAAAGAAAGATCAATTGATTAAATGGCAGTTAAGGTTAGCTGGTGAGATCATTACACAGTGCAAAAAACAGTCTTATTTTCCTCTCAAGTGAGATTTACCAGATGCAGTGTTTTCTTGTTCTCACACTTTAACACGTTTTTATTTTAGTTATCATCTTCACATTTGAATTGTGTTGCTGTGAAACAATGTGCAAAACAGCCTTGCTCCCTTTAACAAAAAGCCCAAATCTTAACATGTATTTTGAGATTTGGTTGATTGTATTACAGCAGAGGCAGGTGCTACAGCGTATGCACGTTGTTCTTGAAGCTAAAAAGATGTGCTTTTGTTCCCATAGCACTAAGCTTGTAAAATTGCACTGCATGTTGACTTGTTACCCTCAAATTAAGGACCATTGGAGCAAGTATACCGTCTTTGTGCACATAATAAGGGCACTCATCATCAAGACTTTGCAAAAGGCTGTTATTTGGTATTCTTTCACTTATTCATTGACTTTCCTTTTTTAATCCAGTGAGAGGTTGAACGTAGGATCAGTGGAGTTTTCATGTTCTGAAGAGTTGGGATCAATGCAACTGATGGCAGCTTCTGCTTTATACAAAGAAAATGGTCAGTGTAACTAGTAGCTGTGAAAGTACTGCACTTACACAAAATATTGTTCATTACATGAGTGTTTCCATTTTATGCAACTTCATACTCCACTAAATCTCATGAGGAAATATTGTATTGTTTTTACTCCACTACATTTGTCTGACAGCTTCAGTTACTTTTCAGATTACGGTACAATTTGTCATACCCCTTCTGTTTAGTGAAAACCATGTATCTCCAAATCTGGCGAACAAACATATGATGATCTTAAATAATAGAACGCATTGCTAAAGATTAAATTACCCAACAGTATATAAAGTAGTGAAAACATATACAGTAATAAGATGCAACATACACAACAATGCAGCAGTAATATTAATCCAAAAACTTCATATATATCATGATGCACTTTTACTTGTAGTGGAGAATTTTCTATAGTGTGGTATTAGTATTTTTATTTAGGTAAAGAGTCTAAATACTTCTTCCACCACCAGTAAATAGTGGGAGTATGAGGTTGAATGTGAGTGCGAAAAAGAAAGAGAAAGTGAGGCAGAAACTCTCCTGCAGGTTACTCTTATGTCCAGTAGAGGGTAGTAGTAATCCACAATCAACATCTCTGGTCATGTCATACTCTTCTCTTTGTCTCTCTGTCGCTCTATCCTATTGTTTTCTCTCTACCCCTGTGCCTCGACCAACAGCTGATGGACCTGTTGACTAAAGTTTCAACAACTTGAAGAAGCTCTGATTTCTGATACAAATGTTTTTCAATATCTACTGTAGTGCGTGTGTGTGGGTGTGTGAGTGTGTGTTGTGGAGGTGGGCTCCTATTGTCATTCTGGTACGGTATATATTCAGATGTAACTCCCATTAAATCTCTCTTACAATCTCTGACTCTGCATGACAGATGTGCCCTGGTGGAATGGTGGAAGCCTTGGTAGAATTGAGCTCAAACATCAGAGACCTTCAAGTGCCGCATGCATGTGTGTGTGTGCGTGTGTGCGTGTGTGTATGGAAGATGTCAGATGAAAGTTAAATGATCCGTGTGGAGAAACAGTGTCCCTTCGGCAGCCCTTAAATATAAGAGAAGGCCAAAAAAAGACGAATGGATGTGATAATTAATTGCAACAAGCAAACATAATTGGCATGTGCTATATTTGTGCATGCAGGCCTTATGTGTGCGCATGCGTTTACATGTGTATTTATATGCATGTGTGTGTCTACGTGCATTTGTATGTGTGTGAGTGTGTGTCAGGGTGTTTGGGATAGATGGAGCCCTGTCACTATGTCACCATGGAGATAAGAGAAGCCTGACAGCAAGGGAGCGAGAATGACAGCTTTTATATCAATCATACTGACTTATAACTGTGCGTGTGTGTGAGTGTGTGTAAGTTAAAGGGTTAGGAAAGGGTATTAAGCTGGAATCAAAAATAAATCAAAGTCATGTGGCTTGTATGTCAACAGCTGTTGTCAGTTTGGCCTCACCTCTCACGGTAATCTCTAAACTCCAGTGACCACACACACATGATGCACTGACACACAAAGACACAGATGCCAGTGTGTGTCACCCATCTCTAAGTGCCTGGACAACGTCCAGTAGGAAAGAGTTGGCCAAATGTTGTCCTGGCCCAAACATTCTACATCTTTCAGATTCTCTCTGATCAAATTTTCTCTGCTTCTGCCTGAATTCCTATTCCTCCCATCAACTTCACTTCCTTTTTGCCTTCTGCTGAAATTTCTTCCCTTTTCCTTTTCCATCCTCCATCCATATTCACTTTCATTCCCTGCCCCCAAAACTCAACCAACCCAGGGCCTCGGCGAGACTCTAAGCTGATGCAGCGTATCTGTGAGGAATTGGGAATTCAATTGGAGAAAATCAGGCTTTTGAGTTTTCAGCTAGATATTTAATTATGGGAGAGAATTATAGCTGTAGCTGCAGGGACACAGAGGAGAGGTAATGTGACTAAGTAAACAATAAATAAGCACTAAATAAACATAAAGTCAATGCCATGCTTGATTAGAAACATAACACCCACAGCTGCCCTTGCTAAACCTCCCATGCTTACTTACTTTAGCAAGCTAAATCCAAATACTTTCAACTCTATGTATGTGTTTTTGTGTGTGAAACATATCACTAATATAACCTGAATCTTTTGCCCCACGGCAGATCTCAGACAGTAGCTGAGAGAGAGGCCAGTAGTGAGATGAAAAGATATTGAAGGAGAGGGTTTGGAAGAAAGTAAGATAGAAATCTAACCTCCACTGTGATTAGGTACTGACCTCATAGGCCTGCTGTCTGCACTGATAAAGAAACAGGAAGACACACACACACACCCTCCACCCCATATCCCTTATTTTGAACTCAGTGAATCATTTGATCCGTATCAGATGTTCATTCATTTCATTTCTCTCTTGTCTCTTTTGCTCTAGGTTTTCTTGCTTTTTCATATTTTTCTGTCTGTTCTCCCAAAGCTAAGGAAAGAGATAATCTTTTCATGATCTGTTCCCGGAATCTATTGTTCATGCAGTCTCTTTCATTTTCTCCGCTCCACTGAAAATGCTTTCTTTAAAGTAAAAAACTAAGTTCATACAAGGCAAACTCGCCATATCTGGAGTTTTCCAGGCTTCACTACAAATTTTCCTGGTTTAAAGCTACCATGTATTGTAAAATGTGAGTAGTCAATGTTTTTTTGGTTTTTTTAATTTAATTATAAAGCAGGTCGAGGTGCTGTGAAAGTATAAAAACACTCAATCCACAGAGAAATGCACACGTATTCCCAAGGGTGCCTTTAAACAAAAAGGATTTTCAGTACAGTTAGGTAGACAACGCCGCTAAATTGTCGTTACAGTCATTCCCCAGCTGCAATGACTGTTCACAAACAAATTAGGAAGGGCCGGAAATACCAACCAATCAGAGCAGACTGGGCTTTTTTGCAAGTTAATAACTTTAGTCTAAAGTATCTGCTGAAATACAAGGAGAAAAAATCTTTTTTGACTTCTTTTCTTGGAAGCAGTTGGAACAGTGATGTTGTTTATTGCTCCAAAGTTACCTGGTTTAATAAATGAATGGCTGAATAAAGGTATACTCAGACAGACAATATGAGAAAACAGTATGTTTTTTTTTATCATTAAAGCATTAAAGCATTGTTCTACTACAAACCCCAAATACAAGTGAACCTGAAAATGAGCAGAACAGGTCACATTTGAAAAAAAGAAAAAAAAGAAATGCTTGCTGATGTAATTTTGCTGATTCACCCATTAAGACACAGAACACGATAAAATCAATGATGGGTGGCATCCTAAGAGCACTCTGCGTCTGAGAAAAGGACACCATGTATTAAATGCTGGCTGATAACTTTCAGTCAGCGATAAGACACACCGACATTAAATTTCATCATTGTGCTCTTTGCTGCTGCCATGACCCTGAAGGCCTCATTTGATCTCAGTCTTCCCAAACTTGTCAGATATCAGATATCTGTACTGTCAATCATAATTCATATTAATGTCTGGGTTAAAGCAGGGGATAACATGGATATCTCTTCTCAAAGCGTTTGCACCTACTGTACATGTTCATGCCCACACACACACACACACACACAAACACACACACACACACACACACACACACACACACACACACACACACACACACAAACATACCTCCATTGAGTCAGTCAGCGAGCTCTCCATCATTGCCAGTGGTAGCCCGGTGCTCTTTGGTTGGTTGCGGGTTGATGGATGAGTCTCCCTTGAGCAGCTCTGTTAAAGCGCCTCTCTATCAGGCTGCAGCCGCATGGGCCCTCACATTTGATTAGATCCCAATGGAAGCCAGTTGCTCCCTGTCATCACTCATACAGCATAGGCCTGAGATGCAACAGAGACGACCAATGGAGCACAGAGCTTGACACGCTGAGGAAGCCATTTCGGTGCAAAGAGAGGATATTATGTGACTCATGTACAACTCTGTCTCACATGGGTGGCGCTGCACTTGGCTCGAGAGGAGAGATAGTGTGAGGGAGAAGGATACTCATAAAGGGTATGTGTGCCCCCCCATTTTTGCAGGTTATTTTCAGAACAGAAAGCCTCATCCGAGATTCTATCAATCAAATTGCCCACCTATTCATTGAAATTACACCTGAATGACAATGAGTACCATTACAGTGCTTCAAAACTCAACAGCCTTCTATCACTTTTATTCTGTCTCTTCTTCTGTTTTCCATCCCTCTCCATCTCTCATCTCCCTCCATTGGTATTTTCATGTAAATGACTTCTGTGTCTTTTTTTTGTCTCCTATTTACATGTCAGTGGCTTTCGCTGCTTGATGGCGCTGTGTTAAAATGAAAGTAATTTGCTCTGTGACAGTCAGACCATTTTACCAGCTATTACTCTCATCCATTCTGGTCAGTGAATACTGATGACAATGAAACCAGGGAGCTGTGAAGAAATTCTGCAGGCTCTCGTTTTAGTGACGCTGGCGTGGCTTTCACGTGTTGGCAGTCCTGTTCCATTCACCTCTAAAAGAGTTATTTTAAATGATATGCAGCATCTTTGTTCTTTTTCTGTTGGCCTTTCTTAAAGTATGCAGTCATTTAAAAGGACTCCTGTAGTAAAACATGAGATTTCCGTGTCTTTTTTAAATTAAACAGCAGGTTGAGGTGCTATATAAATACTGTGAGTCTCAAAACGCTCAATCCACAGAGAAATGCACACAGCCTCTATTCAGAAACTGTGCCTTTAAACGAGCTGTCACGACTTTTGCACTGTTGTGATGTCACAACTATACTATATATAGGTAGAAAGTGCTGGGCCTCTAGAACTGTGATAGCACAGTTTTATCCAGACAGTCAGTATGAGAAAAAGAATGTGTTTTTTTTAACATTAGACATGTTCTAGTAAAGATCCATAATACAAATATGTATAATAAGCCACAGTTAAATCTTTATCTTTAATTACTGTAGTGTAAAGTGTATGCGGAAATACAAGGAGAACAATTCCCTCTGACTCCTCATCTTGGAAGCAGTTGAAATAGTGGGTGTTGTTTATTGCTCCAAAGCTGCCTGGTCACTGCAGCCTTAAGTCAGGCCTGACATTCTTCATGAACTACACAACAATGTGAAAGCCATTACACTTCCAGTAAATTGCTTTGAAAACTTGATAGCTGCACAAAAAAAAAAAAAAAAAAAGCAATTTCAGCAAGATATCATGGTACTTCCCAGTGAAGGCCTGGAGATAAGTCTCAACTGATGATGCAGTTTAAAAATAAAGACTAATTTCCTTTTAATCAGCAGCATAGACTGCACCGCCCAGAGTATTAAATCACTGTTGCAGAAGTGATTTTAGGGAGGGGAATGAGAAACAGTGATGAGAGGGTACTGA